>NC_090738.1:120275779-120313179 GCF_036898095.1 Palaemon carinicauda | reverse complement strand
TTTAATTTTAATGAGTTATACCATCAGTTTTATTCAGTTAATACAGGAGTAGTAGTTTCTGTTATTAATTTTTTAAGTTCTTGAATTCAATAGTATACTTTTTTATTACTTTATTCGTCCGGGCTACTTGAGTTTTAAGTAAGCTGTAGATATCATCATTTGTTATGACATTCAGTAGTCATTGTACGTATAATGTAGCTGGCTTTCAATTATGAAGTAGATCTTTAACTATTATTGCCTTTAACGTAAGATTAGAATAAAAAAGATTCATTATCCTGTTTAATTAAAACTACCAAGAAAAGGTCATAAAATGAAACTCTAGTATCATAACACCTGTAATCAAGATCTTTGGAATTAGTAATTTAGTTGGTTATTTTTTTTAGTTGAACTAATCTTTTCGTTGTATTTTGAAGGTAAATAGGACTTAGTTCTCTTTTGATTATCCAATTTACAAAAAGGTTTGAGTTTTGTAACTGGTGTAAACTTTAGGATATATTACTGCGAGTCTCTCTCTCTCTCTCTCTCTCTCTCTCTCTCTCTCTCTCTCCTCTCTCTCTCTCTCTCTGTAATTATTGTTTAGTGGTTTATATTCTCTTATAGCAGTTATATTTGTTATTTAGTTTATTTAGCGTCACGTAAATCTCCGTATGAGGAAGAGTTAGTCTCAATGATAATTAAAATTATAGTAATAATATTATTATTGGATATTATTGCCATAATAGTCGGTGCGTATTTTTAACATCTTTGGATCAGATATTTTATTAGACGGCATTGAGTCATAATATTCGAACCAAGCAATTATTATACACAAGAGAAAATCCTTTATTTTCCTTTTGTAAATGATGGTAATAAACCTGTCATTTTCATGTATACAAACATGACTTATTCACAATAATTAGTTTTCAAGATGCATAAGTACCTGCATAAATATACCTGTAGATTTACATTGATACCTCTGAGAGAGTGAGAGAGAGAGAGAGGAGGAGAGAGAGAGAGGAGAGAGAGAGAGAGAGAGAGAGAGAGAGAGAGAGAGAGATTTTACATTCTTTTTCATCAGACCATTTGTCAAAAGAGGCAATCCTCAAATAGAGTCATGTTGCTTGGTGTGGTATCGAGTCGCATGAAATGGCTAAATCAATCTAAGTATGTCGAATGATAAAATCGTTCGAATATCCGGTTCGATCGGGTGGCATTTTAATTTCTAGTTGCTAATTTTACTGGTGTATTTCTAAAAGGTGTATTTTACACTTAGGGTAGCATTTCAATGTAGAGGAGTATATTAATACTATTTTATATTTTGTTTGTTTTTTTATTATTTTAAAATAATTAGGTGTAGATGATGTGAAGTAAATGATAATGATTTGCTACATTAATATATATTATGTCTTGTGTTTTTAATGTTAAAATAAATATAGATTATGTAAGTAAATAATATGGATTTGCAAGTTTATAAATATTTCTATTCGTAGTTTAATAAAATAAAAACAATAATACATAAGATGAATCAAGAAACAAGGCTTTGTAGTTGACTTGATCAGAGCCACTGCTTAAAAAATATGAAATATCTTTCATAAGAATCATGAAAAAAAAAGATATGTAACGGAATGAGATTGAAATGAAACCCCTCATTAGACGAAGCATTTCCAGCATGCAATGTTACCACCCAATTTCCAATTGGTCTTCGGAGGTACTGCGGATGCCCAGAGGGTCCCTCTGGAGAGAGAGAACTGCTGCCTTCCAAAAAGGTTCAGTAACCGTGGAGCTTACTTTCTCTTGCTCGGTGACCACACCCACGGGGGGCCCTTAATTCCTGACACCCCCCATCCACCCCCACACGCCCCCCAACATTCCTGGGTGGTAATCTAGTTCTCTCTCTCTCTCTCTCTCCTCTCCTCTCCTCTCTCCTTCTCTCTACCTCTCTCTCTCTCTCTCTCTAAATTAATTCGTTCTATCCGAGAGCAAATGGAGGCTCCGTGGCAAGACTAAAAAGTCTTTGAGCAATCCAAAATCTCTCTCTCTCTCTCTCTCTCTCTCTCTCTCTCTCTCTCCTCTTCTCTCTCTCTCTCTCATAAAATTAAGCGTTTAAACTAATTCGCTCTACCCAAGATCAAATGGAGGCTCCGTGGCAGGACTAAAATGACTGAGAAATCCAAAATCAATCTCTTTCTCTCTCTCTCTCTCTCTCTCTCTCTCTCTCCTCTCTCTCTCTCATCTCTCTCTCTCTCTCTCTTCTCCTCTCTCTCTCTCTCTCTCTCTCATAAAACTCTAAACGTTTAAAACTAATTCGCTCTATCCAAGAGCAAATGGAGTCTCCATGGATAGACTTAAAAAGTCTTTTGAGACATCCAAAATTCTCTCTCTCTCTCTCTCTCTCCTCCTCTCTCTCTCTCTCTCTCTCTCTCTCCTCTCTCTCTCTCTCTCCTCTCTCTCTCTCTCTCATACATAATTATCGCGTATTCAAATTCGATTTTATATAACTGTATTTATTTAAGTGATTTATAATATATATATATATATATTATATATATTTTTTCTTTTTTTTTGCATTTTCATCGAAAAATTCTTATTCTCTTCTCTGAACATTTATACCAAGAACTTGATTAGTTTATATGAAACTTTTATCATTCTTTTTTTTAATATGTCTACGCTATTGAATTAATTTTATCCAACTCATGTGCTAAGCACCAAAGGTGTAATTATTATTATTATTATTATTACTTACTAAAGCTACAACCCTAGTTGGAAAAGCAGTATGCTATAAGCCCATGGGCTCCAACAGGGAAAATAGCTCAGTGCGGAAAGGAAAAAAGGAAATAAAATATTCTAGAAGAGTAACAACAATAAATATCTCCTATATAAACTATAAAAACTTTAACAAAACAAAGAGGAAGAGAAATAAGATAGGAGAGTGTGCTCGAGTGTACCCTCAAGCAAGAGAACTCTACCCAAGACAGTGAAAGGGCCATGGTACAGAGGCTATGGCACTACCCAAGACTAGAGAACAGTGGTTTGATTTTGGAGTGTCCTTCTCCTAGAAGAGCTGCTTACCATAGCTAAAGAGTCTCTTCTACCCTTACCAAGAGGAAAGTGGCACTGAACAATTACAGTGCAGTAACCCCTTGGGTGATGAAGAATTGTTTGGTAATCTGTGTTGTCAGGTGTATGAGGATAGAGGAGAATATGTAAAGAATATGCCAGACTATTCAGTGTGTATGTAGGCAAAGGGAAAATGAACCGTAACCAGAGAGAAGGATCCAATGTAGTACTATCTGGCCAGTCAAAAGACCCCATAACTCTCTAGCGGTAGTATCTCAACGGGTGCTGGTGCCCTGGCCAACCTACTACCTATATGCTGCTTAATTGGTTATTGATCTTGACATGTAAGATAATATTTGTTTACACTTTTATTCCGTAGTTCAAAGTTGCAGTTAATGTTTTTATGTTGAAACAGGCTGACTGATATGTCTCTCTTCATAGTTTATATATAAACACACTTTATATACACACGTGCACACACACACACACACACACACACACACACACACACATATATATATATATATATATATATATATATATATATATATCAAAATATATATATACATATATATATATATATATTATTTATATATATATATATATATATATATATATAATATATATATATATAAGTGTGTGTGTAGCAGATATTTTAAACGTTGTTATTGATCCTAAGATATTTATTTTCTTTATAGTTTATTTCCATATTTCCTCTCATCATGGGGCTATTTTTTTCCGCATTGGAGCCCTCTCTTTATAAACGTTAAATATAAGAATGTATTTCTTAAGGTAAATGAGGATGTAACTTTTTATGATAATAAAATAACATTTCGTTTCTATGAGGATGTAACTTTTTATGATAATAAAATAACATTTCGTTTCTAACTCATTTGGTGTGAAATTATTTTTTCATGAGTCATATTTCTACCACATTCCTTATTTCTGATATTGGAGTCCCTTCATTATTTTCCACTGAACGATATTTCAAGCTTATGAGAAGCTGAAACTGTTTGTAAATAGAATTGGTTTCAGAAAGTCTTTTGTTTATAGAGGAAGAACATTAAAACCCGTATTGATGATTTCGTCTTTGACGTCCTTGAAATTTTTCAACTTTTTGATGGCTCAGGCAATCGACATCATAGACGAAAATTTAGACTTCGTTGTATTTTTAAGTGATTTGTCATAGTTATTAAGTAGCAAGAAACTATTGGCATAAGAATGATAAAGCCTAATCCTTCGCAGTTTCAATGTTTTTTTATAGTTTTGTTTTTTTATAATGATTAAAAACAGGACATGAGAAGGAGTGAAATATATTCCCTATATAATAGTGTAGAATCTGTGTTTATATCAGTTCATTTTATTTTGAGAGTTATAAAGTTTGTGTTCTTACGTTTATTTTTAATGTATATGAATATCCTGTTCGTAGACATAAACTTTCTTTTAAAGGTAAGCATACTGGTAATTTTGAATATAATATAATCAAATTATGCGAATAACTAAATATCATATATTATAATTTATTTTATCGTAAAATACACGCCCCGGTTAAAGTTGAAAACAAACCTAGTGATAATCACAATAATATCGTCCCAATTTTAGCTTTGTCAGTGTTTTATATATATACGATGGAAACTGGTAATTGTAATAGAAAGTTTATTACGATATTTTATTTAATTAATATATATATATACACTATATATATATATATATATAATATATATATATATATACTATATATAATATTTATATATATATATTATAAAGATATATATATATATATATATATATATATATATTATATATATATATATATATATATATATATATATTGAGCTTTGCATGTTGGCCTCACGGTGGAAACTGATATTTGTAATAAAGTTTATAGGATATGTTTTATTTATTTATTTAATTAATTTGCTTTTGCGTTTGGGCCTGCAATGCCAAAGTAGCATTGCTCTTAATCCCCGTAATCTCTTCTGGCCACTTGTCTCGCGGGTTGCATTCCCAGCACTCCCTCTTCAATTTAGCAGACGCTGTCGGTTGCACTTTCTGGTTCCACGAAGTCAGTCTCTCTCTCTCTCTCTCTCTCTCCTCTCTCTCTTCTCTCTCCTCTCCTCTCTCTCTCTCTCTCTCTCTCTCTCTCGGCGAGCATGACGTGTCTTTCATTTTAGCTTGTGCGGTTTCTAAACAATTATTTTTTTATTTTTTACTTTTTCCATTTTATTGTTTCTCTTGTTCGCAATGACGTATTTATTTTATTCAGCTGGGTACTTGGTTCCTTGGAGGGGAGGAAGGGGAGGGGGGAATTCTTTTTGAATCAGGGTGTCGTTTCCTACCGCAATATCTTTGAAAGTTCATTTACATTGTTTTTTTTTCTAATTTCCACTCTCACTGATGTAACTGGATTTCAAAGAAAGATGATGCCCATCTATCCTAAAGTTTGAATATGCAAGTTAATGTATTCATGTAATTAAATTATGAATGACATTGTGCTATGCTGTTTGACTTAAAAAGTTAATAATGACTTTTCATTGATGAAATAAACGGTAGTTATTACTTAATCACTATGTCTTCATTAGGTTTATAGTTTCCTGCTCAAAATGTAGTTATTTTAACAATACTCATTTCTCAATATCTCTCGCTCTTTCTTATTTACTTTGACTTTCCACCATTTCCCTCTTTGTGAATGTACATCCTTTATCTCTACATACTCGATAAACAGTCATGCATTATTTTCTCATTTTTCTTCGCCTTAACGGAAAAGCTGAATCATCTTTGTTCTAATACCATCAGTTCCCTATTTTCCCCTCTTATCAAATACTGCAATTTTTATGCAATTTTCGGAACCCCCCCCCCCTGGTTCATATTTCAGACGTATTCAATTCCATATGCAATCCTTCCTCTACGTCCAAGTCTCAATCCAAACTTTAAAGCTTTTCAGACTTTATGTTAGGCGTTACTTTTGGCTAAAACCAGATCAGTAGTGCTTCCATCTCTTATATATATCATCATCATCATCTCCTACGCTTATTGACGCAATGGCCTCGGTTAGATTTTGCCTGTCGCCTCTATCTGGAGCTTTTAAATCAATACTTCTCTATTCATCTTCTACTTAGCGCTTCATAGACCTCAGCTAATGTAGGCCTGGGTCTTCCAACTCTTCTAGTGCCTTATAGAGCCCAGTTGAAGGTTGGGTGAACCAATCTCTCTTGGGGAACGCGAAGAGCATGCCCAAACTATCTCCATCTTAAGAATCACTAGACCTCGCTTTTCAGTCGTCTAATTTCTCCCGTCTAATTTCTCCCTATTTATTGAATTTAAAATGAATGATAAATATGGTGCAGGAAAACTAATCCCGAGTATGTGATGATTTAAAGGAAGTAATGATTATAGATTATGGTACTATAAATAGCCGTGACTTTTATGCTTGATACACACTTGATATTTCCTGCACAGTACACAGCAATACAGGAATAGTAGTGTAATCAAAACTGCATGCCACAAAATCTAGTGTGGAAACAAAATGGCATACCGCTTATCACGAAAGTGATTAGAGATTTATATATATTATATATATACATACATATATATATATATATATATATATATATATATATATATATATATATATATATATATATTTATATATATATATATTAGTTCTATATGTATATATATAATATATATATATATATATATATATATATATATATATATATATATATATATATATATATATATATATATATATATATATGTATATATATATATTATATATATATATATATATATATATATATATATATATATATATATATTATATACATATATAACTAATATATATATATATATATATATATATATATATATATATATATATATATATATATATATATGTATATTCATTCGTTGCTAATTATGCCTGTACTGTATCAAAACAAGTAAATAATGTACCGTGTCAAAGATTCTTAAATAATTGTGACACTAATGAATTTGTTCTATTTAAAGATCTATTATGTTCTACATATCTATCGCTGTGCAAGCCGTTCCAAAGAGATTAAAACCTATTTTTTAATTTTTATTTTTATGTCTATTGAAATGTATTTTCTCGTGGAAGACTGAGAACCTAGATAAACTTGTATGTAATTTTTTAGCGTTTTATTTTTCTATTGTTTTAATATATTTATAGATTTTCTCCCCGAGTGTGGCTGGTTATCTCTTGTTATCTTATCAGTATAGCACATGATCAAGCGATTTGATAAGTATCTCTAACCGGGAAATGTGATGACAATGATTTTTAAGAATCAAGGTCGTACCATAAGTAAATGAAAATCAACCATTATTCTATAGGAATCTGTAGTTTTTTTTCGAGGAATAGCTTTAAATAAATTGGAAAACTGAAAAGTAGAGGAAAAATTGTTGTCCTCATTTTGCTGTTATTTAAACCTGAAGTTTTCAAAATTTCATTCGCTTCCAGAACCAGTTTAAGACACTGCCTATTTTTCTGATGATTGATGCATTGGCCAGAAAGTCCTGCCCTGTCAAAGATTGATTATGACGCCATTTCTCCCGTCGTCTGTTATTTGAATATCTTTTGCACCTTCTCAATTTGACGAGGATTGGTAAAGTATATATAAAAAATGCTAACAGGTATGGCATTTATCATGAGGAAGAAAATTACCATGGTGGAAAGTTGATGATATGTTCAAAGTACTTTCACAAAGAAAAAAAAATTTGAGGTCGGATCCTTTGAAAGTATTGGTCCAAATTATCTGGTGAAAATAAACTTTATCTTGCGTAATTAAAGAGAACGAAAAAAAAATCTGGTTTTAATAGGACATTCTTGAATGTTCAAATTTTGAAACCGGTATTAATTTTTCTCAACGATCGGATCTGCCATATGACTAAATTTTACTCTTGATAGGAATTAGTTGCAATTTTTTTTTTTGGGGGGGGGGGTTTATCTCACTTTTTTGGCAAGAATATGTTTTGTGGTATTTACCCTTCTCCAAAGAAAAAAAAAGAAAAAATATATCTGTTAAGGTTTTCTTTTGCTTAAGGATAATGCATTGCGGGTCAGGAAATTACTCATTTGGTATAAACGAATTATTGATGAATTTCAATGAATTATTGTATATTGCTAAGTTTTATGGCAGAGAAGTTCAGATTTTGAAATGAATCCCGGCTTGTTTTTGGATTGGCAAGGAATTAATTGTAGATCTAAAATAATACAAAGTTCAGTCTGAGATTGACATTCAGGATTTCATAAACTATTATTATTATTACTACTACTACTACTACTAGCTAAGCTACAACCCTAAGTTTCATACAAACATCGGCCGCTCAGCGTTTTCTAAGGAGTAAAATGGGGTTAGTTTCTTCACCCTCATTCATAAGCTTCATTTTCCGGTATTTATAATCTTTCTTCCTTTTAGGTCACTTCCCCGTTGTTTTCTTATGTATAGAATATCCCATTGTAATTGTAATAATTGGTGTGACTCATCTCTATTATCATTACAGGAAAGGCCTTAAACGAGCGCAAAGCCGAAGTGAGAATCCAATACAGAGATGTCGCCGGCGACGTTTTCCATGGTCAGAGCAAAAGGAACGAATTGGTTATACGGGTCCAACCTGGAGAGGCTATTTATTGTAAGGTACGGCTTTCTTTACTCACGTCGTTACAACTGAAATCATCACTACGTTTATCAAAGCAAATATGAACTCGTTGCTACACTTCAGTGTTATAACACTCCTAGTTTACCCAGGATACCATATTCCATTTAATAAGACTTGTCTGGTGAATTTTGACAACCCTCGATGCTTGTTTTGTATTGTTTACATCTTGTATATGAAGGATGAACACTTCCCTTACCTAGGTTACTTCGATAATGATAGGTTAGTTAGAAATTCCATTTACTATTTGCTAAAACGTCACATACATTGATTCCCAAACAAAGTACAGTGAATAAATAACATGTCATAAAGGTTAAAAATAATTGCCGTGGAAAATTTACCTAAAGAGAGTTATTTGCAATATTAACTTTGGCTATATTACAAAAGTATGGTGAGGTCAATTTTGAAGAAATGGCTAGAGACAGGGAGAGTCAACGTCCAGGACATGGCATTATAGTAAGTAATCTGTTGCCAAATGTATATATAGGTGCTTTTCCCATTTATAGAATAATTAAGCATATATTATTGCATAATATAAGGATTTGATTTGTGAGTTTGGGCATTAGGACCCAGTGCAGTGGCCTAATATGAAAATATTAAATCATATGGAGATAAAACTACGATGACAATTTGATTCCTTCTTTTGGTGTGGTATTTAGTAGTCATGAGAGCGTTTCTAGATTGGAAATAATTTGAACTTTGAACTGAACATGTGACATTTAATAAGTAATAAAAACAGAAAGAATAATTTTGATTGTGAATTTTAATAAATCTTTATCGATAGAATTTCTATGTTAATTAATTTCTCACTAGGCCTTTTTTTTTTCATCTAAACAATGATGAAATACATAATAAGTCAATATTTGTTGTTCACCATGACTAAGGTCAGCACGTTGATTGCCCAATTGTTTGACCTGATGTTCAGGTAGATAAATTTTCCCTCATCAGTATACTTCACTAAAGATTTTATACAAAATTATCATTTAACTCAGTGATTTCATTTATTTTTTCAATTTATCTAAAACTAACATTAATTTACAGGTAATGACGAAGACGCCCGGCATGTCATTTGGAATTGAAGAAACCGAGTTAGATCTAACATATTGTGACCGCTACAAAGGTGCCAAGTTGCCTGATGCTTATGAACGTCTTATACTCGATGTGTTTTGCGGGTCACAAATGCACTTTGTCAGGTATGTTTTTAATACTTACATGTTGAAATGTTTGTGAATGATTACTTATTTCATCTTATCTTTACTCATTTGAAAAAAATGGATTTTGACGTAGGAAAAATCTATTTTTGGGTGAGATAGCCATGTCGTCTTGATGGAAGTTCCCTTCGGCTGCTTCCTACTGTTTAATATTTCTGAGAGTGATATTACAAGAGAAGTACCGTCAGGTATCACGGGGTTCCAACCCCCAGAACGACTATCCGTAGATATCGTGTACAGTATAATCAGGGACGTATCCTAAGATAACCATAGATATCTGCACCCCCAATAGACTTTACCAAGTCTAATCCACTAAGGGGAAGGATAAGTGAGGATTTTATTTTTTTATAACTTAAAACAGATTTTTTTATGCTACCTCTCTCAAAACTGACCAGAAGGCATTGTTCCTAATAGATATACCAGATCTTATTTGATAAATAATACCCATTTTAAAAATGAATTATTTGATAAAGTAAAAGTGTTAAAGATTTACTCCCCAAACTTGATATTCACCTTGGCTAGACACGGCTACTATCCTAAGAAATTTTTCATTGTAGCCTATATGTTTGCTAGTGTTGCATTGCATTCTCTGTATCCTGAATTTAGATATCTACAATTATTTATCTAGTATCCGTGGAGTTGGATAAATGTGATCAGTTCTTATCAGGGGTAATTTTGTCAATGTAGCTTTCCTTGTTAGTGAGGAGCACCACAATTCAGCAATGTTTCATTTGGTATTACTGTGTATCTAATTAATTATTCCACAAAGCGGGACTTGAGTTTATAAATATATATGTGTGTGTTAGCCAAACTCCAAGCCTAGATGGAAGAATAGGATGCTACAAGGCCATAAATGGTTCCAACAAGGAAAAAATCCCAGCAAGGAAGGGAAATAAATAACATATATGTGAGAAGTACAGAGTTAAAAATTAAAGTAACAAAGTTAAAATAGAGCTTTAATAGAACCATAAAAATATTTGCGGCAAGTTTGAAAGTCTGAAGCCTGAATTGATCTTTTTAGGGTTACCTTGCATTTTAGATAACCCTATACTGTATATCACCCTTAAGACAACCTTTAAATCCTGAAATTGACCCCATCTCAAAATTTCCTACAGTTTGTTATAGTTCAAGCCCTTTATTTTGTCGGCTTACAGCTCCTAAAAGTGTTCACCTAGACCTCTTAACTGCAGTAGTGGCAGTTAAGACCCAGTTGTAGAGCATATAGAATTCTCCTGGCCTTATGCTAGTCTCTAGAGCTGAAGTTAACTGTGAAATTTTGGAGCTAGTTTCTGCTGTGGTAGCGATACATCTAAGAATGATGAAAGTGGTGAGGCATATAGCCGTTACCATACATGTTATCGCTGACATGATTAATCACCTCATTGTATCACAGAAGACTTTCTTCAGCCTTCAGGAGTCTCAAACAGGTGTTTATTAGGCACCTGAACGGACCTCTTTAGCTCAAAATGGCAGAATTCTAGAAGTCACACTGCCTTCCAAGAATGACCCCATATCACACTTGGTTAGAATCTCATTCACAAATGATGGTTGTAGGGTTTTTTCGAGATGCAGTATTTGGCTTGTTGCTTTGAAGTTAAGTTCTCCAAGTTTTACCTGGAACAAAGGTGTTCCTTTTCACAAACATGTCATCTGAAGGCTGTGGTTTAATAGAAATCTTTTCTAGGTACAGGTCAGTGGCCATTAGAGGAGGGAAAATTGCTTATCAGCTTTGAAAGGCAGTATTCTTCACCATCCGTCCATAGGGTTTATGTATGTCATTCCAAATGCCTTTAAATGCCTGAATTTAACTTTTCTTAGAAGGAAAATCATTGCTTCATGATCATCCTGTCATTTGAAAATGCCGTCATAAACTTTGTAAAACCACCAGATTTCTTCCCCAAGTGGACCATTTCCTGATGTATGCATGGTTTTAGCTGCTTACACTTAGCCTGTTTAGTCTTTTTTTTTTTTCTTTAATTCTGGTTTATTTCCAAATAGTTGTCTCTATGAACCCCCCATAATTGCCCTGACTTTGCCTCTGTACGATCTTTCTCAAGCACTCCTTATTCTCTCAATATGGAGCAGTCTCCTGAAGCAGCCTTATATCCATGGTTTCAACATATCCTGAAGTTCTGCATCTTTGTAGTCTGGATATTAGCCAACATTCCTTTAAGAGTTTTACGGAGGTTGTATATCCACTATTGCCATTCCCTGCAAAGTCAATATTACCCATCTTTTATAGCTAGTAGGCAGGATTTGAAAATATTCACAAATAGAATCTGCACCACTTGAAGCATCAATTCTAGCCTTAGTGGACTCTGTCATTTTTTATCTATAAACAAGTCGGTGAGACATTTTTCTTGGCTTTTCTGAACTTCCAGGACATATACTGTACTTCCATTTTCCAATACAGGTTTTCAAAAAGTGCAACAGGGAGAAAACCTGTAGTGCTGCCTTGGACAGTGTTAATCATGAGGCCCTTTTTTTCAAATTCAAACAGTTGGGAGTAGGTGGCTCTTTTCTTTGCATCATTATTGAATTTTTAAGTAATAGATGGCAAAGAGTTGTTGTTGATGGGTACCATAGTGACTGTAGGAATGTGATATGTGGTGTTCCTCAGGGTAGTATTCTTGGCCCATTATTTTTCATACTGTGTACACATGGCGTGGTTTGACCTAGAAAACAAGCTTGTTGCATTTGCATATGATCCTACTCTCCTTTGTAAAAACTCCATCTCGTGAATGTACAGTACATCTGGGGTTGGTAATCCCTTAATAGAGATCCAATTAAAACTAGTGCATGGTGGAAATTATGGGCCATGAAACTGAACACTAACAAAACTCAAAAGTACCATTGTAAGTACAGGGTAGGTTGAGGACACTATCTCCGCTACATTCGGATCTCGGCCTTAATGATGTTTCATTTTTTACTATAGGACTAAAGATTTTAGGTGTGGTTCCCAACAGCAAATTTACTTTTGAGAAATGCACTTGCTGTGTCTCTCTCTCTTCTTCAATTGCACCAAAAATTGGTATATTGAGTCCTTCAAGATTTTCAGTGATTAATCTAATCTGAAGAAGTGCCTCGATTCTTTCATTCTGCCTTGTTTAAGAGTATTGTTCTCCTGTCTGGTCTTGAGCTACTGAATCTCATCTTAATTTGTTGGACACGAACTGATGGTCTAATAACTTTTGTATTCCTGGTCTAGATATTAATCCCTGGTCTATTAAATTTTGTATTCCTGGTCTAGATATTAATCCCTGGTCTATTAGATTTTGTATTCCTGGTCTAGATATTAATCTTTGACATAGTCCTTCAGTCAGTTCATTATGCATGTTGCATAAGATTTTTCATAATTCTGACCATCCTTTGCATCCAGATCCTCCCGGATAGTATCATCCTGTTTGTAATACTGTACAGTACTAGGTATGCAGTTAATCTAATAATCATGTCTTCTCCATCATGAGGGCTCAATACTGCGTAGTATTCTAGGAGTTTTATTCCAGCTGTGACCAAGTTGTGGAAAAATATTCCTAATCAGGTAGTTGAATCAGTGGAACTTCAAAAGGTAAAACTAGCAGCGAATGTTTTTATGTTAAACAGGCTGTCATGAGTCTCATTTTATAGTTTATTTATGAAACCTCTATTTTAATGCTGTTATTGTTCTTACAACATGTTATTTTAGTTGTTAATAATGAAGTACTGGTAAAAGTTCCAAGTTAGAAAGTGAAATGGAAGAAAGGTTGGAAAGTAAATTTGAAAAAAGGAAGAGGGAATAGAGGTAAATTTGAATATAAGTATGTCTAGGGCTGAAAGGACACTGCAAAGACCCTTTAGTCAAGAAAATATCCATAATTTGGCAAAGGCTTCAAATTCAAAGATAGGATCATGATCAATAGATTTATGTAAATGACAAAATTGCGATAGAATATCAGGGAAGATAGAGTACGTGGCTTTAAACTTTTAGATGAGGTGTAGAGTAAACTACTAGCTAGGATTGGGAAGCCTCACCCCCTGCTTTCTTACTGAGTATTCACTTTGATTGCAACCCTTAATGGGCAATGTATGAGTAAAGGACTCAGGTTTCTAGTTAGGAAAAATACAAATCTCCTCCATATTTGTCATTTGTTCCTACACAAATGCAAACCCTCATCCTTTACATAGGTAAATGAAGTACAGTACATATTCCAACTGGCTGGATACTTATCTTGGGCTACCAAAACCTTGGACCTTTGTAAGTAGTGCAAAGTTAAGGTTCTTAAATCTCACGTACTGTACTGGTGATTTGGCAGTACCAGTTAGTCCATGGCCCATGAAATAAAGGATGCAGTCAGAAAAACTCTGGGTAGTAATTATTATGGGGAATGATACTTGAATTGATATCCGGGCGATGAAGATTTCCAAAGGTGTCCTGACAGAATTTGCGTACGTAACTTCAAAAACCCTTTCCCCGGGAGATACTGTATAACCTCGAGCATGAAGCCATGGCGATTCCACCAAGCTGTGGAATATGTTGATGTATGGTTGACACAACAGGGTGGAAAGAGGAGGTAATTATTTCAGAGCCTCTTTTAAAAGAAGTAGAAGGTCTGAGTACCATTCTTCTTGAGGTCATTTTGAGGCTACTAGAGTCATATTGAGATTGGGAGTGGACCCGACCCTTTTCAAGACATCCTTATCAAAGGCAGAACATTGGAAAAGCAAAGACATCAAAGCCATCCAATTTGTTTTGGAAAGCATCCTCACACACTGCTTCTTGGTCCAGCACTAATGTGCATTATATCAGGAGCTTCTGATTTATAAACATGAACTGTCAGATTGTCGGGGAATCCCCCAAAATTCAGGATCATGATTGCTATCTGAGGATGCAGCAGAGACCATTCCGATTCCACAATCTGTGTCCCTTTCCTCAGCCTGTTCACCACTATGATCTTCTTGATCAACTAAGGACTTCCCACTTTCTACTGCTATCTGAGAAAGCTGCAGAGAAAATAATCCCTCCTTTACGCAAACCAGATGGTTCTGTCACTCGTCGTCCAAAGGAAACTTTTGGCCAATATGTTTGACAATGAACCGAGTACCAATTCTTATCTCATCATGAAGTTTAATGGGCCTGATTGCCTGCCTGTGCCTGGAGTCCCAATCCTGAATAAAGTCTGCAAAACAAACTCTTTCAACTTCCAAATTCTTTCTCTACCAAAAAGAATTGACCAAAGAAACCTAGGGAGAGGTCACTTTCCCTGCATTGCACAAGTCCCTGGAGTGTGTTACAGGCTCTTAGAATTGGGGCACTTGTGCATCTTTATTATGTCCCATGTACCTTTGAGAATAAAGGGGAGAGTGTAACAAGAGACAAAACTCGCAAGTTGACCAGTGAGAGGCAAATAGGAGAGCACCAGCATGGCACTGCTCCAAGTTAGATGCAATACATAACTACTAATAGATAGGAGAGCACCAGCATGTGACTGCTCCAAGTTAGATGCAGAAGAAATAAATAGGAGAGCACCAACATGTGACTGCTCTAGAAAGGAGCAATATTAAAATTATGACCACTAGTGGAGGTGCTCCCATAAAAGCTCTCCAGCAGGTAGGTGAAAGAGTGCACATTCCTGCTGGAAGGGTGCACATTCCTGCCTGCTAAGACCAAACCATCAAAATTGTAAGCACTAGTGGAGATGCTCCCATAGAAAAGTGCTGTAGCAGGTACGTGAGAGGGTGCACATTTGATTGCGAGCGGAGCACTTAAGATGTAGCTTGCAATAGTACACATCTAATTGAGCTCTTTCAAGAGTACGCAAATACCTATTAGTATACGTAGTATTGCTCTAATGGGAGCGTGAACTAGTGAGATAGAGCTACCGTAAGATCACGTGATTACCGATAGATCTGTGATCACAAGCAAAAGTGTTAACGTTTCAATTATTCTTCTTCTTTGTCTGCATATTTTCCCACGCCTATGTGGGGTCGATGTTTCTGGCCAGCATTCTCCATCTACCTCTGTCCCAATCTTCATCACCGGTTAATCCCTCTGATAGAAGGTCATACTTGATACAGTCCATCCACCTTCGCTTTGCTCCCTCTCCTTCTCGTTCCCTGTGCAAAGTCACAACTTCACATGCATTCAGCCTTTGTTTGAAAAAGGCCAAACTTCTGTACAAGCGTTTGTTCATACATTAAGTTCCCTCAGTCCCAGGCACTTGGTCAGTCAGGGGACTTCCCTTCTTAGATGATAGTCCTTTAAATCGATTGATAGGGGTGTCATGCAGTCAGTATAATTAACTCGTAAGTTTTTCCTCCCGTGGAAGAGAGTGTTAGCCAATCCTTCACCAAGGATGAAGAAAGATGGCGAGAATGCCCGCTACTCAAATGTTATTGATTGTGTTCATCTATTGTAACGAACATAATTCCAAAACTGTTACTGCCATCTATTTTAACTTGGTGGTAATTTTCCTTCTGTGTATACACTCGGTTCTTATTTTCTTATGCAAGTTCAACAGCATTTGTTCTTTCTCACCCTCTTATTTTAGTGAGTAAAAGTGTTAACGTTCCAATAACGTTCTCTATCACGGGCATAAGAGGTAACATTCCAATAGCTGCTTGCTATCTCAAGGAAAAGGGATAATGTTTCAATAGATCCTAGCGATAGGTATCATTACGATAGATGAACACAATCAATAACATTTGAGTAGTGGGCATTCTAGCCATCTTTCTTCATCCTTGGTGAAGGATTGGCTAACGTTATCTCTTCCATGGGAGGAAAACTTGAATTAATTATACTGACTGTATGACACCCCTATCATCTTACAGGACTATCATCTAAGAAGGGAAGTCTGCCGACTAACTAAGCGACTGAGGGAACTTAATGTACGAACAGACGCTTGTACAGAAGTTTGGCCCTGTTCAAATAAAGGCTGAATGCATGTAAAGTTGTGGCTTCGCACATTTCTTCACCATCCACATCCCCTTCATCATCTTCGATGCCCATCTGCTTGCTGATGAAAGGACTACAGTACAGCAGAAGTCTCCTCCCTCGCACTTGCAGTAGTCCGTGCATGAAAGGCCTGCGCTGTTGCAGCTGCAGCGTGTGTTACTGCATGCCTAACCATCTGCAGTGCAGCTACAGCTTACTATATCCAGGAGTGCTTGGGGAGCAACTGGTGTTGTTGAGACGGCTAGTGTGATGGTGGATTCTTCGATGTTCCAACCAAAGTTGACAATATTTTGAGCTTCATCAGGCGAGTCACGTTTGTCTACTGCCTTCCACAGTAGCACCTGAAATTGCAAGTTTACATCAGTCTGTGGGAGTTTTTTCAGTGGCAGAGGCTTTTTACGGCCACAGTTGAAGTGAGCACGTGTGTCTTTCATTGTTGTACACCTCTTCTGTTCATAGAGGGGTAAGAAGATGTATGCAGTTTCCTGGATCTGACAGTGAGTCACGCCAGTCTGTCCGAGCACTTGATCAATACCTGGCATGTCTATCTCAAGGAGCTTCAGCAATGACTACTTAACTTTTCCAAAGGGGTGCGACTCCGTATCACAGCATGAGAGTGCATGGACACCGAGAAGTTTGCTGCACTTTCTCGGGCCTAACTGCTGAGCAGTTTTGTTGATGTTGCTGACATTGCCGTTCCACTTTTCCATCTGAATTTGGCGACAACTCTCATCCTCCATGTCCAGTACACTAAGAGAAAAATACATCGGTGTCATTGCGGAGGATTCTGGGGACCTGCTGCAACTGCTTTCAGCATGTAGCTGCAGAGGGTGATGTCTGCTTCAGCATGGTTAATGACTCTGTCCAGCTTGTTAACCAGTTGGATGTTGTGTGGAAGGGGATAGCTACATAGAATGTTGTAGAGCAGATACTTGTTCTTGGAATTGTGAAGAATAGCTTCTTGGCATGGAAGGGGATTGTTTGGGGTTAGCCGGAATTCCTTGGTTGATCCTCTTCTTGTCCGCTCATAGTCCATTGGGCTGGGAGCTTCTTGATCATATCTGTCGAATAGAACGATTTTCTTAAGAGAAAGGAGGTTAGTGGGCCAGTAGAGTCCCAAAGCTTGCAGCTGTCAACTAGCATGACGTCTGGAGCAGATGAAGTTGTGACAAGAGACACCAAGAGAGTTGACGAGCACAGCCTTGTCAGCCCTCCTCAAGCAGTCGTACTCATCGATCAGGGCTGGAGGGACAGGACTCTGCTCAAAGGGGAAGACATCAGCTATATCAATGCTGCGCTGCTGCCCCATGACCATCTGCCAACCTTACAGTTTTGATGTCGTAGATGGCCTTTCCCTTGAAAGTGACTGCCTTCTTGAGTGACTCCGTTGTTTTGACCACCTTCTTTATTGTTTTGAGAAATTCGCTGCCTAGCGAAGTGGAGAAATGCCTGTGCTGCTCACCACCAATGGGCAATGCATCCTGAACAATCACTGTCTGATGCCACTTGGCCGTTCGGATGTTATAGAGACCTGGTTGCTGGTCATTGAGGGGGGTGACTACTTCTCCAGTTCTACTGTTCTCCTCCCCATTTACTCCACTGTGTGGCATCTGCTCCTCCCCTGCTTCACTGTACATGTGTTCCATGGCACTGTACATGTGTTCCATGGCGATATCAAAGTGGGCACGCTCACTGAAACTGCTCACCCACACAGCCACTTACTCGGCACTCGTTGTAATGCCCTTCATACCTCCAGTTCGGTGAGTAAACCTATATCAAGATATAGGTTTACTCACCGAACTGATCTACTGATACTGCAGTCATGCCATCCGAATTCTGACCGACATGTGCACCTGCCAGTTGGTCCTGTTTGGCACCCTCCGCGCAGGAACATGAGCGACAACAGTGTAGGCTTAACCAGGCAATCCACCCATTGCTTCCCAGTTGGGTGTTCTCTGGCCGTCTCCAGGTAGACATCCAGCTCCTCATAAGTCTTGGCACCATCCGAGTAGAAATTCTTCAGCCACACGGTACGTAGTGATGAGATGGTATGCATGGAGAGTGTTGGTCCTGGCCTTTTCATTGACTATGCTGGTGATGCCAGCAAACGCTGCGCTGATGAGAATCTCCACGCCAGATGCCTTCATTAGTGTTCCTACACAGTCCCAAAAAACTCACGAGTGTGTGCATCATACCCAGGTGAAGTATGATGTTGGTCCGGCGCAGCTTGTCATTCCATTGAATTAGGCATCCAGTCTGAAACGGATGTAGGTAGACTGTGAGGTGGGTGTACTGAATCCCAAAACTATTGAGAGTCCTCGATATACACAAGTGTAGTTAATACAGTCGGGGTGAGCAGGTGGGGAGTCGATCATCGGTCCAAACAAAACCAGAGTCTTGGTCTTTTAGGCAGAGCCTGCCACCAATCGGTCTTGCTGAGCATTGAAGCCTGCCCACTCAGATGGCCTGTCATTCCCGTGGACTTGCGACAGTCATGACAGCCATGCCGCATCTCGCTGCTGACTGAAGATTACTGCCGTGGACTAAAGTTGTGACTTCTGAGGACAGACCTTTCGTCAGAAGCAAAGGCGAGTTCACCTTGAAAGTCCCTGCGTTGTGCTCCAGCTGTATGCACTGCTGGGTGAATCGCACAAAGGACGCTTCATGTTTCTTGATTTGGGGATATTCAGCTGCGTCACACCAATGTTTCCTGTTTTGACGATGCTGGGTGGACTCCATCACCATGGTGTGGATGCTCTTCATCCCATTGTGGTTTGAGATGTACAAATCACAGTTGTCATCCCAGCTGAAGATAGGGCTAATCTCCATACTTAAGCAGAGTTTCTTGTGGTAATCTGAAAGGTTGTCCAACACAAACTTGGCCACCGACTTTCAGAAGTGCAGGACTTCATCGTATGTGCTTGTAATGCCATGCTCATTGAGAGTCTTGAGCTCTGAACTACCGTGCTTGTGATGTAGTTTTACAGTGAGCCTAAGTGTAGTTTGGTGTCTGCCGGCACCACAAATGTTGTGGAATGCACTGAGCCAATGTTAAAGATTGCTTGGTGACACAGTGAGGTACAATGAGTAGAGCTCAGATGTCCACGTCTCGTTATGTTTTCAGCCATCGTTGTAACCACGGACCTCAGTGCCTCCTCTACAGGTGCCATCATGGATGGTCGAGATACAGGAACTACTCTAAATTTATTGTAAAGGGGCAAATGGTATTGTGCATCAGCAGCAGGCAGATCAATGACCCCACAGTCGAGCTGCTACCTCATTAGCCCATTGGTCCTCTCTCTCATCACAGAGGTTCTCCAAGTGTTCCTTAAGCGTGATATTACTACCTATATCTAAAACATAGAGACCTTAACAACCTTTTGGAAACGTCATTGTCAGTCGGTGCACACTTTCTTCTTCCCTGTTTGTTATTTTTACTACTCCTAAGTAGGTACAGTAAAATGATTGGTGAGCTAGAGTATCACTTCCAAACAGAGTTTTGTACAGATCATCGTGCTTCACTTTGCCTGTAGCAATAATTTTCTGCACAGCCTCTTCTCCCCTCCAGTAGCCATGATATGACAACTGTGATAGTGTGGGGGTGTTGCAAGATTGATGTTGAGATTCTGATCACGCTAGTTTGTCACACTGTGAAATGAGAAAAAAAAGGTTTTAAAGCACTGATTGTAAAGCGTGGCGAGTATAAGAAATGTAATGGCGGAACTTTGCGTGTTAAATGAACTCTGGCTCATTGCTCAACTTGCAAACAAAAATCAAATGATACCCTGGGTACCTACCTGCCCAACCCATTAAAACCTGACATGCTGGAATAGGTAAGCAATAAACCACATAATCCATCAACAAGGTGATTTTTCCCTGAATTAGGTTAAATTCGACCTTTGATATTACCTTGACCCCATATCCCAAAAATAACCACAGAAATGTACTCCCATCCTGGAAAACCCATAAACAGATGTATTACATGACCTTCCATGTGATCGAGATGAAAAGTTGAAAATTTGTCAAAATTCTAGATAGGTGAGGCTGCAATCTTGAATTTTGAAAAATACTGAATGTTGCACATGTAGCAACCAAGCTAATTTTGCTCTCCCAACCATATAAAGTACACTTCCATATAAAAAGTTTACAGTAATTAACATTGCAGGGTAATGTATGGGAAGTATAGCTTGACTATAGGTAAGAGGTATGCATGGTAACTGCCTATTCCAAACTCCAAACCCCTAATAGGCTGTGCTACGCACACTACAGCCACAGCCTTATGAGGAGGGATCTAGTGGAGACGAAGTTTCTCAACTGCATGCAGCGAGAGTCCCAGAAGGAGGGTGTGCAGGAGGCATGCTAACTTTAATCATATCGCTTCTTGAGAACGTTGCGCTAAGTAAGGCACTAATCCATAGGATCGCATGAAGCGTTATCACTTATAAAGAGAACTACAGTGTAAGTGTTCCACATGATAAAGAGAACTACAGTGTAAGTGTTCCACATGTTTTCTAACATAAGCACTTTGTGCACCACAGGGTTACTAATGTGAGTCAACTGTAACATGAGTGGTTTACATGTGCGCTGGGCGACCAGGTCTAGTGAACAAGGTTTCCAACCAAGTCAGAAAAGGTTGTGCGCAAAGTAGCGGGATCTTCAATAAGCGATTACGTCTTGTTGTATTGCTAGACACTGCTGCACATGTTAGGTACGCTCGTGTCGAGCTCGCTCATAACACTTCTGGGCAAAGACTTGTGGGGTTTGTAAGTTAGGAAAAATACAAATGGTATAAAATTTGTACTGGTAGTTTATTCATATGCGAATACAAACGAGTCATTTAATGGGGAGTCTTCCTTAGATGGGAGTTAAGTCTCCATGAGGTAGGTCTACCCTTTATAAATTTATTTGAGAACAATGCAACCTGCTCGTACGAGGCAGGGCCTTCTGTTCTATTCTAAAGAGCTTTATCGGGAAGAAGTGATATATCAAATGGCTTGTAAATTATAATATGCAATAAATAATCATCAGCCAAACAAACGCAAGGCATTCTATCAAAATAGTCATTTGCCTTCATACTCATATCATCCTTATATGTAGAGAATAACCAATGCCTGGGATAGAAGCTGTTACTTGTCCCTTGAAAGCTTACATTTAGACTATTTGTTGTGCAGCAACAATGTGCCCTATGGAAAAGGATCTGTGTGTAACCTTTAAGCTAGTGGTTTGTCTCTACTAGACTCCTGCTTTTAGGACTTGAGGTACCAAGTGGTGGTTGCAGCCAAGCCACATATATCATGTGCTAAAGGGGGCGCCCTTGAAGATTCTTCCCCCTGAAGACTTATAGGCTGTCATGATCATTTCCTAAACCCAAAAAGAAATGGTCTCTGGAAACTTCCTTTTGGGATGGCCAGTGCCCACAAACATATTTGAGATTCTGGACCTAAGATACTGCGTCCTCTTTAGATATTTACGTACTGCTCATCTTACAGGATAAAGCAATCATCCAGGTCATTAGTTACTTTGAGAGGCAAGATTGTGAAAGAGTCAAATCTGATATCATTATCAGCCTGATTTATGCCAGAGTCAAATCTGATATCATTATCAGCCTGATTTATGCCATGAAGTCAAGAACGAAAGACAAAAATAGGTCTCCGCCCTCTGAAATGTTTCACAAGGTGAGATATCTTGGCCGAGGTCTAGGCAAGGAGGAAGACTGTCTTTAATGTAAGATATCTAAAGCTTCATGCATAGGTTCATTCGGGGCTTTCTTCAAGGCCCGCCGGCCCTTAGTCATATCTGGGGGGTTTAGTTCTTGAGGATGGCAAGATGGCTCAAGGCAGAGTGGTAGCCTTTCACCACAGTGACTGAAAGGGCCGCCTTGTTCCTTAAGAACATTAAAAAGTCTGCAATCAGTAGAATAGTAGCCTCGAGTGGAGCAACATTCCCCCTATGACACCAATCACAGAAGATTTTCCAGTTTGCCTGGTGAACCTCTGCAAAAGTGTTTCAGAGGTATCCGGAAAGCTGCTTTGCAGTTGGTCTAGAAAAGCCTTTCTTTCGGAGGAGACACTGGATATCCTCCAGCCCTGAAGGGATAGACAGTATACTGCTCCATGGAATTTCCTTATGTGAGGTTGGCGTAGCAGTTTTAGCCCTTTTGAAAGTTCTCTTGGTATATTTGTGAGAAGTTCCAGCAGGTATGAATACCATTCCATTGTTGGCCACAATGAGGCCACTAGCGTTATTGACTCCCTTGGATGTTCTGATTCTGTTGTCTGACAAATCAGATAGAATGGTGGGAAGGCGTAGTAGTCTTGACGGTCCCACGGGTGTTGAAATGGAGAGCAATATACAGGGAGATAGTGATTCAGGTAGGTGGTGATATGTCCAGAGACAAGGAACCACAGAATCACAAGTCTCTTTACCACACTAGAGGAAACAGGCAAGTCACTCCGCCACTAGAGGAAGCCGACTATTCTGAACCAACTGTCATCCCTCAATGGTCAGATGATCGGCAATGTTTCTTTTCCCGGGGATAAACCTCAGCGAGATCGCCTGGGATTGTGTCCACTTGAGAATCTCTACTGTTAGGTTGCGTTACTGGAGAAAGGCTGTTATAGCCTTCTTATTTGAAGGTGTAGGTCACTACCATAGGTTTGTTGCTCTTCAATAACCACAGAGCGACCTGTCAATCTTTGTGAATTGGATTAACGCTAGTTGTGCCACTTTCATTTCCAGGTAGTTTGTGGAAACTTGATTTCTTCTGACCATTGGCCCAAGGTCTGTTCCTTTCCTAGATTAGCACATCTGTAAACAGCATAAATTGTGGGGGAGAATCCTGAATGGGTGTTCCTGCTAACAGGTTCTTGTTCAGCCACCACAGGTGGTCTGATATCACCTCTTCAGGTACTTGCTGCAGCGTGGTCTGAGGCTTGTGACCACTGTCTTCAGAGCCCACTACAGCGACTGCAGATGCAATCTCACCAGGGAGATGAATTTCTTTGATGAGTCTAATGAGGAGAGGTGACCTAACATGCTGCATCAAGATAGGCAGGTGGTTCCATTTCAGGAAAGTTTCTGCCAAAGTCCTGAACCTTGCCACTGTCCACAGCAGGGAAGGCTGTGTTTCACCTAGATTATGTCCATGCCCAGATACCTTATGGACTGGTTGGGAATGAGGCTGGACTAATGGAGGTTCAGTGGAATCCCTAACTCCTTGCATAGATCCAGTAGTAGGTCTGTGCGTTTCAACAAGAGAGCTTGGGATTCCGCCAAGAGAAGCAGAGTCGTTTAAGTATCTCATGATTCCAATGCCTATGGCATGCATGAGCCTGACTGAGATAAGGACAAAGACTTTGGTCTGTAGATAGGTCACAATACAGCACTCCCCAACTGGAACAGCTTGTCTTGAAAGGGACAGGATAGATGGGGACGTGAAAGTAGGCATCTTTCAGGTCTATGGTGACATGATAGTCATTCTACCTGATAGTCTGAAGAAGAGAGGATGGAGTCTCCATCTTGAACCTTGTCTGCAAAATAAAAGAGGTTCAAGAGGGAGAGGTCTGTGATGGGTCGCCAACCTCCCATCAGCTTCTCTACTAGGAATGAATTGCTGAGGAAGGCTGAGAGTTGTCAAAGACTCTCTACTGTTTCTTTGCTTAGCAACATGAGATTTCCTCTCCTAGGAGGTATTTTTATCATTTTTAAATCCAATTCCTGCTCAGAGAAAGTGGACAGTCTATGAAGGGGATCAGATACTCTGAACAGAGTAGGACTTCTACCGTGTAAGGATCGGCCTTTTAAGTCTTGCCGCCTTTGCCAAGTGTATTGTAGGCAACCCCCCCCCCCACCAGCTGGGTGACAAGCCCTCCAAGCGTGAACTTCTGCCACCATGTCCTCATCGACCAAAGGGTTGACTTTGATGAAAGTTAGACCCAGGATTCTGCCTCCCAGGCTGTTGTCTGTCCATGGGAGGGGGAAGATGTCTCTGTTGGCAGGGTTTAAGTTTTTCTGAGGAGTGGGCAACCTCGGTGCCGCTGCTCTGCTGACCATTGGGTTCTGTCCCTGTCTCTGACTAATAATGTCAGAGTTCCTAAGAACTGTAATGTCCCTAGGGGATAGCTGTCCAGACCATTTTACTAAGACAGCGTTGCGCCTCACCATAACACAATTTACTCGAGGAGGAACAATATGGCTTTAGCACCATTTCTTGAAGAGTTCCTTGAACAGCTCCCGTACAGTCTCATCCTTAAGGTTCCTCGTAACGGCAAAGTGAGAGATTGCCTCAGACCACTTTTCTATCCACGATCATGTCTGAATGCCTGCCATAGCAGCTACCTGCATGTTTATCAGTTCAGGTCCTTAAATCATGGTTGGTAAGTTCGATAACATCTCGACCGGAACTGAAGGTATCAAGTTGGCCACATCTGGATCAATGGTTAAAGGGCTTTAAAAAGCACCAAGAGTTATCAAGGTACCACGAGGGCGGCAATTACAGCCCTGGGCAGGAACGCATCTAGTAAGATAGTTGAAAAGAACACGCACTAATTTGTAAATAATGGATACGAAAGTGACAAGTAATCCCAAAGACAAACGCAATAAGGGTGAAGACCAGCCGATACTATTATCTGATCGTAGGAGTTAAGGCAGGGATGTGCAACTGCCTCCACAGCCAGTAGTGTCGTGAGTGAGCTCGATAAAATAAACAGTGAATAATAAAAGCTACGTGCTCTGATATTGCTTACGATCATGCATCAAGGATGTATTCTTTTGGAAAAGAAAACTTAACTTTTTCCTCCCACTAATGCAATCTTTCAAACTTGTAAGAATTCGACAATCTGGAAAGTCTGATTCAGTGGTAGAAATGTGTATGGACAAGGAGAATGTCTTAAGATCACTTAGTCCATTTGCCTTTTGAGGAATTAAATCTGAAGCTATAGCTCAGCGTTGTTACTGAAGATAAGTGTCAAAGAAAGTCAGTTTGCATAACGGTAGACATCCCATCCCTGTGCTAGCATACAATCATGCTGGAAAAAAGGAAAAAGAATTTACCTAATATACTTCAGCCAGTGGATGAATTAGATCTCACTGACTGCTGAATTCAAAGTGAGTGTTAAGTGAGCAGCCCTACCACATGTTCATATGATAAACTTGTGTACTCCAGGTTTGCTAATATTCTACCTCTCACTATGTAAAGGACTCTGGTTTGTATTTGTGTAGGAACTAAATAAGTTTATACAGTAAAATAACATTGTGGGTAATGCTGTATTCCTATTTTATATTTATTTTTACAGGAGTGATGAACTTGCTGAAGCTTGGAGAATATTCACTCCATTGCTACACAAGATTGAGAAAGAAAAACCCACACCCATTCCATACACATACGGATCACGTGGACCTGTTGAAGCTGATGAAAAGTTAGCAAAGAGTAATTTCAAATATTACGGATCATACAAATGGACAAAGCCAAGCTCTTTATAAGGTTGGCACCATCTACACATGGAATGATTAAATGGATTGTATGACTAAATACTATATTGTACTCAGAAATTTTTTTAACCATCCCCTCTGTTAATCTAACTTTAGTTTGACATCATGAGCTGTCATGTAATAGGCAGTTTTTACTTTTGAAGGAAATTTGTTATCAGTTCACTAGTGATCTGTAACATCAAATAGTTAGGAATATTAAATAACTTTTGAGTACAGTATTATTTAGTCTCAAATATAGAATTTCATTCCATTGACAAAATTATTCATAGAACATTCCAGTTTAAATTAAAGTCTGATCCAAGAACTTTAGTTTGTAAACCATTTTTAATTTTCCTGCATAAAATTAGCTATAATAAACATTTTAAATATCATGACAACTTTTGATAGCTTTTCCTCTCCATCTATATAAGCAATTACCTAATTTCTTGGAAAAGATTAATTTGAAATATAAAAGATGTTTTTTAAAATTCTAAGATTAAATGGTCTTTCATAGAAAATATTCTTGAATACAAAATATTAAGTCTTTTCCCCATTAGCAAAGAATCAATTCAGTACAGGTGTAGTTAGTGCTATGTTTGTATTTAAACAAGGTTATTTCAATGTTTCCTTAAAAATGTTCTTAAAATATATCCGACGACATAGCTGTGATTATTTTATATCATACTTTTAAATGTACACTATTTTAAGGCATAAAAATTTCTACCTAAGCAATCTTTTTTAAAGAAATGATAGGTCGAGCACTAGTTTTTGTTATTATACCTTGGTTCCCAGGCCATACTATCTTTAGCACTAAGGAGGCCTTATTACATTCAATTTCACCTACCAAACTTACACCACTAATAAATATTGTCAAGACCCTTAGACATAATTGCATCCGATATGATTTTTATCAGTTTTACAACTTTGAAAGCCTCTTCATTGCTTCAAGGTAGTCTAAAATTTAGGTGATGGGACCTTCTATCAGAAATCTGTAACAGGTATCTCCTTTCACATATTTATTTTTATAAATTGATTAAAAATCAAACCCAAGCGTGTTTCATTTTTCTCATGTATTCCTTTACAATGTGTATTTAGGGAGTTCTTTATCTGCACTTTACTACTATGGAATTTCAATTACGATATTTCGTTTCATGCACAATAACGTAAAACAATCTTGTATACATATACGTAAGTGAATAAACTAATGTATATAATTTTGGTGCCAATTGATTTGCAAGAGTAACTAATTTAAACTCTGACATGGAGTCGGAAATGGAGTAAACGAAACGAGTCGCTCAGGATATTTGAGCACCCCGTAAAGCCATCAAACATTAGGCTATGTGATCCGCACTTTTTTAAGTTGCTAACAATATTCTGATCTAAGGGCTCTGGATAAGATATAGGCATAGATTTTCCTGTAATTTGGTTCCACTTACATATGTCTAGTTTCAAATAGAAAATTAGAATGCCGATTTGTCTTAAAATCAGGAAACACTTGAAAAATTATTCAAGTTGTAACACACCATCTTCCAGTGTAAAATCACTTCATTAATCCTTTATAAGAATAAGCATTAATTTCATTTTAAAAGACTCAAAAATACCAACACAACCTTCTAGAGAAAGGTTTAAACTTTGTTCATATGGTACCCAAGGCAGACCCCAGTCACCCATACTAGCACTAGAGTACTTTTTACCGACAGTACAAGATCCCTCTTGTTACAGCTTGTTTTTTTTCTTTAACACATGCACCAAAAAGGTCTGGCATATTTTATACATAGCCACATACACCTGACAACATTAAGGTGACTGAAAATTTCTTCAAGGGTAACTCCTGCACTGTATTTGTTCCTTGAATACTTTCCACTTGGTAAGGTTAGTAGACTCTTAGGTATGGTGAGCAGCTCTCCTAGGAAAAGGACACTCCAAATTCAAACCATTGTTCTATAGTATTGATTAGAGAGTCTCTGTACCATGATCCTCAACTGTCCTGGCTTCAAGTTCTGCTTGAGGGCACATTATTGTTTCCTTATTTCCTTTCCTCACTGGGCAACTTGCTTTTCCAACCAGGGCTGTAGCTTCATCATCATTTCAGCCTTCAAAAGTCCTTTGTTGGATGTAGGCCTTCCCCAGGTTTCTCCACAGACTTCTATCGCAAGCTATTCTGTGCCACTGTTGCTTATGTTGGTCTAAGTCCTCTCCCCAGCGGGTTTTTTGTCTTCCTCGGTTTCTTGTGTATCCTCAGGGTGTCCAGAAGGTTGTTCGTGATGTCCATCGGTTGTCTGTCATCCTGGCAATGTGCCCTGCCCAGTTCCATTTGAGCTTGTTAATGATTTCAAGGATATCCATTACTTTAGTTTTTTGACGTATCTATTTACCTGTTTTTCTATCCTTCCATGTTAGATTTAGCATAATTCTCTCATGTGCCCTCTGCATTGTTCGTAATTTAAGGGAAAGCTTTTTTGTTAGATTCCAAGTTTCGGCCCCATAGGTGACAGTGGGGAGGATACACTGATCATACTTTCCTTTTTAAGATGATAGGAATCTTCTTATTTTTTAACACTGTGCTGGCTCTTCCAAACGCTTGCCAACCGAGGGTTATTCTTCTTTTTATTTCGCTCTCTTTACTGGCGTCATGTAGAGATTCATTGTCCTAGGTAGATGTAGTGGTCCACTTCCTCAATTTGTTGGTTTTCAATTTCAAGTATGTCATCTGCATATTTAGTATATTTATTGCTCAAGACTTTGGTCTTTTGGAAGTTCATGTGGAGGCCAACTGATTTGCTTGCTTCATTTAGCTCGGTGAGCATATGTTGAAGCTCTTCTTTGGTGTGAGCAATAATGATGATGTCATCAGCAAATCTTAGGTGACAGATATTCTCCATCTATTTTTATTCCTTTTTCTTGCCAGTTGAGTTGTCGGAAAGCTCTCTCAGGCAGGCAGTAAACAGTTTGGGTGAGCTAGTGTCACCTTGTCTGACACCTCTCTTGAGTTGGAATGGTTCAGAGTCCTTGTGGAGGCGCATAAATGCTGTTGCATGGTCATAGATGTGACAGAGTACATTAATGTAAACTGAGTCAACTCCCTGTTCTTCCAGCGCTGACATGACCTCCTTAGTTTCAACCGAGTCAAATGCTTTGGTGTAATCTACAAGTGCTACTACTAATGGTATCTTATATTCATTTGATTTCTCAATGATTTGGTTTACTGTTTGTAGATGGTCAATTGTGGAGTAGCCTCTTCTAAAGCCCGCTTGTTCCCTTGGCCGATTTTCATCAAGCTTTCCTACAATTCGGTTGGTGAAAATTTTATAAATAACATTAAGGAGGCTGATTGGCCGTTGGTTGTTCATGTCCCTGGGGTCACCTTTTTTGTAGGGTAGAATGAGGATAGCTTTATTCCACTCTTCTGATGTTTTGCTCCTCTTCAGACAATCATTGAATAGTCGCGCCAGTCTGACGTGAATTGGCTCATCAGCATCTGCTATTAGGTCTAACGTGATGTTATCTGGTCCCGGTGCTTTCCCCTTCTTCATTTGCTTGACAGCTAGTCGCACCTCGCCTGCTGTGATCTCTGTAAAATGATGAGATGGGTGTTGATTTGCTCTTTCACGAAGATGGTAACGAGGTCTTTCTGAGGAGTAAAGCTTTTGGTAGTACTCTCTTGCTCGCTTAGCTATTCCATCACGGTGGGTTGTAAGGGATCCGTCTTCTAGCACCCCAGTGAATTGCAGCTTCCCTTGGCCGAGTTTTCTTTTGGCCGTTTTAAACCCTCTGCCTTGTTTGATGACATCTTCAATTATTTTTGTAGCTTACCTAGTAATAATATCATGCACAAGTGAAAGGTTTACAAGAATGGAAGTGTTTACTTGAATTGCTACAAAATATATTGAATTGAATGTTAGCTAGTACAATTTTACATATGCTGTCAAAACCTAAGATTAAATAAAAATTGTAATTTTTGCAAAAATACACAACATAGATTATGTAACAAAAAAAAAAAAAAAAAATTCACATGCATGGATATTAGGATATGACAAATTTCTTTAGTTCTGCAATCTAATACTGTACTGTGAAGTTTATGGCATTTTTTTTTTTACTGTAACTATTGTAGTGTTTGCCTATTGTAATTTTTCTTTTCAATTTAGCCTAGTTTAGTTTCTTGATGCTTTCTTAGTATATAGGTATTTACTGTACATAATGTTGCTCAAAACAGAATTGGATGAAGACTATTTATAGCCTATCCAAAATCTCCCAGAGCCAAACGGTAACAAACACTTAATTACTTTTATTTGAAGTTGAATGAAATGAAGAATTTGGGATTTCTTCAAAGGTTAATTAAGGGGTGTAAACTAATATAGCATGGCCAGAGAAATTTGCACTATCGACAAGCCAGCAGCCTTAAATTTAAAAAATTAGAACCTGTCAAGAATTTTAACTAAGTTTCAATCTGTTCCTATAATTACTTCTGCATTGAGAGATACTAGACCATCTTGTTCACAAAATCAAGGGTTTAACAGCTTTTAAAAGATTCATAAATTACAGTACAATGATTAAAAAAGGGGAACAAAATAAAATCATACCAAATTCAAAATCTGGAAAAAATTTTCCCTATCTTCAATCATATTTTCTATGCTGTAAAGTACTTTAAAATTACTTACCACATCAATCATAAACCAATTGCACACACTGTATCTGTATGCTAAGTACCTTCTTGGTAGTAAGAAAATTGTTGCTCATTAAATGTCCTCGCCTAAGAGCTTCATCCAGCAATACGTTTCACCATGACTGACATCAGTATTATAGGGGAATTGAACGTTGCTATAGGAAATTAATTTAACCACAATGAATTGCTTCCCATACCTATATCCACACTAGTTTAGGAATTAATGAAGATAGACTTCTTCACCTATTGACATGAAAATCATAGTTAAAAACATTATTATACATTGAAGAGGGAATGAGCTCTCAATAATACTAGACAAACCAGAAAAGAATAATTGAAAAACAAAGTTTACTTTGCAGTGTGTTCCTCCATTAGCCAAACCAGATCAAGTTAAATAAAACTAGGGAAAACAACGAAATACAAAATGAGGAGGTTGAACACGTGAGCATAACAAAAATTTTCATAGAAAACATCTAAGAATAAATAAATAATTTACAATTAGCACTGCATTTGCTTTTACATTTAAAAAGAAATACAAGTACTTCAGTTTATCAGAACGATCAAATTTTATAAAGGAAAATTAATTTTAAAATTTCTAATTGGGTATGAGAAAAACTGATGAGGCCCTTGGCATTTTAACTATCCCTTTATCCATATTATGTAATAATTTCGACAAATACCTCGTCAGTTCATTTTCCCATATTTCTCCAAAGTTTAAAAAATTTCATTATAAAGTTTATCAAAATAAACACAGGATTGTTTCTCACTACTTCGTAAATCACACACACTTATCCATTTCGATTTATTTCTGTACAGAAAATTTATTACATGAAAAATAAAACAACAATTCACAATTGTTACAGAAATTTATATGCCACAGGCAATGTAAATACCAGTAATATCTACTTTCTTTGAATACAACAATAAATGAATGCCAGAGTTTATGGATTACACTTTTTATTACTCTGTGGGCTAAAAAAATTTCCTACAACAATAGCAATTATAAACTGTAGCCAGTATTGCCTACCCATTACAAAAAAAAATAAAATAAAGATTCTACCAAATAAAAAGGCCTCCCAGTTAAATCATTAGGAGCATTTATTACCAGAATGAATTGTAATTGTGTAGTAGAAACCATAAGTGAAAAGGCTACAAAACTAAAAAAAAAAAAATAAAAAATAAAATAAAACATACATCCACACTCAAAGGTAGGCATTGTCATACCTTTTGAGCAAAGATCATAATCATATACACTTTCTATAAAAAAAACTACTTCAAATTATTTTTAATATGAATAAACTTATAACAAACACCCATAACCACTTCTTTAGGGAATTGCACTTTTTTACTTCTAGCAAAGAAGGGTAAGCCCAGAAGGGAGAAATAACGGGCGACACTTTACAATTAGAATATCTGCACTAATTCTACCTCTACAGTATTTCCTACATACCTTCAGAAATAAGTAATTACCTTTCACATGAAATGTTTTGTACCATTACTTGAATATCATAGAATGAAGGATGAAAAAAGCAAATCTAGTTAGGGCAAGACCTTTTATTTTTTTCTTTATAGTTAAACATTGAAAGTAAATCTCAAAACCTGTTTGATGAATTGAATGCAGTTTTAATGACATGTTGAAACACTAAAAATAGAACAGATTGACTGAGATTTACCTTAAATGGGGGTGTACAGATCTGATGAATTTTGTGTTTGTAATGACTACCTCTTTTCGTGATTAGCATAGATCCAGAAATCTTGAAAAGGAAACCAGTTATCTACCTTTTCGAATTCTGGATACACCCATTAAAGCCTATTTTATGTAGCAACACATTTAATACACTTTTAAGTTTTCATAAGCATTTATTACGTACTAGAACTTGCCGAGTGGACCATTATGTTTGAATATTTAAACGAGACAAACCCGAACTACAGACAACAGCATACTCAGTTTAGATCCAAGTTAAAATATAGATTGGTTGTAAATTTAAGATGGTTTGCAAAATATTTCTTTGGCTGAAAGGGTACAAAATATATTCTTAAATGTACATATGGAGATCTTGTAATATGTAAGATCAATCTGCCTAATTTTACAATCTGACTGGTCTTCAACCTTATGCATTTAACTTTATACTACCCTATTACAATGGCTAATGAAAGTTATTCACTTTATACCATTTGATCAGAAAACTATTACATAACCTTCAGCTTTTTTATGTTAATAGGAAAAGAATGAACGTCCAAATTCATAGGGTGAGAGAAAAGACCATAGAATATCAGTTTACCTGTATAAACATCGTTACCAAAGTCTAGATAAAATGTCAGGGGGGCATAATCACTACCTTTCTACTTCTTGGAATTCATTTCCTTTAGGTATTCATCAAGCTCAGCATCTAACTCAGCTGCTGTTGGTGTTTTCTTGTTCGGGCCGGGATTCTGGTTTTTACCTCTTTTTTGCCCTTGCTGCTGTACTTGGACTTGATTTCCTGGCTTGTTTTGCTTTTTTCCTTGACCCTGTTGCTGGTTCTTTGCCTGTTGCTGAACCTTTGCCTGTTGCTGAATCTTTACCTGTTGCTGAATCTTTGTCTGCTGTTGATTCCTTGCCTGTTGCTGATTTCTTGCCTGTTGTTGGTTTCCCATCCTGTTTGTTGCTATAGGTTTTCCACCAGGTATGGCAAAGGACCACTGTTTACCAGCTGTTGCTGCTGCTGCTACTACTCCTGCAATTAATTTCATTAAATAGTTTAACCCAATAGATTAAATATCTAACTCCCATATTTATAGAACATTTGGATCTGAAAAGTATATATCACAATTTGCCCAAAGATAAACTTCTACTGAAAAAACAATGAATGCAATCAATTATATATACTGTATAGCAAAAATCACAGCTAATGTGCTGAAGATGCAGGATAGCTAAAACAACTTTACACAGATAAACACCACATTCTTATTTAGTCTATAACCTTCAACACAAAAAAGAAATCAATCACCATTAAGATTAACCCCTAAATTATAGCCCCTGTGGGAAAAGGAATTTAATCTTCCAAGAAGTACAGTATAAGGATTTCAGTCTCAAAAACTATCAAAACTAAAATAAATATCAAAGCATTGTGAACTACACCCAGATGTTCACTCGAGAATGTTTGAAAGTTGTCAGATTACAAGATGCAAGCAATCAGAATAAGTCCTCTACGTGTTACGTTTTTATTTTTTCAAGTCTATGCCATAAGGCCTTGATGAAATTTCAGGATTTATAGAGGGGTTGCATTTCGAAAGCTACATCATTCTACATTTCTCCAAAATGATGGCAGACTCCACAGCTACGTGGATGCCGTCATTTCCCGACAACAAAATTGGTTTACACTATAACCTTTAGTTTATCCCTTCTTTAATTCTAGGAAGAGAAAAAGACTTTTATCTCATAGCCATAGATTCTAAATAGAAATGTGTAAAAACTCCTAATAACACCTAACTCATAACTGAAAACCAATACTGTATACAGTTAAAGTCCCCTTAACCGGCATTCTTGGGACTGTTTTGAAAGATAATCAAAAGTGCCAATGCATAAGGTTACCACTAAAAATGCCTAAAACCTCATTCAACCCTCCTATTATATCACCCAACCAACCACAAACAATTCAAAGACATGCTAGACAAAGAAGGAACTATCTAATTAATTAATCAAATCATTCAAAAGGGAAAACAAAAATTTACGTTTACAGGCACAGACCTGAAATCTCGCATATTGTATGTCATCCTTAAACAATTATTTTGTTTTGAACAATCAATTTGGATAACGAGAGCATTTCAAGTTTCATAAAATAGTAAAGTTACCGTAGTTGTTACAAATGACAAATCAAATGACCGATTTATTATTACATTTTACCATTTTCACTGTGAAAATTCTGAGGAAATACAGTTAAAGTTAAGCAATTAGTTGTAGCAAACAATAAAATGACCAAGCTGTTTAGCATCGGTGAAAACTACGTCCAATATTGGAATAAAGCAAAAAGAAAAAATAGTTGTGTATTCAGTTTATGAAAAAGTAAAACCCTTGCACAAACTAACTAAAAATTTGGAAGGAAGAGTTGATAATTTTCCTAAGCTTGTAATCAAGCATTGAAATTATGCCCGGTCAACAAGGATGAAACTCCCCTAAACTTCAATATGCCATTAAACTCAAAAATAAATAAGGTACAAGGGAAGTATTTTTTACTAAAAACTATATACATTTATCCTAAAATAAAATGATAGTTCAAGTAATAATTCTTTCTTTTAGCAAGTGAAAAAAAATTCCTTCTGCAATTAGCCTCAGGTGATTTGGAAACAATGGAACATATGTTTATTCATTGTTTTCATTTCATAAAATGATACTATGCGAATATTACAGCCATTACTAATGGATACAAATAAGTAAAACAATAGTTTTACTCAACTCCTGCCTTGGCACCAAAGTATGGCAAGTGTAATTCTATTGGTTTCCTTTTCTTCAACTACTTTAAGCACTTGTTTTTTATATTTACTAATGGTCTTATCATGTCTTTAGAGTAAGATATTGAAAAATATAAAAAAAGTAACATTCTCACAAATAATTTGAACTTTATAACTTCGTAATTTCATCTTTTATATTTTCCCAAACCTTGAAATTACGTAAATATGCAATAAGGACAATTTTTTTTTCTATTTTTCAGTATATTTTTTCAATTAAATTATTCTTTACCACACTACTTATTGGAATCTGATGAATGAAAGGGAAGGGAATCTTGCCTGCAACACCTGATGCAATCCCAAATGTTAGATGAGCTGTTATTTTGTTTACAGGCTTAAATACATATTAGGGAACTTCATCTTTACCATTACGAACTTGTTTGTAATTATCATCATCATTAATATTTAATCAATAGTCATAAATGTATGTATGTTTGAAAGAGATCTTGCTTCTTTCAAAAGGAAATCAATCGGCATGATATGAACTGGAACCAATTTGGAAACAGTGATTTACTATTGACCAGGTGCATAACTCTAGAACAAAACATAAACAATAACAAGAATTTTAACCCATCAATTGTTGGTGAATTCCTAATATTTAATGAATAAAAAAAGCCTGTCTGCTGGGTGCTGGTTAATAGGACTTTTGTTACCTAGCAAAAAATGAGGGAACTTGAACCCCATATTGCCTTGATACAGTAAGCTTTTCAGATGTTCACTTGAATGTTTCTAATGCAACCTAAGATTTGCTTTGACACGGCACTTGCAGTTTCACTGGAAGTGGGGCTACAAGAAAATGTCAAAGTTTTAAATAAAATTAGGTAGAGAAGCAAAATGTCACAAGTACCCCTTATCCCCTACCCTCTCTCTCCTGAATATCAACTGCCTCAAAAGTACAAAAGTATCAGAATGTAACACTTTCAATTTTTAGTATTCAGATGCATTTGGCTGTCGTGAAAAAAGGGATGTAACAGAAATGAGAACGCTTAAGTGGATGTGTCTGGAGTGAAAAGAGAGGATAGACTTTTGAAATGGCGACCCCATAAAGAAATGGGAATAAGCCAAAGAAGAAATGATTTGGCTATTTCTCTATTCTGTATCTTTTCCTCAAAGAAGTTACTTGTGATAATCTCCATTGTTCTCTAATAATGGGACTGAATTAGATTTATGGATTTGCGTTATATCAATCCATTTAATTATCCCCTCTACATCTTGCTTAACAAAACTTAAAGTATTGCCAAGGGTACAATATATTTCCTTGCACACCACTATTTCATATGTATTAAATTCTGAACACAGATGACCACTGACACAAGATACTTTTTCATAAAGGATGCATATTTTTTCTAGTAAGCAGATTCTTTTAGCATCTTCCTAGTTCCTCCTGTGACACCATCGAAAGCTTTTTTCCCCCAATCTTTGAAAACCATAACCAGTCGTTAAGTGATTTCCAATCATGCCATAAAAACTTGTTAGTATTTTGTATCGGCACAAAACATTTGGACACTGTATCTCCTATCGTCCCTGAAACCTACCTGCTTACCTCATGTTTTAGATAAAGACCTTTTTAAAATTATTCAGGACAGCTAAAGATAATACTTTTGCCATTTTTCCTGAGTGATACCTTTCCAATTACCCAGCTTCTTAAATCTTCTGTAACCCGTGTGTGTAATATATTGATGGGAAAAAAGAAAATAATAAAAACTAATATTTGTCCATGGATAAACGGAGTATTACTAATTTTTTCCCCTTTTTTGGGGGGGGTTCTAATAACAGCCTATTGATATGAGGCTTCAGGCACAAAAACCACAATATTGAAAAATAGTTTGTATTTTTCCTAACTATATTAACTAGTCCTTCAAGAGAAGTATGGTTTAAAGCTTTGCTGAAATCACACTCTTATAATAAAAGGACAAGGGTTTTATCC
>NC_090738.1:120244545-120275279 GCF_036898095.1 Palaemon carinicauda | reverse complement strand
ATGGTCATCCAGCTTATAAGATTAGGATTTCTTAAAGGAAGTCAATTTAATCTTTGTTGTATCTTCCCCTCTCTCTCTCTCTCTCTCTCTCTCTCTCTCTCTCTCTCTGGAACATTTGTGGCTTCAGAAGTACGGATACATGCTTTGGTGACATCAGTAAAAGGGCCGCGATTCATCTTTTCTTTTGTGAAATACTTGTACACACAATGTACTATTTCCCTTGCATTGGGACAGAGAACATGGTTTGGAGATGTTTCCATGCTTTATGTTTACTAGATAATGCAGTCACTGCCTCAAACACTACATTTTATACCCCAAGACCAACCATTCAAGGGATTAAATATGGCTCGCTGATATTTGCTACATAAATTTACCCTTGAGACCTCCAAGGACAGATCAATCGGATTTAAAACTTACCATCTGTCCGAGTCATATTAAGACGGTAAGATAAAAATGACAAATATCCTGGGATTATGATTTTGGGGGACATGTACTTGGTTGTAATTATCCTTATAGAAATGAATACCATACACTGTTGAAATATGCCAAAAAAACGGTAAAAAACCAGTAATAAATGTTTTCAAGCATTTGCCGTCTTATAAACGGAAATATTGACGTTAAATGGTGATATTATGATCATCAACCTATAATAAGATAACAGGGTAGGGTAAAAATTACACTCCCATATTTTACTGAATTACGGCTAAGAACAGTATATTTTTATGGATAATGTTCTATTAAAATTACGCTTATTTACCTGTGTACCTAATGAAATATATACTGTATGCTCGACAAGAATAACAGGAGAGAGAGAGAGAGAGAGAGAGAGAGAGAGAGAGAGAGAGAGAGAGAGAGAGAGAGAGCAGATTTAATCTTGTCTTAATCCAGTGAGATTAGTGAAAAAGGTGGGGATGCACCCTAGGCATACCCTGAGGAAGGTCATCTGTCATTAACAGTAGCATTAGTCTCACTCAGTTTGGATGGCTCGTCTCTAACCGCAGTGTTCATTTTTCCTTAAAGTGGTCGAAATATTTTGACATGGGTATGCTGTACAGGGGAACAGAAACCGTCTCAGCGGCCACGACAGAATGGTTTTACTATAATAATGAACTGAACAATTTCCGGCGACCGTCCACTATGATGTTTGACATAACTTTAAAAAATCAAAAAAGTTGTTGTTGTTTCAATGTTTGCAGAAACATATTGTACATGCTCTCCAGACATTTCAACCAATTATTTTTACAAACAATGAAGATGAAGCGGTCTTTAAATGATGATGTCATGTCTACTGCGTCGTCTGCATGATTGAGTTTGACAGAATCGTGTTTGCGTGCTTATTTTCACATTTATATAGCGATTTTTTTACTTATATTTCAAAATCTCGTACGCCTGGCCAAGATGGAAGGCACTGGTAGAGGGTAAGCGAACGTAAACTACGATCTACGAGAAAAACTGCCAGAATTTCTAAAGATGTATAGAAGTTATGCAGCAAATGTGTTTACTTGCAGTTCGTATGTACATGTGCCTTCACAACGTCCTCATGAACTTTATAGCAAGGACAATATTACCTAAGGTCAAAGAAAGAACAAAAAGTAAGCAGAGAGCAACAAAAAGAATCAAAAAGAGAGTTAAACATGAAAAAGAATAACAAGCTAGAATATTCTAACAAAAACTCTGGCAACAATGAGAGGCCGCTGGCAACTCATGACATCCTTACGTACAGTATATTGGTAAACATAGGGTTTAAATACCTCGTTTAAAGAGACTTCATGTAAGAAAAAAGCTAAAATTTATAGCAAATCTTGGGGAGCTCATAACTCAAACATACTCATTCACACTTGGGTACATTTTTCTTATTTATTGTTAGATTTCAGAAAGATATTACTGAAAAGAGGAATGAAAATACCACAAATTTGTGTGAAAGAATTTTGATTTTCCTTTCTCTCTTTCTTTCATGATTATTTTACGTCTAGAGAAAAAAAAAATCTGTCGCACGGAATTACTCAATTTCTAAATAAGTTTTGATGGTATGATTTTCAATAAAATTGGTGTCATATTAGGAGAAAATTGTACCTAAAATTTTTATAAAAATCATGCTTCTTGCTAATAAATCAAAAATTTTTGGATCAAATGACTTGAAATTTTTATATGATGAAGGTATTGTATATGTCTAAAACATACTGTATATAGAAATTGTGTATTTTGAATCATAAGAAAAAAAATGCATGACATAGCGGACAACCAAACTTTAATAATATCAATAAAAATAATGTACCTCGTCACATTCTCAAAAACGTTATGTATTCAGAGATATGCTTGCATAAAAAAAAAAAATCCTGTACAAATGATATGACCCCTAATTACAACCAAATGCCTCTCTCTAAGTGGATGTTTGTAGACTAAGGGTGACAGTCCTAGTTTCATAGTACACAGGAATTAACTTAGACCTTCTTTATATAAGGTAGCATTCTTACTGTGATTTTTCCTCAAAGGTAGCATTATTTGTTGGCAACATTATAGAAGAAAAATATTAGTATTTGTTCCATTATATTAAGGTAGTGAGGGTTACTGTGAAAATCAAAGATGAGACGTAGGATGTTAGAAGTTCTAGTTGTTGAAAAGAAATTAAAATTTCACTAAAAACCAAATGTATCCTCATGCATTCCACCTGATGTTCACCAAGAAAGGATTACAATTTTTCCACATGTATCAGGTAAAAGTAAAATATTTTCAATTTCACAAAATTACAGACATTCTCTATCAAATTAAGACCCTCTTCCAAACTTCCCTTTCTCTTTTTTTAATCAAAATTAAAATTTCACTTTGCCTCTTTTCAGGAGCAACCAAATTGTGCTATGGTATTAGACAATTATACAAATTTATGAACAATACAGCATAGAAAATAATACAAAAAAGGGGAAGGGAAGAAAGCATTTGATTGAAAAGCAATCTTGCACTGTAATTCCATTTCAAGTATGGTACAGTACTACATTTACATTACTCAAGGCAGTGATGAAATAATTTCAGAATTTTTCAGTCAAAACCATGAGCAAGTTTTCTTTCTTAGCTATAAAAAGTGCTCTTAGCAAATATAAATAAGAATCCTGAACTTAGTAAATTATTTATCCCTTATTACAAATTATAATCACATTGTTCCCAGAACTTGGTCTTTGCAAATAATGACTTAACACATTTAACAGCACTAATAGCAGTACCATAGTCTTGTAGGAATTCTTTATATATAATTATTAGAATAATAATAATAATAATAATAATGATAATTAAAAAAAAAGTAGGCTAAAATTGCTTAGGCACAATTACAAAGAATTTATATAACAAAACCCTCCATCAACATACAATTTAGGAAATTCAAAGTTCATCATGAGAATTTTTCAAGACTAGAAGTACGTAGACACATCTCATTGAAAAGAATATACATAATATTAATATTTCCCCATTAAGTGATAATGGTAACCCGGTACCAACACACCAAAATCTAATGGCCTGGTATAAACCCTGCGAGATATTTTTGGGACAAAATTTATAGTAAACATGCAGCACAGCCAACTACAACAATAAAAACCAATTTACCAATTTTCTTGAAATAATTTCAATATTTCACTTATATTATTTACTTTCATGTAAATTTATCATGAGGATGTCCCCTCATACAGAGCTGTATCCATGCTTCTTACAGGAATAAATAACTTTGATACAAATATGACAAACTTGAAAATCAATTCAGTAACTTTTAATTATGTGCTTAATTTCAGCTAAACTTCTTAGTTCATTGCAAGACATGAGCAGCTACTTTGGAAAAAGGAAATTTGATAAAAGCTATGCATAGGACCAAAATATCATCATCATTGATAATTTTACATACTAATGAACAATGCCAACTAGAATAAAAAATGCCACTAACCATGCTGTGCAATTCCTTGTTTTGGGCCCATTCTGTTAAAAACAGAACCACCAAAACTGCTTGCTCCACCCACTGTGCCACCAAGTCTGCTCAACACAGGAGGATTAGGCATAAGAGGCTTGTTCTGCCCAACGAAATTGTTAATCTGGACCCCACCATCTAATCTGTCCAATATACTGGGTGTGGTTTGGAAACCAGGAGAGGGGCCTAAAAGGCCCTGTGAACTCACACCATCCAGCCTGTCCAAAACTCCAGGACGCGCCAAACCAGTTAAACTGCCTGTACCTAGAAGCAATGGGCTTTGTCACAATTTGAAGAAGAAAATAAAATGAATACATTATGAATTTTTTGTTCCAAAACTTTATGCTTTTCAATAGAATATAAGTGTGATGCTCGTCAAAGTTTGGAGATAAACTCCCTTCATGATAGTGTTATTCCTTAATGTTCAAGAGTGCAGCCCATGAAGGACAAGGGAAATACGATAAGAGCATAGAAATGATAAATAAGTAGTTCAAACTTGAAATACATACTGTATATTGAACTCCATTTTCAATGATAGACTATTGATCATGTATGTCCAAGTATATGCATATTTGTTTTTATCACAAAAACATCACGCATACACCGACATTTGTGGTCTTTAAATGTCCCCAGAAAAACAGTCTTGTCTAACATGCAAAGATCAGTAATAGCACACAATGTACGCTCACCTGGCCCATCCAATAGCCATTAATCACCTTCGTCACTTTTACTAAGTCTACACTCAAAATCTCGTTTCCTCACTAAGGGCTTATTATTATTATTATTATTATTATTACTTACTAAGCTACAACCCTAGTTGGAAAAGCAGTATGCTATAAGCCCAGGGGCTCCAACAGGGAAAATAGCTCAGTGCGGAAAGGAAAAAAGGAAAATAAAATATTCTAAGAAGAGTAACAACAATAAATATCTATTATATAAACTATAAAAACTTTAACAAAACAAGAGGAAGAGAAATAAGATAGGAGTGTGCTCGAGTGTACCCTCAAGCAAGAGAACTCTAACCCAAGACAGTGAAAGGCCATGGTACAGAGGCTATGGCACTACCCAAGACTAGAGAACAGTGGTTTGATTTTGGAGTGTCCTTCTCCTAGAAGAGCTGCCTACCATAGCTAAAGAGTCTCTTCTACCCTTACCAAGAGGAAAGTGGCACTGAACAATTACAGTGCAATAACCCCTTGGGTGATGAAGAATTGTTTGGTAATCTGTGTTGTCAGGTGTATGAGGATAGAGGAGAATATGTAAAGAATATGCCAGACTATTCAGTGTGTATGTAGGCAAAGGGAAAATGAACCGTAACCAGAGAGGAGGATCCAATGTAGTACTGTCTGGCCAGTCAAAAGACCCCATAACTCTCTAGCGGTAGTATGGTACTATTACTTAGCATTGTCCTATCAATAATGCCCTTCTTCATTAAGTAATTCATGATTCTCTACATTCATCAACCTGTGATTTAACAACGACATGCTGTACCAAACATTTTTGGTGTCGGTTTCTCACAAGTGATTACTGCCAGCTAGTAATTGTGAAGTAAACTACAAAGTAGCGGCTCTAGTTCGTCTTAATTTAGGTATTCCTTTAACTGGCCTTTTTCTATCTATAATGTATTTTTGATAAGCTATACTTCACATTTGCTTAGTTCACCTTTCCAGTGTCATGAATCTGATGCATTCTCACTGGACAGCCCACACACATTCTTGTACTTTTTATATCTATTAGCACAAATTACATGTTTGCTGTCCATAAATGTTACTAACCTTTTTAAATTTCTCAAATGATTTAAAGATACTGTATTAATTCCTTTACCCTAGTAATTCATCAATCCTATAACAAAGATTCCTCTATGCAATTTTCCATAACACTGGCTTGAATATGACTTAGTTTAAAACACCACCCAACTACTACTTCGCATTATCTAGTTCTTTCTTTGTGTATTGCTTTCTGTTTTCAGTTTAATCTTTCTGCTGCTATGTCTCCATAAATTTGCATAAGGTTTGTCATGTAGCTGTAAGGCAACTGATGAGGCAAAGATGTTTTCCCAGCCTCGTCTGTAAGACAATGTAAAAGGTCCCCACATCAATTATCAAAAAAATAACTTCACCAGCTTCAGAACATACAGCTTCGACCACCTGCCTTGTTCTAAGATGATCACCAGTTCTGCTACTATATTTCCATGGAAATGACCAAGGACAGCATGTTCAAATGATTTGAAGGAGGACAGATAAAAGAACCTAACCAGGAGAAACACAGACTAACTAGAAAAATTAAGGCCATTAATAACCAGTTGACATAGAAGTCTGCTGAGATTCCAGATAATGACAATTTGTCTACAGTAATGCTCAAGTAACAAAGAACACGCTCATGTTTTTCCAGACAAAAAAAATCAAAACTGGCCTCTGTAACTTTGAAGCAGTCTATTTTTTTGACAAGACCAGAGCCCTTGTGATGCTACTGGTGCCAAATTATGAGAGTAAACCAAAGACAGCCAAGGCCCTAGAGTTCTCAGGAAGTCCTACAGTGGGTTTATGGCATCTTTAAGCCTAAAAAATCCAAAGAAACTCAAGAGGGAAACCTCTGCCAAGGAACTTGGGGCTGACCTGACCTAAGACAACCCAATCACCAATTTCAACATGCCACAGGCCCATTACTATAATGATTATCCTCATCACCTAGAGGTAAACCTGAGAATGGAATTATGATGGAAGAGATGGGTAGATAAACCTAAGACCTCACACTTCCTTTTTTTTTAGTACTATATTCATCTTCAAGTGTTTCATTTTGTTCAAGGCTGTTCATCGCAGTCAAGCCACTGGTCTTCTACTTTTGAAGTATTTCAAAGCAGGCTGTTGCTCAATTTTCACAATCATCAATACCAAATTAGTTTAAGAATTCTAGGTCTTATTCAACTAGAAGGGTTCAGAATTAGGAGCCATCAGCTACCATTAGTAAAGGAAAGAAATTGTCTGGGACCACATTCACACCAATAGAGTTTCTTTGACAACGACTCCATTATGTACATTAACATGGTAGTACAGTAATGATCTTACTCACTAAGGATGCACTATCCTGAAGAAGCAGGCGGCTTTCCAACGAAAGATACACTCATGAAGAAGCAGGAGGCTTTCCAACTTCGTGCCTCCCTTGGACTTAGAAAATCTAATGAGTAGCAGATCTACTAAAATACTTTTTGCTTCCTAAAGTTTAACAAAGAGGGCTTGAAAAATCTGGCCTCTAAAGTGAACTGAACACACAAGCAGTGCATAACACTGAAACCGTGAATATACTTTTAGTAGGATAAATCAATAGCCAGAGCTTTCTCAAAATCATAGGGCATGTAACTGTCCTTAGGGACATGAAAATCTTTCTACCCTTAAAAGACCAACTGTAGGCCCAAAGACATGGATAGTCTTAAAATAAACATCCCTTGGTAAGGGGATAAAAAAAAAGTGAACACAGTAGACTCCAAATGTAAGTTCTTTAACTGATGGGGATTTAGCTTCAGAGATTCAGTAGATTGTAGCAGAGGTTAAGAGTGATGTTTTACTTTATGGAAATTATCAAATAATCACCAAATTTTCCTAACATTGTGACATAAACCAAACCTCACACATCACAGTCAATACTTTACATATTCACAGGGCATAGCAACAGAAAAATAGAATGAATTCACAGTATAATACACAAAGTACTAGGCAATGCCAAACTATAGGAGGTTACCATCATAAAAAAACATATGCAAGGTAGTGTAATGAGATAAGTTAGATTGGAATGTTTAGAATAAAGATATCAGTACATTTGCAACCACAAGTCCCTCTAGGCTTGGAACAGTGAGGCAAGGTGAGGGGTTCTAAAAAAAAAAAAAAAAAAAAAAAAAAAAATTAAAAAAAAAATTTATCTAAATGGTGCAAGAGGAATCTCCTTGATTCTCAAGTTGGCTGTTCTTGGTGCTGAGGATAATAACATTTGACTAAATTAACAACGACTTGGTTATCCTTTGCCAGACTCTTTAGCATCCCAGAAAAAAAAGCAGCATTAAGGGCAAGAATTCACTTCATTTAGGTAAGCAATCATTAGTGGCAGAGTAGATGCACAAAAAAAATGCAGGACTTAAGAGGCACCACTACTATTGGTTGGTTTTAGCAACAAAGGTAGCAGAATAAAGACATTTAGCCCTTTAGGATTCAAATAGTCAATAAATACTTGGTAGGGGCAGATATGGATATTGATGTAGTACACTGAACAAAGAAAGGATTTAGATATTGCTTGCATTGATTGCAATCAAGCAAGCTCCTCCAGAAACTAGACAGTTCCAGCTAAAGCAAGACCCTCCAGCAATCAAGTCTTGGTCAGCAGAATACCTATCTAAGGGTTACCTATTTGTGGCATCAGATGACACACTGGAGGATCTTCAGTGGAGGCAGAATCCCAGTCTCTTATTAAAAGATCATGATATTTATGAAACTATGACCAATACAAAAATGGGAATAACTATTTTACTAACAATAAACTTTTACAGAATTTCACTGACTAAAGATGAATTTTCGTGTTTCAATTTATTGTCAGATTTTTTATTCCATAAAACCTACCCTGAAAATTGTTAAGACATTAATTAAGTTGAAATAAGAACGGTAATTTTTTATCTGGTCAAAATAGTTACCATTCTGGCTGCTTTATAGCATCTTTATTTCCTTTAATGTACACATGGGCAGGGATCCAACAAATGAGTCAAGCTTGATTCTTACAGAGCTGGCAAGTAGGACTTCTAGAATCACTGAAGATTATTAATTTCTGAGATAACTTTTTTATAATCATGATTACTATATTAATAGCAAATACTTCTGTTGCCAATAAACCAATAATGCATGTAAAGAGAATTTATTAGTTTTACTAGTTAAGTAGACAAAAAAAAAATTTCTATCGCAGAAGGTGAACTAAAGGCCGATTCACACGACCCGTTTTCTTTCCGACAGGCTCGCCGGCGGTTAACCGGTGTCTAGCTTTCTTGCGTGTATTCAAATGCAACTGTTCACACGACCCGTTAGGCTGACGGCGGCCCTCGGACGTCAGCCATCCGAGTCGGCCCGGCTTTCTTTCCAAGAAACCTCGTCCGGTTCGGCGGACGTTAGCCACCCGTCGCAACCAACGGGTGGATGATGTTTTGTGTGAACGAGGACCTGTATCGTACCCGTTCGTTTCGTGGCATACAACCCCGACTTTTCCTCATAGTATAGAGTCATAGAAATTAGTTAGCTTATAGTTGACACCATGTATTAGAGGTTAATTGAACTTTTTCAAGGGTATGAGGAGATGTTTGACATGGAAACAAGATGAATAGAAATAATTTACATAAATAAAAGATATGGAAAATGACTGGAGAGGCATTAAATAGAACAAGTGAGTATCGCAATTTTAATATTCTTGGCATGGTGTATAAAGCATTATGACGTTTCATAACTTATTTTATCAACACAGTTATCAACCAACATCTTATAGTGTCAAAATTATCGTAATTTACTCGGTCCTAACGTGACAGAGTCTAAGTAAACAATGAAAACCGCGCGCTGGTAAACGGATACGGAACGCCTCGTGTGAATATACAACATTTCGACGGCGGTTAGCCGCCACCCAGCCTGTCAGAAAGAAAACGGGTCATGTGAATCGGCCTTAACACCTTAAGGGGACCATCTGCTATGGTGGATATTAAAACTTGAAAAAATAAAAAATAAAGTAATTTCCAAGTATGCAGAAACATGTCGTAAATGCTCTCCAGAAGTTTCAGCCCATTATTTTTACAAATAATAAAGATAAAGCAGTCTTTGAATGATGACATCATCCTAACTGCGTCATTTGCACGACCAAGTTTGATAGGATCGTCTTTGCGTTTAATTTTGCATATACAGCACTGTATATAGTGATTTTATTTCAATTATATTTAGAAATCTTATATGTCTAGCAGAGATGGAAGGTATTGAGAGATGATAGGAATTGCGCGAAGACCAACATTGGAGCCAGTGACTCCAAAGACATCTGAGGGTATGACGCACGTGTTTGTTTACTTCTTGTTTATATGTACATTGTTTGTACAACGTTCCCCGGATCTACAACACCAAAGTTACCCAAGGTCAAAGACAGAACAAGTAAACAGAGCAACAAAAACGAACTAAGAAGAAAGGGAAACATGAAGAGTACAAAGCTGGAACATTCTAAAACTCTGGCAACAATGAGAGAGAGTTGGCAACTCATAACGCTCTTACACTAAGTGTATTAGTACACTCAGGGTTAAATACCTCATCTGGGGAGCCTTCGTATAGGAATAAACAATACGAGTACAAAGTAAAGTTATCATAATAATGTTCTGATTTTTCCATAAAAAAAAAAAAACTCATTCAGATGTTGGTACCTGTTACCCGGTTATTTATTTTTCAATTTTAGAGCGAGATACCATTGGAAAAACAAATAAAAATCTCATAATTCTGTGTGACAGAATTTAGATTTACCCTTTTCATTTTTTTCACAATTTGTAGCATCTAGACAAAAAGATATATAAAATAATTAAAAAAAGAAAAAGAAAAAGGAAAATAATCAGTCGCAACAACTCATAAATACTTTTCTGTACAAAAAGTCTAACAATCAATTAGATCCTATTGAGAAAGCAGTCAACATTTATGGAAATTTCTTCATCAAACAGGAGATGCAACAATTTATCGACCGGTATACTCACAATCTAGAAATCTACAAAGTACATTGGCATCAGTGGAGTATAATGTTAATAAATGTAAGAAATAAGCCCCAAAGTTCTAAATCATATTGTAAAGTAGGATCAAGATGCCAAGAGTGATGCAATGATGAATCCAGGTTATGACCTGGGCATATATGCCTTCCATTTATTTGACCTTCGCAAGAACCAAGTTGTCTACAGAATAATGCAATGATGAATCTTTGATGACCTGGACATGTATGCCTTTCCATCATTTGGACTTTGCAAGGACCAAGACACTTGGAAAGTGTTACAATGATGAATTCTGGAATGACCCAGTCATATATCTTTCCCTCATTTAGATTCTAGCAATGACCAACGTGCCTGGAAAATGAGGCAATGATGAATACTTTCTTGGATAACCTAGACATATATGCCTTACCATCATTTGGATTTACCAAGGAACAAGACACAGGGAAAGTGATGTAATGACAGATCCTATGATGACTCCCACAAATACTGTATGCTTCCCTGTAATTTGGACCTAGCAAGATAACTGGTAAGTGATGCAATGATGAATCTTGGAATAATGACTTTGCAAGGACAGAGGCATGTGGAAAGTGATGCAATGATGAATCCTGAGAGGACATGGACAGCCTTACCATCATTTGGACAGAAGTTCATAGTGTTATTGATTTTGAAAGGTTTCAGAGGTGGAAGAATTTTGAGGAAGCAACTATGGTCATTGTAAGCTTTCCGAAATTCAAAAAATAACCTTTACCTAGCCTTAGTGTGGGGCCTCACACTAAAGGAAGGAATAACTAGGGTTTTTCTTCACATCTGCCTCTGTGACAATGACCCAAAATCATGATAGATAGGTCAGCTTAACAAAATCCTTTATCACAAACTATTGTTTCTATCACAAATATCAAATGGGGCCATTCCACTCATCATTCCTGGCAAATAACTAGACTCCAAGTTGTGTAGCGTAGATTTTCAGTCCCCTAAATAAGAGCTGCCACCATTTCTCCTACTATATTTTTCAATGCATTAGCTAAGTACTGAGTCTTCTATTTATAAACGCAGGTAAACAGCATCAACATTCCACATTTGGTAAATTTCATATAAGGGGCACAACTCTTGACCTCTACTTGGAATTTTGGAAATTCAGATTACTGCATTTTTTAGCTAGGAGAATGTCTATATTTCCTGATTCAAATGTTATTCTTAATAAAAACTATTAGTTTTATGGCTAAAATGGCCTTTTCACATATTTACATGACCACATCCGGTCGCTTACACAAGCTCATCTATACTTCGGCGTTAATGACCTTAGATGTCAGGATGCCAGAAAATTTTAAATCAATCAATCAATCAATTATAAGCGTACACAAATTAAATTTTCTTCCAGAATTCAAGGTAAGATACTGCACTTATCACAATCTCCCATAAACTTCACATGAAACATTTTCATTAATCAAGACTGAAAATAAAGAATGTAGTTTCTTTCAACCTTGTCTTGTAAAAAAAATGTATGTTACGTTTCTCAGAGTAATATTTACAAAATTTCTGACTTTATATACAGTATTTCCAATTCTCATGTTATACCTATACTGAACAATGCAGTGGCGCAGATAGCACCTAAATATGCCTAGAGTAAAATTTGCCCAGAAAACATGCAACCATGAATATATTATGCTAGTATTTACTTGTGTGGACAATTGGTACATATAGCATATACACAGAGATTTGAGGGAAGAGGCTTACCACTACTTAGTCAATATCATGCCAAGTATGATCTTATAATCTCCAGTGTTGAGGCCTATTACCAATAAACACCCATATTTATGCATAATAAAGTATATCCTTTGTCTGCTCACTTATATAATTACAATTTTAATGTTAAATTCATGCTGAAAGATGAATAAGTATCAGGAAACAAGAATACATTCTGGTAGCAATACCTTCATGTGGAGGCATTTGGTGTATGTAGAATATATTTTATTTGAGGGATGGTGCTCACCACTGCTTAATAAATAACCCTGAATCATAACGTATTTCCCATATCATAAGACGCTACAACAAGTAAGACGCACCCTTAAATTAGCAAAGCAGTTTTTGGAAAAAAAGAAATTGAGGATTTTAAAAAACTATCCTAGCAACAATTCCTAGTCAGTGTGATTTTTGATAGGCACAGTAAATTTTCATATTTTAGATGTATTATGAAATGTTTAAGTTAACATTAATAGTTGCATGCTGGTTATCTTAATATCATTACATTTTCATGCAAGAAAACTCTAAACCTGTCCCAGTTGCCCCCAGAACTACATGTTTAGTGTTTGGTCACGGTGTCGAGTGTCGTTTACACGAATGCAGTGTTGCCAAATGTTCTTAATCAACTTTTGGTAAAGAAGTCAAATTCCAGTAATATTTCCCAAATTCCTCATATACCCTACACATTTCCACAGAATAATTATTGATCAAAGTCATCTCTAGAAATTCCCCTAGATGGAATACTTTTGCTAATGTATGGGACTCTAGGTCTAGATACCTTTCTTCTTACTTGGTAACACTGCACTTAACTAACAGCGAGATGTTTTTACCAAAGTCGTATTCAACAACTGTCTGTCTGTGCACTACTCTGGAACTTGGGCAACAGAATTGTTATCAAAATATTGCTTTATCACAAAATATTAACAAAATATGAGAAAATGGATGAACACTGCATAAACAACTAATATGGCACAGAATCGTCTGCTAGGAGACCACTAGTTGGCATGTTTGCTTGTAGAAAGGGGTTGGCAAGACATCAACTGATCACCAAAATGAACAAAACTTTCTACAGTACTTCATTAAACAGAGAGGAACTTAGATAAATTTATTTATTACTTATGAATGATAATTGTAGGTTTACATATGTCTGGTGAGTGTGAGTGCTTGTATGTCATTAGTTGGGTGTTTGAGTGTTGTCAAACTCCCCTATAGAACTTTTTCTTATTAAGACGCAGGGTGATTTTTTGGGCCCTTTTCTAGGAAAAAGGTGAGTCTTATGACATGGGAAATAATCACCTCTAAAAACAAAACTAACTCCTAATCAGAGGATTTCAATATAAAAAAATTTGACACCCGCTATCTCAAAACATGAAATTTTCTCTCAAAGAAAAATCAAAATTGCTTTTTTGGTTATGGATGAATATTTACCATTTATATTTGAAAAGATAAAAAAATTTATACGCTAAAAATTTAGAGATAGGACTCGTGAAATTTTCAAAACTTATATATGAAAAATGGCAATCTACAAACATTGCCTGCACAACAAGTCTGACATATAAAAAATCTGATCTAAAAAAAATTTTGCTAATAAAATTACATTCAAAAGGCTTTTCTTAATGATGAAGATCAGTTGAAATGGGGCAGAGTCATCCATTAAGAGAATAACTCTCAAATGGTTGAATGTATAATCTTAAGAATTGGTATTCCCAGTGGGTTAAGATTTACCTCTGGGGAAGAGATGTAAGGGAATCATCATCCTCCTCTTACTATCTACCTGACTTGCATTTCCAGGTTATTTTCTAGTACATGTAACATGGATGGTCTCTGCCATACAATCTGTCTAGTGTCAAAACCTTTCTTTACACAATTTAGGATTTATGCATACCTGAAACCAGCCTCAAAGTTGCCAGAGCACTGGTCCCAGACACAAGTTTCTTAATTTCATTCTAGATAATCTCAAATATCAAGAATCCCACTCCTACCTAAAATCATACTCAAGATATTTGAATAATGGGAGGTTTTTTTTTTTTTTTCTTTTTAAATAAATTAATTTCCTCACAAACCCTAGAACACGAGCTCATTTTCACTACCTAATCCCATTACGTTGCAGCTAAATTTCACAATACAAAAGGTGAGAAAAGTAACAGATGACTACGGACAGTTACTAATGATCCATTTCTTGTCAAGACAAAAATCTGCGGACTGCGGACATTTGAAAACCAACAGATACATGCACTCACAGGATTGAAAGAATCAATTCATATAGAAAATAATTTAAGTTGGTGAAAAAAAAATAGAGAAAAGGAACTACTCTATACGAACAAAAAAGGCAAATTTGAGTTCACAGGAAATTAACTCTTCAAATACTACTACTGGTCTAGAGAAAAAAAAAAACATAAATCCACTTCAAAGCAGTCTTACATATTCAATCCCCCCAACATTCACATAAAGTAGCCTTTTCACAATTTCAATTACACTTTACTTGATAGTAAATACATTTCTTTCAATAGGATTCATTGGTGCTATGACTAGCTTTCCATTTCATCACTAACCATTATGAAGAGGATACAACCATGGCACTGCTGGGAGTTGTTCCCCATATTTAATTACTATATTGCTAGTGCCAGGAGTTGTTCCCCATATTTAATTACTATATTGCTAGTGCCAGGAGTTGTTCCCCATATTTAATTACTATATTGCTAACTCAAAGACCTAACTCAAAGACCAATCTCCTTTGTTCATATTTACTTCTAAAATTATTTTTCATGAATTCATAATCAATTTTTCTTATTTGAATATCTATTTTGCAATTCTTCCCTTGGATATTATTTCCTTCTCACTTATCACTTGGAAAGATTCTATCTAAGGAAGACTGCTAAACAAGTGGAGGGTCGTCATTATTATTATTTTTTCTTTAAATGTCACAACTGAGTTACACATCTGTTGTCTATGGATTTGTAATGTACTGTGTGCATAGAAGTACTGTATGCATACCTATACACTTCATGTTCAATACTTAACCTAAGGATTGCATCATTCATCCTGAGATTTTGCTGCAAACAGCTTCATAAACACTATGTGGTGTTATATATGAAAAGTACTCGTTTTTTTTTTTTTTTCATCTTATTTCAAATGTCAACTGATATAGAAAGAACTAATAAGTGTACAGTGATACCTCTTGATACAAAAGTTTCTGCATACAAAAAGTTCATAATGTGGAACAAAATGAAGATTTTTCGCGACTCATATTGCGAAAAAAATTTAACGATACAAAAACGAGGTACACTACGAAACCGGCCCAGCTACCGAGGCTAATTTTATAGTTCGTGCGCCGCCAAACTGTTAACTCATTACCATTCTCCTACTCTGATGCTAGTTAATGCCATAAGATCCTGCTCTCCAATTGGTTAGCATCTATCCAATCATGCATCGACACACTGGCGCTCCTCAATCATTTCGTTTTGGCAGCGCTATCGTTCACACTGAATTCATGTTGATTTCGCTTTAGTGCTTTTAGTTACTGCACTGAATCGTGTTGTGATATCAAATTCGTACATTATTAGCCATGGGTCACAAACATGTTGTTGAGCTGCTGGGAAAGAAGAATAGGATGCTTTCTATGGAGAAGTTTGAGATAATCAAGAAGTATGAGGCTGCCATACAATTACGTGTGATCGCTAAATATGGCCAAAACCCATCGACGATAGGCACCATCATTAAACAGAAGTAGTCATCAAAACACCAACACCTAAGGGCATGAATGCTTTATCCAGCAAGAGGAGCCATTTCCATGTTGAGTAGAAAGACTGCTTCTCCTTTGGATTAAGGATAAGGAAATCGCAGTAGACACGATCACCAAGACAAAAATCTGCAGGAAGGCCAGCGCCAATTACGGTGATCTTGTGTGTGCTCAGGCCGAAGATGACGCAGGAGAAGGGACATCAAAGCAAGCACCAAAGTTCCAGACTTCACAAGGGTGGTTCAAATAATTCAAGAGAAGGTCTGGCATTCATTTAGTGGAGTGGCATGGGAAGGCTGCCGGCTCAAACACGAAAGCGACAGAAGCCTCTGTTAACATGTTCGGTGAGTTAACTATCAAGGAAATTAACTTGTATCTTGTGGCATTACTGTATAAGTAACCTTACTTTGTGCTGAAGCTGTGTTAGTAATGTACAATTACCTTTGTAATGTAATATAAATCACAATACTGTGCTAAAAAAAAAAAAAAAAAAAAAAATCATGTAGTACATTGTGTTATTTTGGGTAGTAATCTACCACGAGTAGGCAGCAGTCATTTATTTTGTGAGATAAGTTGGCTCACCTTAAGGCACCAATATTATGCTGTTTTTCACACATCATGGTACAGTATCTCTGATCCCTAACCGCTGCAATGATGGAGGGCTGACTGTATTTCAACTATTCTTGAAAAATTACAAGAAATAAACTTCTACCCAGCCACATTAGCATGCATGCTTAAGGCTGTATATTGACTTCTAATATTTTATGGTGTTCTAAAACAAACTGTCAATAGTACTGGAGTGTCAAACAATAACTGCAGATTTCCTTTTTCATCATTAAATTAACAAGAGGCTATATATGAGTGGTCAGTCAGTGCTGCTATACATTTAAAAATCCCTATCAATCTAACAGAATATAATCAAAGGAAATAGTCTAAAAAAGTTAAAAGGTTGAAAGCATTGGGGGCAAAGTAGCTACACAGCCACATTAGATGAATGTGGGCAAATAAGATGCGGAAATCATTGCAGATTGGGTCCAGAATAAAAACAAAATACTTATTCCCATCTACAATAAATAAAGCAGGGCACAGACAGTAACCCATTACAGTATTTGAATAATCTCATGGCTAGATAAAGGCCAGTGGTGTATGAAAGCAGAATAATAAGCTTTTCATACAGATGCCTCTGGGTTTTCCAGACATCCTTGATTGGGAATATGCACAAATATCATCTTATTTACCAACAGGGTGCTCAAAAAAAAAATACATGTTAGTAAACTTTGCAGTTTCCTTTTGCTTCTCACCAGCATTTCTTTTGGCCTTATACTTTTCCCCCGTCAGTCGTCCCCCCAACACCCACCCCCATTTTTTTTCATTTATTTTCCTTATTCCAAAATTCACCATCGATTCAGAGCAAAACCATTAGGGAAGTTACTAAATATATCTCAAAATTCTACATGGTAATATAAACCATCTTTGCTATATTTGTTATGAGTTATAGAAAAATTAAAACTATTTGCATCCTCAAAACACCAATTATGGAATTCTTTTCCTCTTACCTCTCCCCCCCACAAAAAAATCCTTATTTAGAAACGAGAGATTAAGAAAATGATGCAAAAAAAAAAAATCATGGTTAAAATACACAGCAAATAAAGGATATTTCATCTTATAGGGAATCAATATCATATAAAAATTGTAAGACATGTACAAACCATCAGCCAGAACTCTTAGAAACAAGTATGTATCTGAATAAAATACCAAAAAATCTAAATTTCCCATCGAATCATTGTTGTCAATAATGTTCTTTATCACATTTCCTTTGGTCCTGTGCTTATTCCTGATGAACTGAGACCAAGTTTACATAATCATCATCTTTCCGAATCTTCTATGACTTTATTTGCAATAAATTTTAATACAAATAAGTTATTCAAACTTCATTACCAATAAAAATATTTTAAAAAGATAAAGGGGTTAATCATAATCCACTAACACCACTCGGATTTTTAGGTGAAGATCATTCTTTCTCCTGCTGCCCATAAATCAGGAGCAGCCCACCAGAAGGTGCTTAAATACCAAAGAGGACCCACCCAAATGCAGCTACTGTCTTGAAATATATTATTGAGAGAGGTTGGTATGCTTAATCTTCAATATTGATAAAATAACGTAAGACTTTACTGGTATTTTCATATACACGAGGAAAACTATTTACAAACTACAGAATTTGGAAGGGTATGTGAGGGAAGGAAGTTGAGAGTTTGTGGGGGTAAGAGTAAGGTTATGAGATGTACGAGAAAGGAAAGGTGGTGAAAGGTTGAATGTCACGTTGAATGGAGAGTTACTTGAGGAGGTGGATCAGTTTTAAGTACTTGGGGTCTGTTGTGGTGGAGTGGAAGCAGATGTACGTCAGAGAGTGAATCAAGGATGCAAAGTGTTGGGGACAGTGAAGGGAGTGGTAAAGAATAGAGGGTTGAGCCTGAATGTCAAGAGTTCTGTATGAAAAAGTGATTGTACCAACTGTGATGTATGGATCGGAGTTGTGGGGAATGAAAGTGACGGAGAGACAGAAATTGAATGCGTTTGAGATGAAGTGTCTGAGGAGTATGGCTAGTGTATCTCGAGTAGATAGGGTTAGGAACGAAGTAGTGAGGATGAGAATGGGTGTAAGAAATGAGTTAGCAGCTAGAGTGGATATGAATGTGTTGAGGTGGTTTGGCCATGTTGAGAGAATGGAAAATGGCTGTCTGCTAAAGAAGGTGATAAATGCAAGAGTTGATGGGAGAAGTACAAGAGGAAGGCCATGGATGGAGTGAAGAAAGCTCTGGGTGATAGGATAGATGCGAGGGGCAAGAGAGTGTGCTAGAAATAGGAATGAATGGCGAGCGATTGTGAAACAGTTCCGGTAGGCCCTGCTGCTTCCTCCGGTCGCCTTGGATGACCGCAGAGGTAGCAGCAGTAATGGACTCAGCGCTATGAAGCTTCATCTGTGGTGGAAAACGGGGGAAGGTGGGCTGTGGCACCTTAGCAGTACCTCAGGCTGGGAGGAATGTAGAGAGGAAAGGTCCCCTTGTTATCATTTGTCTGATGTCGGCTACCCTCCAAAATTGGGGAAGGGCATTGGTATATATAAAATTAATTAAAAGGAGTTTCACTTACTTATACTTTTTGGTACCATATTACCACAAACTCTCGCATTGAGTTTTGTGCTAACAAGACAGAATCAAGTTTCTAATGACGTTCCAAACTTTCAAAGTCATCAGGCTTACGAATACCCTTCACACTTAATAACTACAGAGGAAAAGGTAGGTAACTTGGCAACATATGATTCATCCTTCATTAAAACGTACTCTGACTACGCATACTTAACTAGCTTCACATGAATTTGGCCATAGGCAGCACTGAGGTAAGGATGTGCAAGTGGGGTGGGAACACAGTTGCACTATGAAATAGATGATCCAAGCAAAATAACAAATTTTTAAGTAATTTGTATTTTTCCTAGTATACAAACCTGGAGCTATTTATAGGGGTATACTTTTGGCATAGCTGAAAGACGAGCCATGATAATTTTAGTGAGGGATAAGTACCCCATCCGCTAGTTAGCAGGTGGGGGGTGGGGTAGACTGGCTACTCCACTCACTCACATCTCTCGGCTGAGTAACCACTTTGCTTTATGGCAGGACTTCTTGGTGGATAGGGTGGCGGGCCAATTTGTATAAATAGCTCCAGGTTTGTATACGAGGAAAAATACAAATTAACAAATTTGTTATTTGTTCCGGCGTAGATACAAACCCTCCACTATTTATAGGGGTGATTTACTCTTAGGAGGGAGGAAGTCCTCATCAACTGGCCATGGTCATGACCCGGGGTGCTCTCTATTTCGATCTGTGATTGCTAGTAGAAGGGACCCTACCCTCGCTAAAATCAAGTGCCCACATGAGGTAATGCACTGATAGTGGCCTGTAGAAGCTTGTGTGTGAGTGGAACTAACAGTGTGGCTTTTGTTTACCATAGGAACTCGAGTACAAAACCTATTATTCTTAAAGACTACCCAATAACCTCCCTCAAAAAGGTATTGGGGACGTAACAAAGTACTATTCTATACTTAGGAGGCACAAGGGAAATGAGTCTTGCCTGCAGCGAGGTGAAGTCAGCTATGCTGAGGCTTGCGGAGCTGTTTTCCCCAGTGGGGAGAATGTAAAAGGAAGAAAGGAGCCAGTCATTCTTACTCTTTCACCAGACTAATCCGGGTAACCTCAGCCCTCAACCCTCTGCTACTAGTCTATCAAGGAGCCTAAGGTGTTTAGACCATTGTGCGACCACCACAGGACAGATGGAAAAGGTCTCCATGTTCTTGTGGGTTACATCTTTGCAGGTTGTGGGCCGTGAACTTCGATTGGCGCTTCCACATGCCCACTTACCGTATCTGCGCCAGAGCAGTTTCTTGAACGCCAGGAACGTAGCAACGCCACTGACATTACGAACTCTGGGTCTTAGCATGGAGGAGGGTCTAGATTGAGAGCAACCTCAATAGCTCTCCGATCCCAGAGGGGAAGAAAATCCTTGAGATCCTCCTCTTGACCTTCCCCGTGCTGGTCAACAGTGCCGACACAGGGGCGAGCTGGTGTCGTTCTTTCAAGGTAACCCCACAGACTCCTAACCGAGTAAAACCCCAGTTGATGGGTCTTCGGTTACCGAACGAAGACACTTTATCCGAAATGAGCTGCACTTAGGGTACAGCACACTCGGATTTTGAGTCTAGGCAATCAACTCAGGGATGCAACTGAGGATTGCTTCTCCCAGTCTCCTAGAGTAGGAGACATCAGAAGATGGATCATACAACACACTAACTTTCTTGGTTAAAGCCCATGTAAGGAAGCGGTCTTCTGCCTGGCATAAAGGTTCATAGAGAGGGGTCTTCAGGGACTAAGGGACCTGAACCATGTTCCCAGGAGGAGGTTGAGATCCGATGCAGGACAAGTTATCTCAAACATTGTATAAGTAAAGGCATCAATGGGAGAGAATCCCCTTCCACAACATCAGTCACAAAGGACCGAAAACTTCGCCTGGAAGCCCGACGCTGAAAAGTGTCTGAGGTCCCTAGGCATCTTTTCCGCAACTCGTTACGAAAGGCCTCTCTGAGCGAGGTGGTGTAGGACCGTCCCAGGTGTAAAGTCGAAGCAAAGCTATGACTTAGGAAAGTGTTAGCATGTGACTGCTTGGAAGATTGTGTCGTGGAGGAAGATCCCTCGGAACTCCGTCAGGAGCTGCAGAAGGTCTGGGAACCATTCTGAGGGATGCCATAGGGAAGCTATTGGAGTAATTGATAAGATCTTGCTTATCCTGATTTGGCTGAGGACTTGCTCACCAGACCAGATGGGGGAAAAAGCGTAGACCTCTAAGCTGTCCCACCGATCTTGGAATACATCTTGTTCAAGGGCCTGGTGAACGGTCGAGCGGGAGCCTGAATTTCAGGCCCGTTGCGAGTATGACCACAGTCAGGGACCTCACAAAGTTAAGACACTAGGAGCCCTCTATCTGAGTGGTCTGTTCAGATTATCTGCAAGCACATTCCTGCCACAGGAATGACGCGAGCGGATGGGGGCACCCAGCTGTCCTCTGTGGCTTCCTACTGCCAGATGGTTCTCTAAGAGAGGTGAATGCTGGTACCTTTCTGAATCGGGCCAACGGACGAGGATGGAATGGTGCTGCATATGCCCCCCCCCCCCCCCCTTTTCTTTATGTATCAAAGAGAGCATCAGATCCAGAGGGGAGACGAGAAGATATGCCTCTTTGCAAAAGCTCTCGTCTGCCACCCACCATCCGCGGTTCGTCCAGAAGGAGGAGGAGGAGGAGGGAGATTGCATAGCAGTATACACATCTCGAGGTGATGTCGAGACGTGCAACTATTTGCACGTTCTTGCAATGAAGGGGAGGAGCCTGTCCACCCTCCAACTGCCACCAATCTTGTGTGGTTGGCTGAATAATACTGATACAACAGTACACCAGTTAATCAGTACAGCCTAAGAGCGAATCTCCATAGAGATTGCCTTCCGTACAGGAAACAGGACGGTAATTTCCGAACGCATCCAACCAACCCCAAGAGGAGATTGGGATGTATCTTCAATCTATTGTTGGACGGGTAATAAGCATAAGTCTACTACGTAGCTCGACTTAAAGTAGGTCCGGAACTCGGTTGGAAAACATTGAAACGTTCGTATCGGAGATTCTTCCCTTTTAGGACAAAAACGTTTGTACTTCTCCATCTCCCATCAGTAAAATAGCATTAGTATTGAATGTTCCCTACTAGAGGACAGATATGCTTAATATAAATTTCCAATCAGAGTCATTGTACGAAACTAAAAGTTCTGATTGGAAGGAAAAAAGTTCCTACAAAATGAAGAACATAAATGCTGTACGCCTGGTTACAGAAAAGTAGCCGTAATATAATGAATAACCTGGTTTCAGTAAGGGATATAGCAATAGACCTTAATAGAATGGAGTTCTAATTGCAAGATGTATATAGCCCCTATTGGCAGAAAGCTGGCTTGCACGCATGTGTGTCAATTTACGCTAGCCCATGCGTAATCTCTGCCTCCAGGAAACGTTTGCAATGAATCCAGTCGAGGGAATAATCTATGTGCGACAAATCGCAACATTATTGCCCAGGGAATTTTTGATCATTAACTGTAATATTTTCTTGAATGAGAGCGCACAGGTTCTCAAACAAAATATACAGTTACAGAAGCGATCATTTCTCCTTTGGTTTGCCCCTCCTCTTTATGGGAGGGGTAGCCAGTGTTCATACACAGACACAGATGTCTGGTTACCGGTGGGCGGGGTTTGAAATGTTCGTAAACGTAATGAAAAGCTGCCCACGCAGTTGCTATCGTTCTTTAACGTCAGCTAACACTGTTCCTTCGGGACTAATTGTTCGAGAAAATATCCCTGTAAGGATAAATAAAAAGTCTCAGAAGCCTATCATGTAAAACGGTTAGTCGTCGTACCCAGGGTACAATGACGGGAGCGGCTGACTCAATCAAACGGTAGAACCAGACTTTATAACAATAACCTCACGCTCTTGGCTAGAGCGCATGCTCCGGGAAGGCTTACGGCCTTTATGAAGTTTTAACAATACCCGTTGAAGTTCTGTAAAACTTCTAAGGAACGAGTCTCGAGAAAAGGGTTTAGTCTCGTATGTGGGGATTTGCTTCAACTAGACCAGAAATATATTGCCATCGACCCAAAGGAGTTGCCATCGAACGCTTTCTCGCTAGAGAGAAAACTACCGTCTAATTCAGGCCAGGCCTGCCAGGGGAAATGAACTGGAATTGAACGAATTTTTCGTTCTCCACTAATTTCCGTCCCAGCAGTTGAGGTTTTCTAAATGGCGAGAAAATATCACCAGCCACCTGATAACCAAACCACTAGAAGTGGGAGGGTGGAGGGAAGATGACGGTGGTTCGTTCGAAAAGGAAAGGATCGGCGCTAGCAAGACCAGCCTAGCTCACATAGTGATCAGCTGGGAGTGTAGAGTGATGTAACAGCCTAGCTTACATAGTGATCAGCTGGGAGTGTAGAGTGATGTAACAAGTCGTGCTACGCTGGAAAGATCCATCCCCCTTCCCGTAGAGAGGGGGGGAGGTCGACCATAGAGCTTTCAGAAAAAACTCAGGATCGCGGGAACCGAGATATTGGGCGCGACGAGAACCTAGGGGTTAGGGCTCTATTTGTGAATTCCTTTATCACGACCATAAGGGATGTTGTGACGAGAACCCGCAGGAACTTTGTCGCTGATTCCTGATGGCATCTTCAGGAATCGTGGTGGGTTCACAAGACCAGAACCAAAAGGAACTGTGTCAGTTACCTGTAGGGAAACAGAAACCCCTAGGCAGCAGGCATACCTCAGGGTTTTTGCACGACGAGTCAGAAGACACTCGGTCATAAGAGTAAAACTCTTGATGACGATGGTCACGCGCATAAAGTTGGACGCACGCACCGAAATGGTTACGCGCACGCAAGAACACTTCACGAGACAAGAGTTCGAAAACTCTCTAGCATAAGAGTAAAACTCTTTTAATGACGTTTATCATGCCCGTAGTTTTGGTTGAACGCACTAGATGGTCAGGCGCACGCGACGAGTGTTCGAAAACTCTTGCGCGCACTAAGATGGTCATGTGCTCGCAAACACTTAGCGTGACGAGTTAGAAAACTAGAGTTCAAGAACTCTTATATAAGAGTAAAACTCTTGCGCGCTGAAACACTTTGCGTGAAGAGAGTTCGAGAACTCGTCATAAAAGCAAAACCTGCGCGCGCGACAATTTCAAAAACTCTTGTCATAAGAGAAAAACTCTTTTTGTCATTAGAGTAAAACTCTTGAGCGCGAAGTGTCAGCGGGATGAGAGTTCAAAAACACTCTGTCATAAGAGTAAAACTCTTGAGCGTGCGCATATAAAAGTTATTCGCGCACTTCAACATAGCGCTGATTGCGCGCGCGCGTAGGATAGGTTGCGAGCATAAGGTTGGTCACGTGAGCCAAGTTGGTCGTGCGTGACGAGTCCGCAAACTCTGTCGCTTAGGAGAGAACTCATTGCTATGATCACCAGAAGGTTCATGGTAGCGTAACTTGTGTGAGCTCGAACACTCAACATAAGTCCGAAAACTCTCTGTCATATGAGTAAGACTCATAATGACTAGGGTCACGAGAACCCGAAGGTTTAGTGTGTACTGTGTTGCGAGACCCCTAAGGGTCAGTGCAACGAGAAACCGAAGTTCCTCTGTCACATTCCTCCGAAGAATCAGCGTGACTAAATGCATGAGACCAAAGGCCTAACATAGCCTGTGTTGCAAGACCCCGAAGGGTCAGCACAACATTGAAGTGTCATAGTGATTAAAGTTACGAGAGCCCAAGGGTTCAGAGTAAATAATGTTACGAGAGCCCAAGGGTTCAGAGTAAATAAAGTTACGAGAGCCCAAGGGTTCAGAGTAAATAAAGTTACGAGACCCCGAAGGGTAAGCGTAACGAGGAACCGAAGTTCCTCTGTCACGAAACCCGGAAGGGTCAGTGTGACTGATGGCACGAGGTCCCAAAGGCTCAACGTCACCATCATTACAAGAGCCCGAAGGTTCCGAGTCGCATGAGCCCAAAGGATCAGCACAACAGAATCCCGAAGGACTCCTACTGTCATGAGACCCCGCAGGATCAACATGACGAGAGCCCGTTGGGTCACGATCACGCCAGCCCAAAAGGGTGATCGTCACGGGGTCAAAGTAAGGAGAACCAGCAGGTTCAAAATGACGTCTCCTAACGGTACGAGGAGGAGAACGTCCGGGATGGCGAGGAGTTACAAAGACTTCCACCCTACGAACCTCCGGAGAGGAACGTTCAACAGCCTCCGCCCGAGGGGGAGACTGATCCACAACTAAAGATAACTCCTCCACAGGGGAGATTTGTTCTCCCAAAGGAGAACGTCGCTTAAGATAAGGCTCTCGCTCCGCCCTTGAAGGAGAACCATAAGCGTAAGGGGCGACCGCCGATGCCCAGAGGTGGTCTTCTCTCGCAAACGAGAGACTCGTTCTCCCAAAGGGGAAACCTGCTTCAAAGAAAGCTTTGCCACCGCCCATGGTGGATCAGCAGACTCCTACAAGTTTTCTATCGCAAAAGAGAGGAAAGTTCTCCTGAAGGAGATTGCCTACGACAAGCTTTCTCCTAGCTCTATGGGGAAAAAAGCGTATGCATAATAATCTCTCTCGCAAAGGGGATAGAAGTCCTCCCGAAGGAGGACATCGACTAGGACACGGTTTCTCCCAGTTCTATGGGAAAAAAAGCATATGCATAATAACCTCTCTCTCGCGAACAAGAAAGAAGTCCTCCCAAAGGAAGACATCGCCTAAGACATGCTTTCTCCCAGCTCTATGGAAAAAAAAAAAAGCCTTAGACTTGCTTTTCCCCCGTTCAAGGGGAAGAAGCAGTCTTCGGCGACGAGATAGCAGTGAAGTGGGGAAGCTCTCCCTCGGAAGGGGGAGCAACCCAACTCCAGGGAAGGTTCTCCAACCCCTGGAGACGAACCTTCTGGCAGCAAACTATTCTTCCCATCAACAAGCCTTGTTCAAATTGAAGGTTAACAACAAGTGCTACCTCGTAACATGGGAAGCTCACGAGCTACCACATGAAGCGCAGGATAATGAACAGAGCCGCTAAAGCCATCGGCCTTGTGTTCTACGTCGCTGCTATGTGCAGAAAAGAAAATAAAGTTGTGATTAATTACAATTCATGCTCCGCTGCACAACATGAACTATTCGGGGAATAAGTCACCTTCCTTGTAAGATAATTACTCGAAAGGGAGCAGACCTGTTATAAATGTTAATTCAAGTAATGAAACAAATACACAGGAGTGTCGAAGACCTGCCGACCACCAACGCAGGGAAGGGCGGCAAGGTAGGGTAGTAGTATCAAAACAATGACAACTCCCTTACGGCGGAGACCGCCGGATACGTTATCAACAGTAATTAAAGTTACAAGTATCTAACATAAAAGTATATTTCAATCTATACATACAGTACATACACTATATATGTACTGTATAAGATAAATGAAAGCACAAGAAAAAAAAAATGACAGAAAAACAATCAAGGCAGGTCTTTACGGGAGAGAACGGCAGCATGTTCGTTCTATACCGAGCCAAAAAGTAAAGTGGTTACTCAGCCGAGAGGTGTGAGCGGGGTAGCCAGTCTACCGCACCCCCCACCAGCTAACTAGCGGATGGTGTAGTTATCCCTCACTAAAATTATCATGGCTCGTCTTCCAGCTACGCCTAAAGTATACCCCTATAAATAGCGCAGGGTTTGTACCTACGCCGTAACAAATTTCATTAAAGGTGATGGTAATAGATGATGGGAACACTAAGACAGTTCTTTTCTAAGTTACTGGATATATATAAAAAAAATTCTATTCAGTACATGGTGAGATTCTCTTTAAATACAAGTGTTTAAATAACTTGCTCTCAATACTTAAAAAATCAGAGATGAAAGTTCCTGAAAGTGATTATTCATTTTGCAAAGATGGCAATTAACTTTTCTATAAGAAATAATACTGTAGTGTAGTTTTAAATCTTATTTTCTGTGTTCACAATTTTTAGAGATACAGTACTGTGTACCAAAAATGCAAACCAAGAGAACTCTATTCATACACAAACAAACACGCTGAATGTCTATCTTAAAAATAAAAAACTAACCAAAACAACAGCTCAAATGACTGAACCATAGAAAACTGGTCACAATTTCACCCTTGAAAGCTTACCAGGTAACTCTGTACTACAATGCCAACAAGCAGAACACTAATGAATCTATGTAACAAGACTCAACAATTTCAACAATTATGAATTTTTCACCATAAAGAATTGAAAATTAAAAAAAATAATCTGCGATAAAATGACCGACTGAAGGTTCAAAACCATACTCGCACAGAAAAATAGAATAAGAGAGTTTAGATTAAATCAATATCCTCCCCTATAGAACAATAAGCATTTGAAATTAAATAAAACTCCCATAGAAGATAGAAACATTCCCTAATTTCATAATGAAGAAGACCGTAAATATACAACAAAAATAACTTTCCCTAACTTCATAATGAACAAGACCATAAAAATAAAAAAAATAAAAAACTTAACTGTAGGATATCAGAATAAAGTACTTAAAAGATGGTGGTTAGCATTAAGAGAATTATCACCACACAAGACATGGGGTGATGAAAATATTCTGCCAACACCAGTAGTCACAAAACAGAATGAGGCATGGGAAGGGATACCAGAAAATGTTTTGAGCACGTGTAGTGGAAACATTCGTTTTGCCAACTATGGTGGCGCTCTTATACTTCTACCCAGAAAACAAAAACTTATGATTCAAGGGCTTACAACTAAACGTTACAAACAGTAGGAGCCTAAGCCGTTAACATAACCAAGTAGTTTAACATGACTACTGCATCAACAACACATGAGCATATGAATGAACGAAAGGGGCTTGTCTTTAATACCGATATTTAATTCAAAATCATGGCAAATTGCCTTATATAAAGGTCCAGATGAAATGAGAATTAAGGTGATAAAAGCACAATACACTAAAAATTTAATAGAACTCATTTGAATATCATTCCAAGCAAAAAGAGATTTTTTCCACAATACTATACAGTATGTTCTTCAAAGGATTCATAATTAAATTTCCTTACAAAACTTTTCTAAAAGTACAAGTGTCTAAGGATACTAACAAAGCATAATACCAATAATACTGTATATCACCTATCATTCCTGCCTATGCAGGTCTGGAAAATATAACTAGACCCTCAACTTTTTTTTACAGGACAACCTGCGACTTTTCTTGGAAACTAATAAAGAAAAGTGACAGGTTGTTCTGGCGTTCACCAGTCAGGGACGTTGGGACATTACCACATCGGCCACCATGACCCGATTCAATAAAAAAAAAAAAAAAGTATCAAAACAATATTATACAGTACGTATTATAGATTATTACTTACCCTGCATAAGACTCACACCACCAGCAGGAACACCAAAACTGTAATTCTTAGAGATTCCATAACTCATCTGAACATTGGATGGCCATTTCACACCACCACCCTGCTGTTGCTGAATTACTTTCTTCCTAGTCTGAACTGAAATAAAAGCAATTGTTAATGCCTAAGAAAGTGTAAATATTTGTTAATCATATATAAACCAAATAAATTTCAACTTGAACCTCTAACTCCATAAATCATAGAAATTATGTATCCATTTGGTTTATCAGTTAAGACTTTCCTTGAAAAAAAAATATTAATAAATATTAATATCTACTTTCTTTAATACTGCCGAATTTCTCACTTAACATCATTTCAAGTGACCAAGTTGATACTGTAATTATTTTCAACTATACACTACAGCCATTATAATTTCCAAGACTAACAGGCACTTTACAAATTCGAAGAATACAGCATATGCCAATACAAAACTGAATAGTCTTTTAAATACACAAGTCAATTAATCCCATAGCAAGATTTCTTCAACTACTTTGATCTTTAATAAAACTTTATAAAATCAAAAACCATACTTACTGTTTATAACTTGCTGATTATTTCCTTTCTGATAGTTGTTTGCAGTCTGCCTATTATTTGTGTTCTGCTGATTATTTTGGGTCTGCTTGAAGTTTTGGGTTTGCTTAACGTTTTGGGTTTGCTTAATGTTTTGGGTTTGCTTAACGTTTTGAGTTTGCTTAATGTTTTGGGTTTGCTTGTTAGTAGCTGCCTGCTTATTGACTACAGCCTGTTTAAAGTTTGTTGCTTGCTTATTGTTGTTGTTTCCAGCTTGCTGTTGGGGACCTTTCTGCAGTCTTTTTACTTGATTTGTGAAACGTCCCTGATTGTTAGCTTGTTGTGGGATAGTGAACATTTTTGGTGGACCTGTATAATAAAAGATGAAAACAATTTGATAGAAGTAAAGTATCTAAGTACTACTAGACAATGTCTCCCACTGCATATCTTTCTTATTTGACAAGAGGAAAACATAAAAGACAACCTCTAATCAGAAAAACACGTCTGTAGCCAATATTCATTCAAGGATACCTGAGCATAACAATCCTTGGCAAATCTTAAGGGAGCATGCATATAAGAAGTCTTGGTAAATTATAGTTACAGACGTACCAGTTTGAACAGAAACAATAGATTTTCCTGTAATAAATGTGCTTTCACTGAATTTGACTTTCATTTCAACAGCAAATAAACTAAAAACCTGTTAAGACTGTTTAAGAAATGGGATATTTTTTAGAAATCTAATGGTTTTTGCTCCGTTATGCACTCTCAGTAAAAGAAAAACATCAAGCTTTTATGTACCGGCAAGTGGTACATGTTGAGCTGCGTATGCTAACCCCATTGATTGTATTTCTTTGATAATTAAGTTTTTACTTGCAGTGAAAATAGTGTCATTTTAGAAAAAATGGATCTTTCTGTAGCAAACACCTGCCTTATTAGAAAAACCTTATCCATCCGTAACTATAATAAAACAAGATTTTACCCTATAGTTCAAAATGAATGACCTGCTTTCATGCACATTATCCTCCTCCATGCATATTTATTTCATGTATTAAGGATTACCTCCAAATTAAATTTGAATGAAATTATATCAACGGTGTATGAAATGCAATAAACACTGACTGACACATGATTACCTTGGTTTACGAAATTAATTCGTCCTGGGAGGGAGAAGGCAACCTAAAACAATTTTTCACAAGAGAAATAAAGGAAATTCACTCTATGCATTCAACAAGTACATAAATTCATGTATACAGTCATTCTAAAAGGATTTATAATGGTAATTATTGAACAATCTATAAAAGCTAACTTCTGAAAGGGATAAAAATTATTAATATATTTATACATCATGGCACTTCCCCTAATTTTGGGAGGTAGCTGACATAAAAAGAGGGACTCTGTCAAGTTTGGTTGGTACTGCTAGGGTGCCACAGCCCACCTTTCCCCATCTTCCACCAAAAATGAAGCTTCATTTGCTGATCTCAGGGGTCACCAAAGTGAC
>NC_090738.1:120149545-120239545 GCF_036898095.1 Palaemon carinicauda | reverse complement strand
ATTTATACCACAAAGAAATGCTTCTCCCCCTCCCATCAATAGGCCAAATTTGAAAGTAATTCGCATTTTTCCTAACGGTACAAACCTATAGGTTTTTCAAGAAATTGTACTTCAGGCGAAGTTGGAAGTCTGGCCATAAGATTTTTAGCAAGGTATAACCACCCACCCACTGGTTAGCAGAGGGGATGGCAGCTATCCGGCTACCCCACTCACACACCACACCTGTGTTGTATCGTCACTCTTTATTGCAGGCAGGACTTGGTTGGGGGACAGGTGATGACGGGCCAATTTGTATAAATAGCTACAGGTTTGTATCGTTAGGAAAAATACAAATTACTTTTAGATTTGTCATTTGTTCTGACACTAGTATAAACCCTTGCTATTTATAGGGATTGACTTAACCCTTAGGAGAAACCTTGACACATCGCTAAATAATTTGTGCAAAGCACAGTTAGCGGCCTGAGCTATCTGTGTAATTGTGTGATACTAGCAATGTGACTAGTCTAGGTAAGAATTCTCAGAAACAAAGGACTCTTAGAATCGACCATAGACGTTACCCAATCGCACATCGGCAGCTGGTATGGGGCCGTAACAAGTATAACTCTTTATACAAGGATACACAAGGGAAATGGTTCTACCAACAGACAGAGGATGCCAGCTTTGCAGAGTACCAAAGGTGCTGTTCATGGCTAACCTCTGCCCTTCCCTAGCTGTTATTTGTCCATCAGAGCTTCAGGTATTCAAACCATTTATTATGTAGCCACCACAGGGTCAATGATGAACGTCTCCATGTTCCTGCAGGTCGCGTCTTATAGGAAGTGAGCAGTGAAGTTCATTTGACGCTTCTGTTGGGATCAGTTGATTGTCACAAAGTTTTGAGCAAAAGAAGCCGATCCTGTAGAACCAGGTTAACCGTAGGGTAAAAACTTAAGAAAACCTGAGGTGCTGTCGAAACCAAGGAACCATGCCTTGGGATGGTATGTCTGTATGATAGAAGATACTTCGTTGATGACGGATGTCCTGGAATCTAAGAGTATGAGTCCTAGTAGTCAAACATGCCCAAGAAGCCCTGTGGACTAACTGCTTGTTTGACTGTATGCCTTCTTGGCGAAGTTTGATGAACTTACTTGTTCCAGGAAGAGAGAATGAAACTGGAGACTTCTATGGGAAGGACTGACTGTAGAGGCTTGGAGATTCCTTGATAAAAACCATCATTCTGCCAAAAAGACGTAACGCCCAAGTCCGGGCATCCAAACGGATGTTCAGATTGTGTAGGTTAAAGAGAGAAGCACCCTCACACATCAACAGGTGGGTGGAAGAGAAGAGAGTGCCCTTGTAACCGAGCTGTAGATTCTCTGTCCTTGTCGAAAAGAGATGGAAGGGATTACCCACTACAGGGCAAACCTAACTCGAGGACGAGAAAAGGAGCTATCACTATTAGAGAACAACTACAGTGGAACCTCTACACACGAACGTATCTACATCCGAATTTTCCAACATCCGAAGTAAAATTCGAGCAAATTTTTGACTCTACACCCGAATTTTATTTCGACACACGAAGTAAACATTACGCCATTGAGCGTCGAGTGCTCAGTTCTCTTTTCATGTGTGTATTGTGTGGTTGTCCTCTGTTTGGTCTGTTATTAACAGTGCTTATTTTCTTCCTTTTCTCATATTTCCTTTTTGATTTTACTTATAATCATGGTGCCTAAGAAGCTAAGTTTCAGTACAGGAAGAAGGCAATTCTTTCATTAGAATTGAAGCAAGAAATTATAGAAAAACATGAGAACAGTGTGCATGTGAGTGATACTGTATGGCTAAACAATATGGCCGGAATAGGCCTATTATCTCGAGGATCATCAAGCTGAAGGCAGCCATTAAAGCAAATAACCATCGAAGGGGATCACTATTATTACAAGACATCTTAGCAATACCCTGGAAGAGATAGAACGCCTTTTGTTGATAGGGATAAAGGACAAAGAGATTGTTGGCAACGATCATTTGTGAGAAGGGCCAGCGTGATGAACAGAAAGAAAGAAAAAAGTGAAGCAAAGAAAACCATGATAGCATTAACAAGCTCTTTTAAATAAGACTTCTCTCTTTTTCTGTTTCTCTCTAAACATAGCATTAACATGTTCTTTAAATAAAATCTCTCTCTCTCTCTCTCTCTCTCTCTCTCTCTCTTCTTCTTCGCTGTTATAGTGTTAGATACGTCTATTATTTTTTCCGAGGAGAGAGAGAGAGAGAGAGAGATTAAACAAAAATGTGTTTAGAGTACATATGATTTTCAACAGCGTCAACGAGTTGAAAAACAATTAAATGTAACTAAGAAAGTAATAACAGCTAATCTGAATTCCTTTATTAACTAAAACAGGAATTGCTACGCAGTAAGAGAGACGGTCGGGGAGGAGGGTAGAGATGGTGACTGCGATAACATACCGTAACTCGTCACTGAAAGTGATGAAAATAAAAAATCAAAAGAAAAAAAATGTAAAAAATATGAAATATAAAAATAAAAAAAAAAATAAATATGCTAAGTTAGATTAAAATTTCCGTAGTTTAAGTTACAGTATGTTATCGCAGTCACCATCTCTACCTCCTCACCGATCGTGTCTCCTCGTGCGTGTGTGTGTGTTTGCGCATACGCACACGAGTGTGTTTGTATCAATATTTGTTTTAGTAATAAAGGAATTCAGATTCGCTGATATTGTTTTTTTAGTTACATTTAACTGTCTTTCAACTCGTTAACACTGTTAAAAATCATATGTACACAACACATTTTTGTTTAATCTCTCATTTTTGCTTAATCTCTCTCTCTCTCAGTTAAAATTAATAGACGTCTCTCTAACACTAACAGTGGAGAGAGAGAGAGAGAGAGAGAGAGAGAGAGAGAGAGAGAGAGAGAGAGAGAGAGAGAGAATTTATTCAAAGAACATGTAACACCATGTCTACCTTCTCGCCGATCGTCCGTCTCCGGCGTAGCAAATCCTACACCTGCGTTGGCCTGTCTCTAAGGTAAAGTGGCAATAAAACACATTTTTTATTTATTATTTCTTTATAATTATCTTTTTTACATGCTTCTTACATATTATGCAGTAATGTTATTGTTATGTGTAATTATGTGTAGCCATTTATTAATGATTTATTATGGGGTTTTTAGGCTGAGGAACGAATTAAATGAATTACCATGTATTCTTATGGGAAAATTCGTTTCTACATCCGAAGTTGGTTCTGGAACGGATTAAATTCGTATGTAGAGGTACCACTGTAACGGGTAAACTCAGGCTGCAGAAGAGCGTCATTGTCAGAGGGTTGACGAACAAGACTGAGGTCAAGCTGAAAGTTGGGCATATTTGCCTCTCCGGAGGATCCCGCGGATGGAGGGCTGCAGTTGTTTCTACAATTTCCGAGGAAGCATAGGCTGACAGAGGACCAAGAAGAGATGCCAAAGGCATCTGGTTTTCCCAAGCAGTACACATCCAAGTACTGACTAGACCCAACGTTGCTCAACTTCGCTGGTTAGCAGAATCCCTGCAACTAAGTTGCTATATCCGTAGCATAAGCCAGAGCTGAATTCAATCATCTTGACCAGATGAAAATATAAAAGGGGGATAACCGAGGCAGGTATGAAGGGCCGAGGAGAGGATCCAAGGAATCGGCCAAAGAACCGTGACAGCAATCCAAAGAGAAGCAAAAAACCTAAAGGATTACTGTACAGTATGTTTGCAAGATTCGTTCCGAATCACAAAAGAGGCGAGTTGCCGAAATACAATACAGTACCTATAGTTCTGTTATGGCAACGTCAGGCCCCTAGTAGTAGAAAGAGTAGCACTAATAGTGATCAAGGTGATAAACATTAGTGAATGCTGACAAGGACTGGAGAGCCTATGCAGAAGACTGCCAACCGTTGAAAGATGAAAAAAAAATCGGGAACCGAAAAACTGTACTTGTGTGAAACAACAACTTCCAAGAGGCAAGTGGAGTATTGTTGATTGCTAAAATGTTTCCAAAATTGAAAAATAGAATACACTAATGCTTTATTTGAGTACAGCACATATACAATATCGTATAGAACAAGAAAACTAAATGATATTCAGTAAGAAAATATTGACACGTGCTTTAATGCACCCCATGATGGCGAGTACTGGGATTAGGTTCCAAGATGGGTATACTAAACTCCCTCAACTGCATGTGGGAAGCCCTACCACAGTAGCGCAACTCAAAGAGATAGGAGGATGACGATACTCTCTGATGACCAGAGGAGGAGTAGTCCTCGCCAGGAGGAGCAGTAGCTCGTTTGAAGTGAGGATCGCAATTGGTGTTCTGTGCTCTATCCACTAGCCAAAAAAGCAGTTCCTCACGGAAAGCAACTTTACCCTGGAAAGATAAGTAGCGAGATGTGGTGTGAAACTGAATAGTGGTCACTACCAGAGGATTTGACAAGCTGCCTGCAGAGGAAGAAGATTGGAACCGAGCCACAGCTGGTCTGAAGTGCTTGTTGGGACACCCATAACCTGGAAGAGCTGACGAGTGATTATCACGAGCAGACAAATGGCGAGCAAGAGCTGGTGAATGGCAAGCTGGGGAATGATGATCATGAGCCAAATGGTGAGGTGATGAACTGCAAGCTGGCGACTGGGGCTCACGAGGAGACGCGAGACAATCACGATCTGGCGAGTGACAATCACAAGCTGACGGCAATCGTGAGCTAACCGTGTAGCTGCAGCAAGGTTGGGCAAGGCGAGTCTGTTGGGCAACGAGGTCTGCTTTCAAAGATGAAGGATGGAGAGTGGACAAATACAATTCCTGATGAAAGAATCCCCTGAAGGAGAGACTGAACAGGTGAAGGAAGTCTCTCTCATACCTGGCAAAGGTGACCAACATCTGCTGCCCCTGTCGGCAGTTTCCCCACAAGCAGGAAGACTGCCGATCAGAGGCTGATGAAGGAACTCCCTCAAAAGGAAGTTCCAATAGCTGGAGGCAGACTTCCGGGCAGCACACTGCATCCTCTCAACAAGCTCTAGCTCAACTTAAAGGTTGACATCGCATATTGCTTGAAAATGAAGCCTTAGCTTGTTTTGTGTGTTCTGACGAAGAACTCTGGAGAGGTCTGATCCCACATACAGGAAAGGTCGACGTCAGCGTGATGGACAGGAATGGACGAAACTGATTCCCATCAGAAGAATCACCCCAAGGGTAGACTGAACACGGGAAGGAAGCCTCTCTCGCAGACAGGAAAAACTAAGCAACACCTGCTGCCGCTGTCAGCAATTCTTCCCGCAAGCAGGAAGATTGCCAAACAGTGGCTGGAGGAGGGACTCTCCCTTGAAAGCAAAAGTTGCAACACTTGGAGGCTAACTTCCAGGCAGCACTTTCTGCTTCCCCTCAACAAGCTGCAGCTCAAATTGAAGGATGACCGAGTGTTGCCTGAGAACAAAGCCAAAGCTTGTTCTCTAGGTTACCACAGAGGGGGTTACCCGGGGACTGCGAGGAGTTTTAATCAGCAACTGCTCTAGAGAAGAATGATCACGCATACGGGAAAGGCCATCATCAGCGCAATGGTCAGGAAATGACCGCAGGCGCAGAGGTAGAAGACATTACTGGGCAGGAACAGTAACTTTCCAAGGAACACAAACGTCACTCGGGCTGAGGAAAACAATAAAGCAAAGACAGGAAAAACCCCCTCGAAGGGACAACCTAATCCGCGGATGGGAGAGGTACAGTACAGGAACCTGCTAACTGTGCACTCCGTCCGTCGGCTACCATCGCCGAACGAATGAGTGGGGCGTCGTTACTGCTGAATTAAAGTTATATTAAACAAATTATCAAAATAAATCTATTTAATGAAACTAATAGCTGACGAAAGACCACTCGGGAGAACAACCTAACCCACTGGCGGGAAAGGAGTTCCCAGAGAGGGAAAAGAACAAGTTAAAACTGCAAGTAAATAACAGAAAACATAAAAGGCCAAAGTCTTGCAGAGACACGAAAGTCTACTCTCACCAATCTAAAAATAAAAAGTGACGACACAACACCGGTGTGTGAGGGGGGTAGCAGGCTAACCCCCAACGGCTCCCTACCTAGAGGGTGGGTGATTATACCTCGCTGAAAGCCTTATGACTAGACTTCCAGCTTTGCCGAAAGTATAATCCCTATAAACAGCGAGGGTTTGTATTAGTGTCATAACAACTAACTTTTAAACCACTTCAGATGGTTGGAAATAAAACTAAAGCAAAGACCAGTCAAGTAAGCATAATAACCAAAACTTCACTGAGGTAATATCAAAAATACAGGTCTGACAGCTACACCAATGAACCATGAATCATTATTTTCAACCAATAAATTCAAATCATGCCAAACGACACTTTAAACCTTTAGATATTGTAATTTCATTTACTGAAGGGTGATTGACAGGAAAATGTTATCACAACTACATTAAACTCAGTTAACATATGAGCCCTGTGTAAAAACAACCCCTTGTAGCTAAACTATAAAATAAAAATGCTAACACGGCTAAATATACACTACAATAAATCGGTTTACTAGCTAAAAGCATACTGTATTACGCATAATATCCCATTATCAGATACACTGATGGCACCAACCGTTACATGCAGATGAAGAAGAGGTATTCCGAGAGTCACAGGTCCTAGTTTTCTTCCTCGGGAGTACTGAACCATGGAGGCACTTTCCAATAACAGCAAACCCAATGACCCCGTTGCAATAGTGCCATGCCAAGACTACCTAGTCATCCACCCACTTAAGCTACAGCATTGCCCAATGATATGACAGGTATTCCACAACTTGCCATAATGGAGAAAGCCATCTTCAGTGAAATCCTACCTTCTTCCCTTACCTATTTTTGTTTAGTTCAACTTTCTAAATTACAGTACAGTACTGTTCTTTTTTGCTAGCTTTCAATAATCAAGTGGATAAAAATTTTTTGAATTTCCTAACATTAAACCAAATTTTTCTAATATTAATAAATTTGTCAAGTATCGGACTATAATACTAGTCTAATGCAAACTTTGTATTTCATACTATTTCTGGTTAATTGGGCTAGCTCCCATAATTCAGTATTGATACAGTTGGCAAATATTGGAGTAAGAGCAAATCAAAAACAGTAGAATACAACAGGTTGGGAAGAAAACTACCTAACATTATTTTTGTTAGTACTTGTCCATATATTTTCTGTTAATCACAGAACTGCATCCTAATGGCTGGACTGGATTTATGGATTTGGGTTGCAGGAGGCCTTGGGTTACAACGATTTGCCATTAGAAATGGACTCCAATAAGATACTGCTGTAGTCATACTAGCATTAGTTTCCAATCTACATTTAGAAAACATTCATGATTTCAGTGGTGCTCATTTTTGGATATTTTTTGAGACCTTTTTCCTTTTTGCTGTGCACCATGACTGGAAAGCATGAGGAGGAGAATTCTGATGGCAGTGGATCCAAGAAGAGAAAAGACATCACGACGAAACAAAGTGGACATACAGTAGTAAGGGTTGAGAGAAAACGAAAGTCAATAATTCTTTACTTTCAACCCAAACTCGCAAGAAACCTTTGTTCTCAATCAGATGTTAATGGTTCAGTAAGGAGCCGAGGTAACTATAACCCTACCTGTGGAGCTACAACGGGCCCAAATGAAAAAGTGTCTAGAGACCTGTGCGTCACATTTCACAGATAAGTTACGTTAATACAGTACCTACATCACAGATTCTTTATTAGGATAAAAATACGCCAACACTTCCAACTTCACGAGCTTACCTGGATCCTTCCTGAGGTAGAGAAAGGTGAATGACCTCCGTAAATAAGGAGGAAATTGTTATTAGTTACCGTATTTCCCGTGTCATAAGATGATACAAGTGGTATGACGCACCCTTAAATTAGCAAAGCAGTTATTGGAAAAAAAGAAATTGAGGATTTTACAAACTATCCCAGCAGCAATTCCTAGTCAGTGTGATTTTTGTTAGGCACAGTAAATTTTCATATTTTGGTTGTATTATGAAATGTTTAAGTCAATATTAATTAGTTGCATGCCGGTTATCCCAATTTTATTACATTTTCAGGCATATAAACCTTTAAACATGTCGTAGTTGCCACCACAACTGGACGATTAGTATTTGGTCGTGATGTTTCAAGTGTTGTTTACATGAATGCAGTGTTGCAAAATGTTCTTAATCAACTTTTGGTAAAGAACTAAAATTCCAGTAATATTTCCCAAATTCCTCATATAGCCTACACATTTCCAAAGAAAAATTATTGATCAAAGAAGTCTCTAGAAATTCCTCTAGGTTGAATACTTTTGCAGATGACTGGGACTCAAGGTCTAGATACTTTTCTTCTAATTTGGTAACACTGCAATCAACTAACAGTAAGATGTTTTTGCAAGGTCGAATTCAACAACTGTCTGTACTATTTTGGAACTCAGGCAACAAAATCGTTATCAAAATATTGCTTTATCACAAAATGTGAAAAAAAGGATAAATACTGCATAAAAAACTAATATGGCACATAATCGTCTGCTAGGAGACCACTAGTTGGCATGTTTGCTTGTAGAATGGGTTTGGCAAATCATCAGCTGATCACCAAAATACATCATTTGCTACAGTACTTATTTAAACAAAGTGAAATTTTAAAAATAGATTTATTCATTACTTATGAATGATAATTGAAGGTTTGTATTCTATGCTTGGTGAGTGCTTGTATGTTATTATCTGGGTGTTTAAGGGTTGTCAAACTCTCCTATACAATGTTTACTTAGTGTTAAGACGCAGGGTGATTTTTGGAGCTATTTTTTTTCTGGTAAAAAGGTGCGTCTTATGACACGGGAAATACGGTACAGTACTTTCTTCTTCCCTCTACCTATGCTGACAAAGAGTCGTTGCAGTTGTGGTCTAATTGCGAGAGTATATAGCACCTCAACACCTTCAGAGGGACAATAAAAACTGATCAGGATCACCGGTTACTTCTCTAAGGTTCAAAATCTGAGAAGACAAAATCTAGGATTGGAGGATTGATTCTGGTTTATAGTAACAGACTCAGGAATGTAGGTGCAAGAGAGTTGCCTCCATCTCCTTGAATGGGTGATGTCAAAACAAAAAAACCATGAAATTCACTGACCAGTTTAGCGGAAGCAAGAGCAAATAAGAAAACCGTTCTAAGGGTGCCAACTCTGCCCAAGGCTCGAACCGACAGTTCATCTGCACCTCTTAAGGGAATGCAGCACCTTGACAACATTCGTGGTCTCACTTCAACTGGAGGTCATGTATGTTCGAAGCTCCACCCAAGAAAAAACATCCACTCTCTTCAGTCTAAAGACTCGGATTAAGGCTGAGTGATAGCCTTACCGCTGAAACGGAGAAGGATTTCTCCTCACGAAAGTAAAGCAAAGAGCTGATGATGAAAAAAATAGTGGCCCAGAGAGGAGAGACTCATTTTTAAGACACCTACTACAGTTCCTACTTGGCTTGATACACAGAGGTCGAGGATCTGTGGAGGTATCCAGACATCTCTAGTGCAATCTCGCATGAAAAGCTTTTCTCTGAAAGGGAATACCAAATAACCTCAACGTGTGAAGCTGAAGGGATTCCACCGCACCGAGAAATCTCCAGGCATGCAGTTGACACAACAAGTTGGGAAGAGGAGGCAATTCCGTGCGAGGCTTTACCAGCAGAGATGGAAGGTCCAGATACCATTCTACCCAAGAACATTTCGGGGCTACGAGAGTCAAGTTGAGATTGGACGTAGCTTTAACCCAAATTAAGTCACTTCTGATTAAGCAGAATGCCAGGAAAGCATAGGTGTGTTCCATTGGCGCTAGAACGCATCTTCGATCCCTGCCTTCGGATCTGGAATTGGAAAGCAGTAGGTGGAAACCCTAATATTTAGTGGGGTCGTAAACAGGCCTATCGTTGGCAAACACCACAAATTCAGGATCTGTCACTCTTCTAGGACTTAACGACTATTCTGACCCAAATAGGATCTTCCTGCCATACTCGTCCACCTCTTGCCTGGAATGGAGTGAGCTGCCTAGTAATTTGAACAAAGGCAGCATTCAATTTTAAGGCAATGTGATGCGTACACCAGCATTGTGACCTGGTATTTTGGCGTTCTAATTAATCATTTAGTTCAACTAGTTTTTCATCAAATGTGGATTGCTTCATTCGCAATTTAACGTTATTTCACTGCTCCTCTGTTCTAGCAAGTGGTGCACGGACGTGCTGTACATGTCAGCTGTGTGGGCTAGTATTTTGGCTTAAATCTAATTATCTCACTCGGTTCAATATAATCTGTACAACAACAAACAAATATAGCTGTACTGTACTTACATTTTTCTATGATTTTAACAACACTAAAAACAAAAAAATCGTACGCTTGCCCTTGTATGATCTTCCGATATACAGTAATCCTGCATTCCTTCAACAGAGAAATTGCCAGGAGAATTTTTTTTATGATCAGATTTCAATAATTCCAAAATTCAAACTGGGTAATAGAAGCATCTAATATGGTGAGCAGATGCCCGTTCTTAGCTGCTGAGACGTAAAGGTGGCCAAGTTGAAATCCAATAAAAGCGATTCATTTTATAACTTGAACAATCCAAAATGGACAAAGGGTTATGAACTTCCATCTTTCCGCCTTTATATAAATAAGGCCTCCTCGGTGAATATTCCAACATTTGTTTTAAGCGTAGTGTTGGTAACATGCATTATGTTTACAGTGAAAAATCAACTCACAATGGCAAACCCACACTTGGGGTGTATGTAAGATAGAGGCCACGTATATGTATTATTACGGCAGTGTAAGGGGGGTCGCAAGGGGCATTAGCCCCTTCCTGCTAGGTAAGTAGGTAAGGACATGGCTTGTAGGTTAGGTTAGGGGGGAAAGTTTAGGTTAGTTGATGTCCATTTTTATTCCACACGGGAGGAGCTGGCCGCTGATATACAAAGACTCCCCACACTTTTTATCGGATTAAATAGTTTTTGCTGAAGGAAGAATGTCTTAAAAAGTCAGGTTTCAAAGATCCAAGCTATCTTGTGAAGATGTTTTTATTATTCTATCTTGCTTTCCATATAGTGTACTGCAGCAAATGATCGGCATCTACAAATATTTAACATTAAATACATCATATACACCTGTGGACTGGTACATCTTCTGCCAAGACATGTTAATATATCATTAATGGACTCCTAGAAGATTTGCGGACCAGAACTTATCGCAGAGATAGACGAAAACAAGCACTGAAAGCGGAAAGGCAAGGATAGTTAAGAGTTTAATGGCAAATGGGTGTTCAGCAGGATTGACCGGGAAGCATGAGACTTATTTCATAGTCGTCAAGGATTGTTCGGTACTACAATTTCGGACTGTTGGAAGACAATAAAAACTGGGATCAATTTCTCCAACATACACAGATAACGATAACCTTAATTTTGCGAGTCCCGATGATCCCAGAGTAAAAACCAATACAATCGAAGAGCAGTGGCGAGTCTTAGAAAGGTATACCCAACCAAAATTCGGAACAGAAACATCTAGAAGACAGTTAATGTGTAATGTATGTTATACCGAAATGATATTTGAAGGCTACCGAGTGTAACTTAAGGCATTCCTCAAATCAGTTAAATGTGTTTACCAGCTCAATATCTGTCCAATCCATACATCAATCCTTCCAACCCGTGATACAAAAGTCTGAGTCTGTCCCAACATCCTTTTCCTCCTCCTTTGCTAAGTGCCGGTGAGACGGTCTGAACGATCCCCCGGTCTCAGAATTCTCCTTGACATTGTATTATGGTTCTTTTCCGCCATTAGCTCGCATGAAAATAAAACATTAAGCTCGTATGTACTGGCAAGCGGTAATGTTGAGCTGCGCACGCTAACATTACAGGAAAATAAAACATCAACCTCGTATGCACTAGCAAACGGTAATATTCGCGCATGCGCAGTTTATCAAGGAGAACTCTGAGACCGGGGGATCGTTCAGACCGTCTCACCGATCAATCTCGTCCACCGCAAAAAACAAAGAAAGTTGTTCCCTGGAAAGATGATGATGATGGGGAAAAATGTAGTTAGTTGGGACAAGTACAAACTTTCTTTACACTTGTAAACAAGATTTCTTTTAACGCAATAAGATTTGACGTTCCCTTGTCAGGAGTGAAGCCAGTTGGGAAGCAAATACAGGATAAGCTAAGACTACAGCAGTCTAAGAGGGGGGGTCACAAGAAATATGGCTCTAATAGATATGTAGTTAAGATACAGCTCCTAGGTTGAGTTAGGTGGTGCTCTTGTATACAGGTTTTGTGGCACGACAGCCACGGCTACAAAAGACTAGAAAATGGGAGGGAAATTCCCATTTTCTATGCACGCACGACTTGGCAAATTACCGCGCCCACTGTTTCGTTCAAGCACTGCTGAATGGATCAAAATGTCCTCGACAGTGAATTCTCGTAAATACGGGAGCGAGAAATAGCACAAGACATCACATATGCATCCAAAGGTGAATAATTGGTTTTAGTTCGGCTTAAATTAAGGACATACAATTTACCGAGCAAGCATTTTTCATGGAAGCTACGTCTTACTCCAACATTATACAAAGGGCCCCCATTCTCTTATCATAATACAATAAAACTGAACTGAACCAGGGATCTGAATTGTGATGTAGCTTAATTTTTATTTTTCATTTTGTGACTTCCAACGTTATAGACGATGCTAAGGAATCTTGGCATTTGTAGGAAACGACCTTGGGTTCCGGTTCAAACTACATAATACACTACTTAATATAACCTAGCCTACCACAACCATACCCGTAATTACATAACATGATCTACCTAACCTGCTACAAAGTACCCAAAAGTAAAAAAGTTATTTTAAGGTCGGGTATAAAGTCCCGGCCTCGAGCGTAAATTTACCCACTACCCTACAAACTCACTACTCAGAGTACACTCTGACAGAAAGTTGCTTTTTCATTCTAAATTTAAAAGCAGAATACCTTTGGAAGACCTGGGAGTCTTGATTATAACCTTGGAAGGCATGTGACCTCGGCCGTTCACACGAAGAGCTGCTAATGACGCTACACAAAAAGACATGTTTACGGTACATTTTATGAACTCAAAAACTGGCCGGAACCTTCATACACATAAAACAAACTCACCTGTTGTTGTTGCTGCTGTTGCTGCCATGGTTTATTCCTGGGTTGTTGTTGGTTTTGTCTCTGATTTTGGTTTTGTCTCTGGTTCTGGTTTTGCCTCTGGAACTGTTGTGGTTGCTTCGCATTTGTTGTGTTGCTGTTCCCGCCTTGGCCGCGTTTTGCATTGGCGTTGTTATTACCTTTATTGTTGCCTTGCGGGGCACTTTTCGCATTGTTCGCCTTGATGACATCATCCAGTGACATGTTCATCGCGGCGCGACTTTTGGATTTAACGTTTGAAGGCTCAAAAGTAATTCTCATGATAAATTTTCACTGCCTCTCTGCAGGTTCGACGGGACACACACACTTGCAGGAGGAAGCCGCTGCTATCAGTGTTGCCAGATGGGTTAGTGTAAAAATCCCCCAAACTCATGATAAAATATCCCCAAAACAACCCAAAAATCCCCATTTCCACAAATATATTTTCTTCTAATCATGTACGGTTTACTCATATAGAAATTACTCACCCTACTTCATATAGAGTGCAAGTAAACTAATTGCAACAATATAAAAATTTACTCATTTTTGTTTCCTCTTCATAGAAATGTGTACAGAATATCCCCATTAGACACCAAAAATCCCCAAATCTAAGAATAAATTCCTATATCTGGCAACACTGCCTGCTATGCTGAAATGCGCTTCTCGATGCTCATCTTGTTCATACCCTTTGCTGTGACGTCATACATCTATTGAATTACCAAAAGCTTCTCTAATGACGCATCATTAATACTTGTTTTATTGTAAGTCACCAAAAAAATATGGGCTGTACACATGATAAACTTGAAGAGTTGCATTGCACTAAATATGGAAATAAAAATTCGGATCCACTAGATGTTAAGGTTTTGAATTGCGTCAGCTAGAAATAGAACGCCAGTAATTATTTTTGAAAAAGAAGTATTCTTATACCAATTTTATGAGTTGAGAGATCTTAAATTAGCAAAAGCATTCTTACTATTAATTAAGGTGATATTGTTGATTTGAAAACTTTAATCAAACACAGTGACGCTCAATAAATGAGTTTCCATCTTCGCCCCCCCCCAAAAAAAAAAAAAAAAACTTATTTTCACACACTTATTTGAAAACAACATTCACAGACAGGCATTGTGCATTCGATTAAACTATTTATATCCATATCAATAACCTTACCAATGAGAAAGTCTATAATTCAAAATTTTGTATCAGGAAATATTCAACATAGTCGAGAAGATATTCTAAATTGTCATTACTAAACCAAATACAATTAAAAAAAAAACTTTTATATTGGGAATTACCTGTCGACAACAGTTTCTGTAACTGTTACACACGTGTATTGTATCGGTTTCAGAATCTATTTTGTCAGAAAGTTTTCAACGTCTGTATATTTTCCAATCCCTGACCCCCGTCCTGCTCTTTCCGTTTCGCGTTCAGCAATAAATATATGTCACCGCTCAATATCTAAGCTAATTTCAGTCATCAGTCTCTGCCTTTTATCATTTCCTTTCACTATTAGGCTAAATGGATTTTAATAAAGCATTTGGGACAAGGCAACTTCATTTACTTGATATCATCACTGATGGCATCCATATTCTGGACCAGGGATGGGGAACCTGCGGCCTTAAGGCCGCATATGGCCTTCTGGGCCATCAAGTGCGGCCTTCTGCGGCCTTTGATATATGTACAGTATTTGTAGTTTATTTCTACTTTGACACTGAATATTGTGTGTTTAAAATCATTCTACTGTATGTACACACATACAAATATGTACACACAGATAATAGGAAAGTTGTGTTCAGTGATGTACCTCCCAGAGAATGGAAGCAAATTTTCCTTGTATTCAATGAATCCTAACTTGATACATCTAGCAGTTTTTCCTTGTCAGCTGCAACAGCTGTTGTAGCTGACAAGGAAAAACTGCTAGTTGCAGTGAATGAGTGATTTAACGTATGATGGACGAGAATTCCTGTTTTGTTCATCTCCTCACTGTGATCTATGTTAGTTTTAGATGAGTCAACAGGTTCCAGATTTTTGGCATAAAAATATTTTATTTGTGCTTTCATTGATGAGTTTTGATTGTATGAAAAACAGTTTCCCTTAGGTAACCTTAACGCAAGGGCAAGAGGAACCGACATTTTAACAACTTCAATAAGCAATGTCACAAAGGAGGACTAAATTTTACTTCCTTATTACAATAAGTTTTGCACTGATGGTGTTCCAGCTATGATGGCTAAAAACTAGGGATTTATTGACCATCTTAAGGAAGCAAATAATTGATTTTTTAATGAAATCAGATAAGGGCGTTTAAACAGATACAATTTTTTACTGGGATGTTGCATTTTTATGAGATGTGATTGTTTAAAAAGTACCTACTTGCCAATATAAAATATTTGAAAAGGTTATATTGTTGATATTTAAAAGATATCTTTTCCAAAAGATTAATATTATTTTATTTATCACTTCAATACAAAGAACCTACTTGCTTAACTAAAGTCATTTACTTACGGTAGTTTGAAATCTATCCAAACTTGAATGAAATATTTTGAAATTTAGTTTTCAATATAATTCATTTACTGACTACTTGTATTAAAAGTACTTAATTCAAATATTTGAAATTTTAATGCTTTAAATTTTTATAAACCTGTCACTCTTTCTTTAGATTGCTAATAAATTACTTGGAGGATAAAATAACCAACAAAATTCTATGTGGCCTTAAGGAGCATTGAGGAATTGCAAGATGGCCTTCATCCAAAAAAAGGTTTCCCACCCCTGTTATTATTATTATTATTATTATTATTATTATTATTATTACTATCCAAGCTACAACCCTAGTTGGAAAAGCAAGATGCTATAAGCCCAGGGGCTCCAACAGGGAAAAATAGCCCAGTGAGGAAAGGAAATAAGGAAATAAATAAATGAAGAGAACAAATTAACAATATATCATTCTAAAATAAGAAACAACGTCAAAACAGACATGTCATATAATAAACTATCAACAACATCAAAAACAAATATGTCATAAATAAACTATAAAAAGATTATGTCCGCCTAGACAATTATCCTTGTGATAGCCAACCATTCGTCACGTTTTCATCCAACCCAACCTTTATTCTTTCTTTTAACATATCCTAGCGTAGGACAATAAATTTACCTTCCAGTCTTGAGAAATTAATAACCCCACTGAAACACTTTTCTGTGTGATAAATGACTTTTTAATGACAGTACATGTAGCCAATTGTAGTACAACTATAATTGAGTGCAGCATTTAATACAGTGATAGGCTACGTGCGCTTATAGTAAAATAAAATAAATGGATAGTATTGAAGCTGATGTACTGAAATACTAAAAAAAAATTTAAAGGTACAAATTTAATTCTAAAAATCTACCTAAACAATTTATCAAGTGAAATATCACTAAGTATTCTTCGGGGACAAATATAATTTAGCTAATACACTAGACATTATTATTATTATTATTATTATTATTATTATTATTATTATTATTATTATTATTATTATTATCCAAGCTACAACCCTAGTTGGAAAATCAAGATGCTATAAGCCCAGGGGCTCCAACAGGGAAAAATAGCCCAGTGAGGAAAGGAAATAAGGAAATAAATAAATGAAGAGAACAAATTAACAATAAATAATTCTAAAAAAGTAACAACGTCAAAACAGACGTCATATATAAACTATTAACAACATCCTAGAGATTGTAGGTATTAAGGGTTTCAAGAAACTGAAGACTTTCTTGCTTTGTATGGTGGTTTGATAATGTAGATTTGACAATTAATACGAAATGTGCAGTGTGATACCCCAAATGCCCCAGAATGTATAAAACAAACAGATCTTGTATCTCCTGCAGGACACGGGGTTCCCATGTGTGATAGGACTAGGAAAATGGGGTTTAAAGTAAAAGTAAAGTATGGTAACTAAGTTCTTCGCAGACGATACCCAGTTATGGCAGCACCGAGGATATTAAGACCAAAATAGACAACTCAATGAAGGATATCAAATGAGTTACCTGGACATAAAAACATCGAAACTTATTAGATGAAACATAAAAAAAAATTATCAAAATGACAATACGAACAAATGGATAGACATTAAATGGGTATAATTAATGATACAGATGTGGAGAAATAAAATAAAACTGAAATACGTGCGAGTTCTTGCAGATAAAAATCACGAGAGGCCAGTTCAAATATACAATACAGGGAATATAAGAATTTTGCCTAATAAGAAATGAAGATTTCGTAAAAAACGAAAAAAAGGAGCTTCTAAACATGGTCACATTAAAAGTGCTTATAAATATCTGTAAGTATGTAATCACCAGTCTCTACAACAGTATATAAAAGAATATTTATCGAAGAAACTACTGGGTTAAATTTAACAAACAAATTAATGATGAATGAATCGCCACGGGATAAGGATCACTCGCATCCTTATTGAGTTTCATTGGCTATCTATTAAGACGAAAATTAAGGATGAAGTGTTTTGATGACCATGTCGATAAAAAATAATGAACATAAATATTTAAGACCCAGATTATTCCACTACTTCCCAAGTATCAATACACGAAGCAACACTAATAATAATAATAATAATAATAATAATAATAATAATAATAATAATAATAATAATAATAGGGAAGTGGGGAATATGGGGAAAGGAAGAGTACCCCTGGATACAATCCAGTTAATAGTTAAATACTCGGTATGGGAAAGATTAAGGAAATGGGGAGAAAGAGAAGTACAAGAGAAGAATAAAAGAAAGGGGCAGACCCTCTTGCGATATTAGGGAATTGGTATTATTATTAGATTTTCTAAGTATGTGTGTGTAGAACATACTTAGAAAATCTAATATTAATACCAATTCCCTAATATCGCAAGAGGTTTCTAAGTAGGACTCATACAGTGTCCTTGGCTGAGAAGCCTAGAGGTCCAGCAAGAGCAGGGGCCTATGTAATTTTTCTCCCTTATAGAGTTAAATTTGTAAATTATGGATTATTTACTTCAGTTGTAATATTATTGTAATAAATCATACGAAACGTGAGCGTATATGGTTAACATTTTAATGGCTTAACACCCCTGTGACCCGTCTGTTCGATGAGGATATCCCGTGCAAATTCTCCTGTTATGATGGTGTAGCCTACAGTTGTTTTAGCCGGGCCACGGACACTTGTGTCCATGCTTACTTCCTTCTTTCTCTCCCCACCCCTGTTTGAGGGACCCACCCACCCTGACTGCGTCAACGAACGATTAACAACTGCAAATTACCTACTTCAATACTTCATCATCATCATCATTTCAGCCTTCAAAAGTCCTTTGTTGGATGTAGGCCTTCCCCAGGTTCCTCCACAGACTTCTATCGCAAGCTATTCTGTGCCACTGTTGCTTATGTTGGTCACTTGGTATACTTCGATACTTAGGTGAACACAAAACATACTGGTAAACTATCTAGTTTTATTATGTTGAACTGAATGTAAGCATACTTCTACCACCTGACATGGTCCAAGGGAAGTTTAACAAGTCAGGAGGTCAAATAGATTAAAAAAAGAGCATAATCAGCAGCATAGCGGTAAAAAATCGTGGAACTGTTGGCCAGAAATTCAAAACTCAATCATTCAATGTGCCATACATCGTCCAACATAAAAAGCAAATGTCCTGTCGTCTCCAGTCCCCCTCTGTCACCACCAATATCTATAGATTCCAGAATTTCAGGTGTGGAAGAGTTTAGTTGTTAGGGGGGAGGGCAACGGGCGGGGGGGGGGGGGGGGGGGGAACATCGGTGGGCCGGGGAAGTACTTGTTAGAGTTGTAAGGGGTGTGATGGCAGGGGAACTACGAAAAATTATGGATGAACGTAAATTCAGTATAATTTCTCGAGATCTTAATTCTATCATTATAATGATTCTAACTTATAATTATATGTTATATTTGTTGTGTTATTTGCTATGCCATTCTCACAAACAACTTGTTGACAAAAAGGCTCGGTTTAGTTTTGAAGTATATTATGACCCGACTGGAAAATCTTTCGTAAACACAAGCTAGGAGTCCTCTCTCTCTCTCTCTCTCTCTCTCTCTCTCTCTCTCTCTCTCTCTCTCTCTCTCTCTCTATATATATATATATATATATATATATATATATATTATATATATATATATATATATATATATATATATATATATATATATATATATATATATATATATATAATATATATATATATGTATATATATATATATATATATATATATATATATATATATATATATAGAGAGAGAGAGAGAGAGAGAGAGAGAGAGAGAGAGAGAGAGAGAGAGAGAGAGAGAGAGAGAGAGAGATCAAATCCTACTTGGAATACTATGAAAAGGAAATAAAGAGAGAAATTGATTGTTGAGAGTTTTTGAGAAAGTAATGAAAATTACAAGATAGAGCATGCTTTATCCAATGGTGCAGGCTTGTACCTCTGCATCCAAGGATATTTCCTTCTCAAAAAAAAAAAACAAAAGTTCCTTTTACTATTTATTTTTCGCTGCTGCTGTTTCTCCTTCTCTTCTTGTTTCTACTGCTTCCTTTTTTTCTGATTTTGTAGATTTTTTATTTTTTTTATTAGAGATTTTATATTTTTTTGTAGATTTTATGGTTTTTTTTATCTTTTTAGATTTATTTAATTTACCGTCTGCTTCTCCTCCTCTTGTTGCAGTTGCTTTTTTCCTTTTGGAGTTTATAGCTTTTACATTTTGGGGGGATTTTTTTTTCTTTTTTGGATTTTATAGTTTTTATTTGTTTATTTATTTATCTTTTTTTTTTTTTTTTTTTTTTTTTTTTTTGCTGCTGCTGCTTCGCCTCCTTCTTTTGTTGCTGCTGCTTCTCCTCCTCCTTTTGTTGCTGCTGCTTCTCCTCCTGCTTCTTCTCCTTCTCTTGTTTCTGCTGTTTCTTTTTTTCTGGATTTTTTTTTAGATTTTATATTTTTTTTGGATTTCAAGTTTTTTTGGGGGGATTTTTTAAATCGTTATGCTGCTGCTGCTTCTCCGGCCTCTTCTCCGCTTGTTGCTGCCTTTTTTTTATGTATTTTGTGGTTTTTATATTTTAAGGTGGAGGGGGATTTTTTAAATTTTCTCTTCTGCTGATTCTTCTCCTCCTGCTTCTCAAAGGATTCAGCTTCTTCCCCCAGCCTGACTTCTTTGGTTCCCCTATTAGGACCTGACTGCATACTAGAAGAACCTCGCCTCCTCCCCTCTGCATAGCCAGTCTTCTAGATTATTTCATTAGAGCCACTCGAGGGTTAATATCTAAAAGAATAGATCTAGATATCTGATCGTTTGTTCGCCTGACGAAGCCCTTGTACGACTACACCAGGGAACATAGCATACTAGAGAAATACAAGGTTTTCTCCTCGGTAGAGCAAGTCCTCTAGGTTATTTGACGTCCTTCAAGCCGGGTAGTTGAGTCAAGCATCCTTTAAGCACTTCCTGGAAAAAAAATCCCCTTTCTCTCCATCTTTCATAGTCCATCCACTTGATCCTTCCAACTAAGGCAATTCTTTACCAAATGTTGTAGAGCTTGTACCATCTGCATCAAAGGATATTTCTTCCTAATTAAAATGTCCCTTTCCGCTCCTCATATTCTGCCTACCCGATCCTCCTAATAACACTTGCATAAAAACTTGTTTACTTACAAAAGTAAAGTAAAACTAATACTTTCCTCAAAAACTCTACTGAAACTTATTCCAAGAATATTTTCCACATGCATTTTTTTTTTTGCTTTTATGTTTTTACTTTATTTGTTTTTACATTTATTTTTGAGATTTTCTATCTTTTTTTTTTATAATTCAGGAAGGATTTTATTTATTTACATGCGAAAAATTTGCCAAATGCAGCGAACTTATCTTTAAACACTGTTTTCTTTTGCTTTCAAAGACTTCGATGCTTTTGCTTCCGCTGATTATAGAATGCTTTTGCTGGGTTATAATAGTAACGGTACTGCTTACGTTGGTCCCTCTGTCCTGGCTGTTGCCTTGGGCATGGTGGTTGAATCTCTGCGTCGTATTCATTTCTGCTTTGTTCATCCATCAGAACAGTTTTAGCATAAACCACTTGCTTAAACTTCTCCTCGAATGCCTCCTGTATGAATTCGGGTTTGTCCCCGTATCTGTCCGGATGTAACTTCAAGGCCAAGCCTTTGAAGGCATTTAAAATTTCTGCCCTTGTGGCCGTCTGACCCACACCCAAAACCTCATAATGGCTTTAGCTTTCTCATTTCTTCTTTAGCCCCTTAGCATCTTTTATGAAGTTCAAACATTCCTCAGATCTCTTTACCGTTCTAACAGCTTCGAAGTCCTTCATGGCAGCGTCGAAAAGGCCAAGTTTGAGAAGGTGCTTTCCTCGTAGCATGTAGGCTCTGCATCCTTGAAGATCTTTCTCAATGGCTTGGCAGCAGTTCAATATGATATCCGTGTCAAGAGGGTTTCCGGAGGCTGCGTTCGCTTCAGCTCGAAGGAGATGCAGAAGAGGATTTTCAGTTTTTAGAATTTCCAGTAACTTTTCTTGGTCCTTTACCTGAAGATCTTTTTGGACGCAGTCATTTTCGAGTTCTTCTATTTTCTTATTATGGATTTTCTTAAATTCTCCCATTTCCTCCATTTCCATTTTAAGAATTTCCTGTTTGTTCTCCTGTTCCTTCATCTGAAGATCTTTTTGGAAGCAGTCATTTTGCAGTTTTTTCTATTGTCTCATTATGAATTTTCTTAATTTCTTCCATTTCCCTCATTAGAATTTCCTGTTTCTTCTCCAGTTCCTTCATCTGAAGATCTTTTTCAGCGCAGTCAATTTTCAGCTTTTGATAGTCTCTTTCCGAGCTTTCAGTTTTTCTTGCGTCTCTTTCTCTGTATTCATCTCATCTATTACTCTTCTCAATTCATTTAGTTGTCCTTTTTTAGCCCTCCTTCTCATAGCAAATATTATTCCACCGAATATGGCGCCAGCAGCAGCCAAACCGATGTAAGTTGTCTTGTTACCATGAGAAAGGATTTCTTCCCTCGCTCCGATGTCGAATTCGGGGAGAAGTTTGCCAACAAACCATCTTGATTTCAACTGGTCGTTGAATATCAAAGCTTCTGCCTCCATTTCCCGCAATCCAAGTTCACACCCACGTAGTTCCTCTCGGGCTTTCCAAAAGCCTCCAATCCAAGGACAGCGCTGCAGCCACCCATCCTGAGTGGCGACTGCACGACATTCTCCAAAACGCGGCGTCTCTGGGAGAAGCCACGAAAACCCTTTGAAGACTAAGGACTCTTGGAGAGTTTGCAGCTGTCCCTGAAGATTTAACGTCATATCCTCGCACGCAGCGTTCCGTTCTTGGATAACTGAAGCTTCATTTTGAGGCCAGTTGTATTTTCCTCTAACAAATTTCCTCTAACAAATTGTCTGAATGCTTGTCATAACTATACATATCTATACAGAGGTTCGTAACAGCATTGGTTTGAAAAAAAAAATGAAAGAGTCTTAAAAGGATTCTGAAGACTTTTCAGTCTCCTGGAGACTTTTTGGAGTCACAGACTCCAACAACAGATCTCCGGGAAATTTTTGCTTCCTTTCCAGACGAAAGACGGTGTTAACTTAAGAAATAATAATAATGATAATAATAATAATGATAATAATAATAATGATAATAATAATAATAAAAACAATAATAATAATGATAATAATAGTAATTATCATTATTTTTAATCCAATATAATTAAACAGTAATAATGTGAAATTAATTTTACTATCGAATATATGGTAATAATCATATATTTATAGGATCCTTTTTGAAAGTCTTCCGTAATTGCTTTAAAAGGTTAATTATCCTATTAGGTGTCGCATCGCATGCGTGTATATATATATATATATATATATATATATATATATATATATATATATATATATATATATATATATATATATGTATATTAGTGCACATACACACATATATCTATGAAATATATGCATACAGACACACACGCACATATATATATATATATATATATATATATATATATATATATATATATATATATATATATATATATATATATATATATATATGTGCGTGTGTGTCTGTATGCATATATTTCATAGATATATGTGTGTATGTGCACTAATATACATATATATATATATATATATATATATATATATATATGTGTGTGTGTGTGTGTGTGTGTGTGCGTGTGTTTGTATGCATATATTTCATAGATATATGTGTGTTTGTTCACTAATACAACGAAATCCTGCATTTTTTCATTCGTGTCTAAAGAAAAATTAACCGTAACCAGAGAGATGTATCCAATGTAGTACTGTCTGGCCAGTCAAAGGACCCAATAACACTCTAGTGTTAATATTTCAACGGGTAGTTGGTGCCCTAGCCAACCTACTACCTATTAACGTGGTGTACCGGAATTAATGAAGCCAACTGTACATCTGTCTGGTTAATATTTTTTTCTTTTTAAATAAACATCTCAGAAACAAGTTTTTGTCATTTCTTAAAACTATAACTATCAATCCTAGCTTCATAAAGATTATATTTATGTAAATGTAATCTTATAGTTTATTTAGTAAATATTTGTTTTAATGTTGTTACTGCTTTTGAAATATTTTATTTTCCCTTGTTTCCTTTCCTCACTGGGCTATTTTCCCTGTTGGAGTCCCTGGGCTTTTAGCATACTGCTTTTATCATTAATCAAATGCCAAGTAACAAACTACCAATTAGCTACGATGGTGAAGATGGGTTGATTTCAATTCTAAGTACAAAACACCTGAATTCGACAGGTATAAGTACAGAAGAATTATCATTGACTTTTATCTTTCTTCGTGGCCAAGTGGTTTAGTCACTGTCTATACAAGCTTGCCGACCAGGGTTCGATTCCCGGCCGGAGCCAAGCTCTTGTCTTTGTGTGATTTCGCCTGGGGCTCTGATCCCGAGGTCGTTAAGAGAATCCAGACATTAATGTATCAAAAATATACATGGCTTATTTGAATATATATATATATATATATATATATATATATATATATATATATATATATATATATGTGTGTGTGTGTGTGTGTGTGTACTGCATATATATACATATATATACATATATATATATATATATATATATATATATATATATTATATATATATATATATATATATATATATATATATATATATATATATGAATACATACGTACCGTACATACATACATACATACGGAGAGATATTTGTGCACATACACACACACGTCCCCAAATCGAGTTTCTGGCCTTAACACAGCCCGAGACTCTTCAGACAAGTAGGTTCTTGTGATCGCTCGAGTGGTACTGCTTCTAACTCTGAGCAAGTAAATGCAATGCTGCTCTGTCAATGAATTGTTAGATTTTGTAGAAATCTCCACTGCGATGGATATATACTCTTGCAGTTAGGCTAACAACGCATCACCTATTAGACTTAACACATGTCTACATGTCTCCTATAACAGAGTTCAGTGTTCGCTCACAATAATTTATGACAGTTTTACACACACACAAACACACATATCTATATATCTATAGAACGTAATTATAAATTGGAATCATTACTAAAAAAATATGATACTTTCAAACAAAATGACTCCTTTCTCGTAACCACTCTAGAGGCCCAATCTGCCTACCCTACACTTTCCGCATCTAGAATCGCACTTTATATATACTGTACACACACACACACACACACACACACACACACACACACACACACACACACATATATATATATATATATATATATATATATAGTATATATATATACAGTATATATATAGATACATACATATATATATATATATATATATATATATATATATATATATATATATATATATATATATATATATATATATAGGAAGAGAGAGAGAGAGAGAGAGAGAGAGAGAGAGAGAGAGAGAGAGAGAGAGAGAGAGAGAGAGAGAGAGAGAGAGAGACTCCTAGCTTGTGTTTACGGAAGACTTTCAGTCGGGTCATAATATATTTCAAAACTAAATATCGATCCTTTTTGTCAACAAGTTGTTCGTGAGAATGGCATAGCAAATAACACAACAAACATACCATATAATTATAATGATAGAATTAGGATCTCTAGAAATTATACTGAATTTACGTTCATCCATAATTTTTCGTAGTTCCCCTACCATCACACCCCTTACAGCTCTAACAAGTACTTCCCCTGCCCACCGTCGTCCTCCTCCCGCCCGTTGCCCTCCCCCCTAACAACTAAACTCTTCTACACCTGAAATTCTGGAATCTATAGATATTGGGGGTGACAGAGGGGGACTGGAGATGACAGGACATTTGCTTTTGACTGTATATCAAACATAGGTGTTCTTGACATTAGGGGAATAGACAACAGTATGTTGAAACCTTAATAAATTGTATTCTTGAATTTGGACTAGATAGCTTGTGATACCATTCAGATATGTGATACCCTGTTTGTAGTTACTCAAGGAAGTATAGTGGTTAGATGAGTTTAATCAGTAAAATCAAGGGAAGAAAGCTTTGACGGGGGAAAAGTATAAAGTAAGTTCAGTTAGGGGTCAAAGGAACACTGCACTGACCCTTAATGCCTACAGTACACAATGTAGTTGCACTGGCGGTACTATCACCTAACGTGCGTACCATAATAACTTAGTACCTAATAAAATCTAATGGTTCTCATAAGCGATACACGAGGATTTAAAATTAAATGATCTCAGACTGACAACTGAAAAGATAAACTATTTGTAGCCGACTGAAACCCTTTTTATATCAAAGGTACAGTGGTCAGCTCCACGGCTGTTGATTGTGCAAAATAATGTTCACGTCACTACCTGTGATATAACCAAAAATCATAATTTGTCAAAGTTCTCTAATAAAAGTTCATTGGACTAAAATACGAGTGCAATTCCAATGTGCTAAGAACAGGTGCACTTATGTGTCATGGCTAGACTGATTGTTTTTAAAATGATTTAATGTTACTTTGTTCTCCTCATTTATTTATTTCCTTATTTCCTTTCCTCACTGGGCTATTTTTCTCTGTTGGAGCCCTTGGGCTTATAGCATCTTGTTTTTACAACTATGGTTGTAGCTTTGCTAGTACTAATAATAATAATAACCATCTTTATTTCTAAGTAGGCTATATAGCATGCAAACTTACTTAGGCCTACCTGTAGCCTATTATTCTTCTTGAACTCTTTGGAAAATAAAAAGGTCGAACATTTCTGAAATGAATTTGTCGCTCTAAAATACACGCCAATAGAACCATTGATAAAATATTTTTACTTTGAAACTTCCAGTAGCTCTAAGATTCCTTTTTTGTTAACATTCAACAGCTTTTGGTATCGCAGTTCGATCCTGTTTTTATCATAGCTCATCTTACCAAGCAATACAAACATCTATATTTCACAACTTCTCGAAGACTTTGAATACTTTCCACATGGTCAGTTGGTAAAGATAGAAGATATTTTACTAGCTCTAGACCTATGGTAAGAAGCCTTCTATGAGAAGGACACCCCAAAATCAAACAATTGTCTTGGATAGTACCATGGTCCTCCACTGTCTTAATTGAGAGTTCTCTAGGTTGAGGGAACACCCAGGTACAGTATTCCATGTGTGTGTGTTCTTATTTCCTTTCCTCACTGTGCTATTTTCCTAGAGCCCTTGGGCTTATAGCATCCTGCTTTTCCAACTAGGGTTGTAGCTTAGCTAGTAATAATAATAATAATAATAATAATAATAATAATAATAATAATAATAATAATAATAATAATAATAATAATAATAATAATGGTGAAACAACGGGTAAGTTATATTTTTCAACAACAAAATATTGTATAAGTTCTAAAATTTTCTGTTGATATTCATTTCAAATATATACGATATATATTGGAGACACCGCGCAAAGAACAAACTCAGACCCATATATGTATATATATATATATATATATATATATATATATATATATATATATATATATATATATATAGACTTACAACGATATTTTTTCTTGTTTAGAAGAAACCGTTGTTAATTATCTATTAAGAGAGCTACCATTACACGAGAATTAATTTGTGCAAGGAAAAATTTCATATATATATATATATATATATATATATATATATATATATATATATATATATATATATATATATATATATATATATATATATATATATATATATATATATATATATATATATATATATATATATATATATATATATATATAAATTTGATCTGGTGGAGTTTTCGGAAAATTCTGAAGGGCTGAAATTAATTTCAGCATGAACATTGGGTACGCTAACATTAATAGGTAAGACATGATACTAGGGATAGCCTCATTACAATATATATATATATATATATATATATATATATATATATATATATATATATATAGAGAGAGAGAGAGAGAGAGAGAGAGAGAGAGAGAGAGAGAGAGACTTAGAACGATAATATTTTTTCTTGTTTAGAAGAAACCGTTGTTAATTATCTATTAAGAGAGCTACCATGACACGAGAATTAATTTGTGCAAGGAAAAATGTCATATATATATATATATATATATATATATATATATATATATATATATATATATATATATATATATATATATATATGTATTATAAATTTGATCTGGTGGAGTTTTCGGAAAATTTTTATGGACTGAAATTAATTTCAGCATGAACATTGGGTAGGCTAACATTAATAGGTAAGACATGGTATTAAGCAAGTCATTTCTAAAGACATATTAAATGTAGAATGGTGCATTACCGATTGTATTGTATGTCTTTTAGCAAATTAAAATATGCAAAGATATCCACAAGCAATAGATGTGCTTTTACAAAGGTATGCGTCATATTCCGACATCGAACGATGATCCCAGCTGTCCTATTCAGCGTTGCCAATGCAAAACTAACACTTGCGCATCAGGCATGGTGCGCTATTTTCAGGCTTTTGTTGCGGCCAATATAGCGGACAACATTTGAGTAGTTCAGGTCTTAGTAAATATCAGACCTCATTAGATCTAGGCCTATTTGCCTTAGATGTGGGTACTATTGATTACCTAACCTTAACACCATTAGGATATTTGAGAGAGAGAGAGAGAGAGAGAGAGAGAGAGAGAGAGAGAGAGAGAGAGAGAGAGAGAGAGAGAGAGAGAGAGAGAGAGAGAGAGAGAGAGAGAGAGTACATTATAAATTAAAAAAAAGTGGACAAAATTAAATATTCCTGCCATTATTGACGATAAGGCACCTTCAGAATTTTAATTAGTGAGGTACCAAGTGCAAAAACTTCTGGTACTTTTTTTTTTTTTAGCTATTTATTGACTGTAAAACAAATACCCTAAGACTGATAAAAGATATCATATAAAATTTTGATTTGACCATGGATAAAATAAAAACTAAAATAATTGGTGTAAATAAGAATCTGGAGAGGAAAAACTAACCAAGACAAATTGAACAAAATGAAACACATGAACCCTATAATCGCTATTGTTTTATTTAAAACAATAAATATTCCAGATATGTTATGGTCACATCATGGAAAAGACCATTGTCATGTTTTGGTAATAAACCATGCCGATACACTATATATATATATATATATATATATATATATATATATATATATATATATATATATATATTTAAATCTAATTTTCATAGCTATGTTTGGGCTAGTTTTAATGAGGAAGCCGCGAGTTTTGAGTGGTATGTATAACAGTCTTGACAACCCTGTCACTTTTACAACACTGTACTACTACTCAACGGTTTCTCAACCACCGGTCGGCGTTTTCGTTGTTGATCAAGTGACGCCACTAATCTTCAGATTCAACAACCTTCATCACGAAAAGTAGTGCCTCTCTCGTGGATATTGGATCTGGGGACACTTTCATAAGATATAACCATTTATTTTGTGGTGATTTACCATTAACTAATATAGTTTGGTACGACGCGATAATAGTCAAGGTTACTCGAGACGAACTACGCTATATTTTCCTGTATTAGGACTTCCCTTTGTTTCGTAAGCCACGCGACGTAAGATAAGCCAGCAAAGATGGTTTCCGGTGTGGATATGAGCTTAGAGGACATTATTAAAACGAATAATATCAGGCCAGGCAACAGAAGAGGCGGCAGTGGAGGAGGAAGAGGGAACTCTCGAGGCGGAGGACGACAACAACGTGGTCGTGGTGGGCCTGGTGGCGGTAGTAGTAGTAGAGGCGGTACTGGTCGTCCAGCTCCAAGGGTAAATTGTATTTTTTAATTTTTATATATATTATAGTATTAGCTAGCTTTTCCCATACCATCGTATGGGTTGTAAATTGCTTTATTATAATGCTCTTGCTTGAGGGTACACTCGGGCACTATTCTATCTAATTTCTTTTCCTCTTGTTTTGTTAAATTTTCTTTAATGTTACTGTTCTTTAAATATTTTATTTTTCCTTGTTTCCTTTTCTCACTGGGCTATTCTCCCTGTTGGGGCCCCTGGGCTTATAGCATCCTGCTTTTCCAATTAGGGTTGTAGCTTAGCAATTAATAATAATATGTTGGCATTTCTATGTCCAATTCCTATATCCATTTCTTTTTTCTCAGGCTTGTATGGTAAGCTTGTAAGTTAGCCATGGCAGAGTCGTTATAGTTTGTGTAAAATTTCTCAAGTTATGACGGAAAACCAATTTTAACGGGGAAACAAAACAACACCTGGAGCTTTTGTATATCAGCGGCCAGTCTCCATCATGCATAAAGGATGGGACATCAACTGACTTAAACTTTCCCTCCCTAACCTAACCTACGAGCCGTGGCCTTACCTACTTATGAGCCTTTGTATATCAGCGGCCAGTTCCTCCCGTGTGGATTAAAAATGGACATCAACTGACCTAAACTTTCCCCCTAACCTAACTTACAAGCCGTGTCCTTACCTACTTACCTAATGGGGGTAATGCCCCCTGCGATCCCCCTTACACTGCCGTATTCTAAGTTAAGCCGTAATCATGCATACACCCACCCCTACTTATCTATAGGAGGGGCTAACGCCCCCTTGCGGTCTACCCATCTTACACTGCCATATTCAAAGACAGCCGTCATCATACATACAGGTGGCCGCTATCAAACGTACACCCCGAACACCGAACCTAAGGATTCTCACCTACCCTGGGAGCCATATCCTTGCCTAATTACTTAGAGAGTACAACTGTCTTAGACTGCCATATAGTATTCATAGTTTACCCAATACTAAGTGATAAAATTATAGAATTGCAATAAATGGTTTGCAGAAAACTAAGATTGCTTTTGAATATTTTCTTTTTTATGAATATAAATCGTCACAACCGGAACTGTAATCATGTGATTTTTTGGGGAAATCCATAGTATTTGAGGTATGGTGAGTCGACTACCATCACTGAAAATTAATGGGGGTAAAATTAAATTTTCAGACGGAACACTATTTTGAATAGAAGTTTTTTTTTACCTGTAGTAAATAATGTGCTTTCACTGAATTTGACCTTCATTTTAACACTAAATAAACTGAATTATTTTTATTAGTAATTCAATTTATTTTGCTCTGCCGTGCGCTTGCTTTGCCAGCGGAAAAAGATGAACATCAGGCTCCAATGTACTGGCAAGCATTACAAGCTGAGCGGCGCAAGCAAACCCCATTGATTATTATTTCTTAGATAATTAAGTGGTAACCGTAATAAAAACGCTATGGCTTTATGGTAGATATCGTCATGTGGATTTATTATAGTTATGAACGGGAAAAGCTACTAAAAAAACAGCTCTTAAAGAAAAATGTGTTTTCTTCGAAACTGAATAATAGTAATGAAATATGGTCAAAGCACTGGAGATTTTGTTTGCCAGGACTTCCGGATATGTAGAGAATTCAATTATACAACCAACATAGGGGTGAATGTACAATTAACAAAGTGTTTAGTTTCACCCTAACCTTTCATTATTAACATAAATAGAATAAGAGCTGTAATTATGGTCTCTGCCATGGCACTTCCCCCAATTTCGGGAGGTAGTTAACATAAAAAATGAGAAACCAAAGGGATTTTATACCTATTGTCCCTCCTTACATCATGACTGATGCGGCAAGCTAAGCTGGTACTGCTAGGGTGCCACAGCTTACCCTTCCCTGTCTGCTGCCACTAATAGAGCTTCATACAACTCCCCTACTGACGCTTCCTCAGTGGTCGCAAAAAGTAACTTGAGGTAGCAGCGAGGTCTTGTCAGAACTGAGTCACAATTCCTTGCTATTCATCTTTATCCTAGCATGCTCCTTTTTCTTGTCACAATGACTCTCCAGTCATCTAGGGGTTCATTTATCATTTACTCCATCTATCTGTCAAACCAAATCTTGGCCTTCCTTTTGCAATTCTCCCATTAACACTTAAATTCATCCCTTCTTCAGCAGACAATCATTTTAACAACCTCATCACATTCATATCTAGCTGTTAATTAATTTCTCACCCTCAATACTTCATTCCTAACCCTATCTAATTGAGATAAACCAGCCACACGCCTCAAACTCGTTCAATTTCTGCCTCTGTTGCTTCATTCCTCACAACTTTGATCCATATATCACAGTTGGTACAATAATTTTCTCTTGCAGAGCACTACATTCATTCCTAACCCCCTCTTCCTTACTACTACTACTACTACTACTACTCCCTTCACTGCCCCCAACACTAAATCATTCAATCTGAGACGTACATTTGCTTCCACACGGCCAGACTGGTGTTAAGAGTCCTGCTCAAACTATTTCCTTTAGTGGCTCTAACCTCACCATCCATGTGAGCTAAGGATGGGGATTTGGGGGGGAGCCTTTAAGTGTATGCTGAGTCGTCAGCAGCATTTCTCTGATAACAAATTAGTTTGGAATGAAAAATGTTATGCCCTTTACTATATTCAGTTTGAATAACTTATGTCAGGAATGCCAATGATTTTTTTTCTGAACTTCTAGGTTTCCACTTTGATTTCGGTCACTAGAGAATAGACATGTTCCGGATTCAGTCGTATGGCTGTTTTAATTTTTACATAATTGTTGGCAGTTCGTTGTGCACAAGGGTTATTTGACAGCATTGCTGTTGCTGCTTATTTCCTCGCAAGTCACTTTGGGGCAATTTCATTTGGCACTCTTCTACAAGGAGATCTCGGCAATTGTCCCATTTCCTCGTCATATAGGGGAGTTACACAAGCTTTCAGACACACTTCCTCTTGTCTCAATGTGTGGATGTGAATTGAAAGAAATCATATATCATATTTTGCTGTGTATGCCTATGTTCTTATGTGTGAAGTGAAAATATTCTAAACTTCAAAGGCTTCTGTTGTGTATATAACTCTGAAAATGAAATGACTACTATATAGCAAATGTGTCAATATGCTAATGTACTTTTATCCACAGGGAAATATTGATGGAAGATGGAGCCATGATCTGTTTCAAGGACCAGCCCCGAGGTCAGGAGGCTCTGCAAAGTTGCTCCTCTCCAACTTAGACTTTGGGGTGTCAGAAGCTGATATTCATGTACGTATAGGTTTAATTTTTTGTTAGTACGTACTGTAGTATGAAGTTTGATTAGCTTTTCTTGGTTGTTGCAAGAGAATTGCAGATTACAATGCGCTTTGCGCGGCACACTCAAGAATGAGAGGTCAGGGTCCCTTGTTTCCCCCTACTGCATAACCTTTTATCCCCCGTCCCATTTTATTTATTCCCATTGGTTGTTTCCAAATTTTGACTTCTAATTTTAACTGTTTAACTTCTTTTCTATGTTAGTACAGTACAGTAAATAGATTGTGATCTAAAATCACTCTATAGCAACATCTTTTTAATAATTCACAAGTAACAGCACAGTGGTGTGTTAATGATCATAGGATATTAATATGAAAGTGTTTAAGCTTTTAAGTTATAGAAAAGAATGAGATTGGATTTATTCCATAAAGTATTCCATTACCATGAATACAGTAGTTAAATCTATCTGTACATTTTGGAGTTTTTTTTTTTTTTTGAAGGTTAGTCCATGAATCACACTGCTTATAGTTTTTTTTTTTTTTTTTTTTTTTTTTTTTTTTTTTTTTTAATTTGATTATGCACTTAAAGCGAAGAAATAATTTTATTACTGTAGGTAGAAATATAAGTTATCACCTATAATTGAATGGGTGTTTGGTGCCCCTTTTCAAGATCTTATTGTGTTTGTTGACTAAATTTATTTACAGGAGCTCTTTTCCGAGTTTGGACCTTTGAGAAATGCAGCTGTTCACTACGACAGATCAGGCAGAAGTCTAGGAACTGGTCATGTCCTTTTTGACCGTCAAGGAGATGCTGTCAAAGCTCAGCGTAAATACAATGGTGTACGTCTGGATGGACGCATCATGAAAATAACATTTGAAGGTGGCGCTGACGGTGGTTCTGGGAGAAATGGAGTAGGCCCCCTAAAGAGACTAGGACAAGGACCTCGACCATTTGGAGGTGGATCTCGACCATTTGGAGGCGGTAAGCAAATTGCCTGACTTGCAGGTTGTTTGTAACTCATTTGCATTAGCTATTTAAAAAATAAGAATTAATTATTTTGTCAATGATTGAAGGTTGCTCATGACCAGCAGAGGCAAGGGACAGGGCAATATCCTAGCGAATAACAATGTGTATATTATGATTGGCCTCCAACAACCCTCCTTCACAAGCTAGGACTGACAAGAGCCAGACAATGGCGGCTAATAACTGCAAGTAGCTCTAGATATCTCCCCCCCATCCTGGATTGTAGGGCTATGGGTACAAGTGAAACCTTTTTAGAGCTGTATTGGGGGTAAAATTTCCAAGCCACGAATCATGAGTCACGTTAGCCACTTTGCTGTCACAACCAGTAGATATTACAGATTAATCCAATTAATTTTTTCATCAACTGCCAGGTGTGATGGGGTAACATGATTGAATGAGGTTCAGTCAAGTGTTAATAATTTTTGATTAAATTGTTCAGATCTTTGATTCAAGTTGTGAGATTCAGGCACTTCTTTAAAGAAAAATTTGGGGTGATTTTTATTAAGTAAAGTTTTAAAGAATGGTGCAAAAATTTAATTTTCAAGAGAACCCCAAATCTATAAAGTAGGTTTCCATACCCACAGGGCCATGTTAGTCTTTATAAGAGTTCAGGCTGTATGAGGTTTATATAAACTAATAAAGACTATGACATGGATTTTAATGTCCTTGTGAGCAAGCGAATGGGCTTTGGGGAAGCCTTAAATTTATTACGCTTACCTGCTGATGGGTGGTCCTAACTTGGATGGTGAGGGGTCAGGGTGCTGAACTTTGTTTGTAGGACATAGGCCTGTACTTTGCCCCTGCCCTTTAAATTTAAGGATAGACTACTATATTGTATCCCACAGTATATAAATGTGAATATTTGTAGTTTGTAAATTAGAAAATGCAAAAAGTATTTTTTAATTTCAACTTTATATATCTAATCTGTTGTGAATATAAGGGTGAACAGTACTTAGTGGCTTGTCACTAATTGATTCCCTCGTTACCAAGTTTCACTGATCATTTTAGCTTGAAACAGTAATACTTTACAAATTTACAGTATATTGAAATTAGAATTTTTATTTTTAATTTGTTAGACATTATCTTTCAGATCATGATTTTCCCTGTGAGTTCATGTAATATTTTGCCACTATAAAATGGGAATACTGTTTTTCTTTCAGGTAACAGAAATAATAGAGGCGGGCGTGGTGGTGGACGAGGACGAGGGGGATCTGGAGGTGGAGCACGTGGTGGCAAGGCTAAAGTCCCCACAGCAGAAGAATTAGATGCAGAGCTTGACGCATATGTCAACCAGGTCACCAAGTAAGGTAATGTCAAGGAGGATATTTGGTTTTAAGTAGGGATCAATCACAGGTACTATAGTCTATTTCTTTTAGCGATGCATATTTGCACCGACTCGCAGCGGTGCCCTTTTAGCTCAGAAAAGTTTCCGGATCGCTGATTGGTTGGACGAGATAATTCTAACCAATCAGCGATCAGGAAACTTTTCCGAGCTAAAAGGGCACCGCCGCGAGTCGGTGCAAATATGCATCGCTAAAAGAAATGGACTATAGGACCTACTGTATTGACAATTATATTGTGAAAAGGTAAATTTACACAAGAAATTTTAAGTTATTGAAAATTTTACTAGTATCAAATAAGCGCTCTCACCATTTTCAATTTACTGAATTATCTTTGATCTAGTTTTCTGTGTAGAACAGTGTTTTATGTGTATTTCATGCCTAGTGTACACTGCCATATTGAACACATTCTTTGTAGATTAAGCATCTTATTTTTATTTTGTACTATTTTCAATTATTATGTGATTGCTCTATTTCTTCTGTTAAAACTATGAACACATTTTTTTTCCATAAAATTTTCAAATGAGTATTTTTGGTAGCTGAGCATTTTCTCTAGCAAGCATCCTAGTTGTTTCTGTTGAAATATCAGCTTGCTTTCTGTACTATCATCTAACTTTCATGTTTAGTATTGTGGAACCCCACTTGTTTGTAAAATGCTGTACAGTAAAGCAATTTATCTGTAATGCTGACAACTTTTATCAAACACCTGTTTTAGTTTTTTTTTAACTGTATTCTCAAGGTATTCTTTTACTGGGATAGGATGTGATGTATTATGTGGTTCAAATTGACTGAAAAGTGGATATAATTTTGCACCAGCCATTGTTGCCCATTAACCCTTTTTCCCCCAGGCTATTTGGAAATTTTCAACCCTTAACCCCCAAGGGGTTATTTTTTTCCCCAGCACATTTTGCAGTATATATTTTTTTTTTAAATTGCTCTAACAGCCTTAATTTTTGTCATAGAGAGGTCAGGTTGGTCTCATTCTCTTGGAAATTGCCTGAATTTTCTCAAAAAAATATAAAAAATATGAAAAAAAAAAATTTATACAGCATTTTTTGGCAAGGACGTACCGGTACGTCCATGGGGGTAAAGGGATGGCTTTTGTGAAACGTACCAGTACGTCCTTTTGGGGGTAAAAGGGTTAAACTGGTGTTACTACCAAAGAATGAGAGGGAGATTAGTTTTGTGGGGGGAAGGACATTGTATGTTGAACTTATAAATGGTAGTTACTTTTACTAACTCTATCTATCATCTCCACAGGTGGTCAGATCTGACAGAGAAATCAATAGACGTATTTTTAGGTTGTGTAAGTGGAGAGAGTGAGAGATTATCGTCTGAAAGTCCACAAACATACCATGGTACCCTACAGTAAAAATTCTTATTTTTGTGATATGGAATATTTTTATTTTCAATAATATATTGAATATTTTTACTTTGAAGAACCTGAATAGTTTTATTGTATTTTGAAATTACTACCACAGTGTATTCATGTTCAATTTTTTTTTTCATTATTGTATTCAAGTACACATTAACATATTCATCTTGAAGTACAATTAAGTTTGTAGGAAGTCACAGAAATTATGAAGATTTTTTGTTAATAAAATGTGAGTAATGAAAAACTTGGCATTGTTTTGTATAACCTATTTATGGAAGAACAGTTACTGATCAGTTTGAGGCTTTCCTTTCTTCCCTTTACGTGTTCTGCATGACATGTTTATATGTTACAAATACTTTTTACATTTTCATGTAATCTCTACTTTAATTATACAGTGTCTTGAAATACTAAGTCTTTTGAAAGCAGTGCAACCCCCTTAATTTTTTTTCAGGTTATTACCTCTTCTTGAAATAGGTTATTACCTTGTCTTGAAATCGTTATAAACAATCTGAAGTATTTTTGAAAGTGTAACAATGTTGCTATTACATACACACTTTTTGAAAAAAAATTTTAACTGATGAAAAATTTCTTAATTCCTGTTGATAAATTGTTGCCAATTATTCCTTGTTCTTATACCAAAAACCACCTTCAGTAAAAAGGAATATCCTTTGCCAGTCAAAGATCAGATTAAATTCCATAGTATAAAAGAAGCTTGGTACAATACTCCCTTTTCCCATTGGTTCCCAACCATACTAAACTACCACCTATGTACATAGCTACCTTGGTGAATGCATGGCTGCCCTGTTAAAATTACCCCCGGTAGACTTTCATTCTAAATGTAAGGTCGGTTTCTTAAGGTTTGTGCACAGTATAAGCATGTGTATGTACGCTACAGTTTCTTGTATGTCTCGTCAGATTCTCTCTTCCTCTGAGGAGGGAAGATTTTTCTTCTGAGGAAAGGATATACTTCTTGACATCTGGAGTGAGTGGAATCCTGGGAAAGCTAATGACCTAGTTATGGCGTTAAGAAGTCGGCAGACTACTGTACGCTACAGGGGATCTCCTTTTTGTCTTCAAAAGACAAGCAGAACGAAGCAAAGCCATATTAGATATCAAAGGGATGGGCTGGAGGCAATGGAGGTTGTGAATGCTTTCCTCCGTTACTGGGAGATGTCAAATCTGAAGGTGATGGTGACCCTAAAGGCGAGGATTGGCGATTAACTGCGTCCAAAGGTGGAGGGGCAAGACTAAGGGGGTCACATCAAGAACTTCCTCTGCTGGTGTGGCAGATGATGGTTAGTTAAATAAGAAAAGATTGACTGATGTTGCAAGGACTTGTAGGTTTGCAGAAGTATTTTCTTTGAAAAATACCCTCCAGGCATAAGGATAACCACAGCACCCTTAGTGTGTCATCATCTGTAATTAACACGTGCGTCTTACCCTGAGAAGGAATACCTACTTTTCTAGGGGAAGCAGATCCTGGTTCGCTCTTTTTATGCTCTAAGGTTAGATCAATGTGGTTCTTCATTGCCTTCCCACCTGAGGAAGGTGATGGCAAAGGTTAAGGAGCAACAGTACCAGGAAGGAAAAGGAAAGCTAGACTTTGAGGAAGTTGAGACAAATAAGTTATTGTGTTCTTTTTAGGAAGATGGTTACTTCCTACACTCTTCAAAGGGGGATGACTGCAGAAATTCATGACCCCTGCAAGGATGACACAATGGGGATACACTGATACCTTGCACATGAAGGTTTCACACGGATGGCTAGAAACTCCTGGGCAAGACCACGTGCCTACACTTATGTATCTAGTACACAGCATCATTGAAATTTTTTTTTAGAAAAGTTTAGAACACCAATTTTACATTTATACAACAGTAAGTTGGCAGGGCAGGGTGGGGTTTCCACCACTACCTGCCAATAATAACAGACCTCAATAGATTTTAACAGCAGTTTTCAGCTTTGCTGAAATCACACTACACTTGAAGGAAGAGAATCTGTAACCCGGTGAGAACAAAACAGTTTCAGATTTCTTAACTTGGGAGCCTATTTGTAATGTATTGGGCATTTTCAGGGATTTGGTGGCTCCCTTTTTACCAGAGAGATGGTTTACAAAACGGATTTTGAGCGAAGCGAAAAATCTATTTTTGGGTGAGATAGCCATGTCGTCCTGATGGAAGTTCCTATAGGGTAGCTTCCTAGGGTATATTACAACTACGGCGATATTCCTAGAGAATTTACCTTAAGGTACCAGAATTCTAACTCCTGGAGCGAGTATCCCTCGTGAAAGGGATATCGCGACATATCAGAGGACGTATTCTAGACACGTCACATGGCAATCTACGACCTGAACAGAGATTCGTCTCGTAGGAGGGAGATTGACGAGATACGAATTCGGGAAAGAAAAAGGGGAGCCGCTCCCAAGGCTTCCCTATCCCCCGATTCGTATGCGTGCCTGGCGCCATCTGTATTCCTTGTAGCGTACACGAGGTGCTACAGATACTGTATGTAGGGAGGGGTCCTACAGCCCTTTCTTAGAAAGGCAAGGGCGGGTCCATCAGGACGACATGGCTATCTCACCCAAAAATAGATTTTTCGCTTCGCTCAAAATCCGTTTTTTGGGCTCAAGCCATGTCGTCCTGATGGAAGTGTACCAGAGCATTACTGTATCTGTGGATTCTCAGAATGTGCCGTACTCCCCGGAGATATTTATTCCCGGTCGACTAGACCTAGAGACCTAAGATGTTACCGTTATACATCTTTTCAACTAACTATAAACTATGTTAGAGCTTCCTGCCCCCTACAGGGAAGAGTCCTACTAGACTCTGGAAAGTCTCGAAGAGTACATATATCTATGTATGAATACCAGGCAAGCTAATATAGTGGTCTCGCCCTATATTAAGTAAAGCATAGTTTGTATAGAACCACTGCGTCAATATATTGACCAGTAATCCGCACAATACTTGTATTGGACAAAGGTTTATATCCGCATAGGAAGAAACTAATAAAACCGCCCTCGTCCCTTTATGGGACGGAGTCCTCCCATTAGGGGACTTACATAAACCAATGCAACATAGCTTGCAAAACAGAACAATTCTATCAGAATTATCCCAGATAAGATACATAGAATTAAAATGCTCAATTATACCAATAAATTGACACAGGTGAAAGAGACGCAAGGTTCTCAAGAACAAGTTTATTGACAGATAATAAACAGACAGGTTAACAACAAATATATATATTTATATAAAAGAGGGTAACCCAAAACTTTAAGCATAAGTATGATAGTAAACAGAACTTGTTTATCTGAAAGAAAAACCATTAAACACCACTTTAATGAGATACCAAGGTATCAAGTCATAAAAAATCTGTATTACAAATCAATCACATTAGCGTTAGAAACGCTTGGCACACATGTCTGAACTTGTGCAAGGTTCACCTTTGAAAGAAGGAACAGTCTATATGGGCACTTGGTGCCCTTATTTAGTTTGTAGTACAGTATGTACCTACACACTCACCCTGGACTTAATCGTCCCAATTAAGACCACTGTTCCTCGCAGAGTTAAACAGTAGGGTTAACTACACGACCCACTGCTACCACAGATCTCTTAAGTTCCTCTACTTGCTTCGCATAGTGGCGAAAGAACACCCTGGAAGACTTCCAGCCCGTGTATGAACGGAGATGTTCAAAATCCATACAATTAAAGAAATTTAGGGATGAGGCAACTTTCCTCGGATCGTGACCTGCGGGTGTACTGTCAGGATCCGCTCTGCGAATAAAATATGTCATTTTCGCTCTGAGTTGATTCAGAGATAAATTTGAGCCTGATGTTTCTCCCCTGAATAGTTGACTACCCTTGAAGTCTGAAGTTCTACGAAGATAGACCTTTAGGCATTCTACTGGACATAGAGATGCATCTTCTTTCAGAGGGCAGATTCTCCAGGGACCCCACCTGTTGGTGGGTAACTCATTCTTGGCGAGAAACGTAGGATCCGGAAACAGGTTCAGCTCCCCCCCATCCAGGAACTGAACACGACCTGCCTCTCTCGAGAGGGCTACGATCTCACTAACCCTGGCCCCGGACGCGAGTGCAAATAGGAAAATAACTTTTTGCGTCAAATCCTTTAACGCACATTCTTCATTGCTCAACAAGGAGGCGAAATGAAGAACTTTGTCTAAAGACCATGAGATGGGCTTTGGAGGTGCTGAAGGTCTGAGCCTAGCGCAGGCTTTCGGAACTTTATTAAAGATCTCGTTACCTAGGTCGATCTGGAAGGCAAATAAAATGGGTCTCATCAAAGCCGATTTACACACTGAAATCGTGTTAGCTGCCAATCCTTGGCCATGGAGGTGGATGAAGAAAGATAAGCAGAAATCTGTTGAGATCTCCTGCGGATTCTTTGCCTTTACAAAGGCCACCCATTTTCTCCAAGATGACTCATATTGCCTTCTAGTCGATTTGCACTTGTATTCCTCTAGGAAGTCTATGCTGGCTTTCGAAATCCCGAAGCGCTTTCTCACCGCTAGGGCGAGAAAATCATGAGCTGCAGGGTCTGGGTTTTCTGTAATGAAGCGCAGACAGTCGACTTCTGGACTCGCTGGGTCAGAACTGGATGTGGTAGCGGCACGAACTTCATCTGTAGTTCCAACGCCAAGGGGAACCACATACTGTTCGCCCACTTGTGGGCCACTATTGCCGCTACCCCCTTGAAGGATCTCAGTTTGTTGAGGACCCTCAACAGAAGGTTGTGAGGAGGGAACAGATAAATCCTGGACCATCTGTTCCAGTCGAGGGACATAGCGTCCACTGCTTCCGCTAAGGGGTCCTCGTACGGGGACACGTACAGGGGCAACTTCTTGTTGTCTTTCGTCGCAAAGAGGTCTATTTGCAGTTCTGGGACTTGATTCAGAATGAAGGAAAATGATCCTGCGTCTAAGGACCATTCCGACTCTATCGGTGTGAACCTGGATAGAGCGTCCGCTGTCACATTGCGGACTCCTTGAAGGTGAACTGCCGACAGGTACCACTTCTTCTTTTCCGCCAATCGGAAAATGGCTAACATCACTTGGTTGAGAGGTGGTGACCTCGACCCTTGTCGATTCAAGCATCTCACAACCACCTCGCTGTCTGTCACCAATCTTATGTGGATCGAGTGACGCGGGGAGACTTTCTTTAAGGTAAGGAGCACTGCCATAGCTTCTAGAAAGTTTATATGAAAGGTCCTGAATAGCTTGGACCAAGTCCCCTGGACTTTTTTCCGATGAGAGTGACCTCCCCATCCCTCCTTTGAGGCGTCTGAGTGAATCGTCATCGACGGGGGAGGTGGCTGAAGAAGAACCGACTTCTTTAGATGTCTGGCTTGGGACCAAGGTCTGAGAAGAGTACGTAGCCGAGGCGGCACTGGTCTTCTCAGGTCTCTTCGCGCGTTTGATGCATACCTTCTCCAAACTCCGGTTGCATCCTTTAGCTGTGCTCTTAGCACTGGGTCTGTCACTGAAGCAAACTGGAGAGAGCCTAGTACCCTCTCCTGTTCGCGTCTTGATATCCTTTCGGAATCTAGAAGTCTCTTGACAGAGCCCGCTATCTCCTTCCTTTTCTTCATTGGGATGGAGAAACTGTGTGACAAAAGGTCCCAGTGGATTCCCAGCCACTGGAACTTTTGGGATGGAGAAAGTCGAGACTTTTTCTTGTTGATCTTGAAGCCTAGGTACTCTAGGAACTGGATCACCTGACTGGAAGCTTGCAAGCATTCGGTCTCGGATGCTGCCCACACCAGCCAGTCGTCCAGGTAGGCTACTACCTGAATTCCCTTTAGGCGTAATTATTTGAGAGCTGCGCTCGCAAGCTTCGTGAAAATCCTTGGGGCTATGTTTAGCCCGAATGGCATGGCTCTGAAGGCGTACAGTTTCCGTTGTAGCCTGAACCCTAGGTAGGGGGAGAGTCGACGGCTGATTGGAATGTGCCAATAGGCGTCTGACAAGTCTATAGAGACTGAGTATGCCCTCTTGGGCAGTAAGGTCCTTATGTGTTGCAGTGTTAGCATCTTGAATTTGCAATTCACTATGAACTTGTTGAGTGGTGACAAGTCCAGAATGACTCTGAGCTTTTCCGAGTCTTTCTTGGTAACACAAAACAGCCTCCCTTGGAATTTGATGGACTTCACCTTTCGGATCACATTTTTCTCCAACAGTTCTTGAACGTACTCCTCCAAAATGGGGGTGGAGTGTTGGAAAAACCGAAGGCATGGGGGTGGAGTGCTGTACCAGCTCCAACCCAGTCCATTCTTGAGTAGGCTTTGGGTCCAGCGATCCCAAAATTTCATCAGTCTCCCTCCTACCGGTATCATTTCACTTGGACTGCCGTCCTGAGGTCTTGCCTCCCTGACCACGACCACCTCTGAATCCCCTTCCCCTTGAGGGGCGCCTAGACGAGCCTCTGGCTGCTCCTCTAGGTTTTGCACGAAAGGAAGAAGACTGTCCTTCGAACTTTGGGGCGAATGTGGTTGACTGACCTGGCACAGCCTGGGGTACCCACTGAAAGGCAGTCGGGGTTTGTGCCACCATCTGGGGCACTGGAGGCAAAGGCAATTGCAGTTGCTGTTGCTGTCTATAAGGCTTGGCTGGCCGAAATGGTAGCCTAGTCTTCATATTCTTCCTCTTTGGTTGAGGACCCTCATCCGGGGAAGATTTTCTTTTGATAGCCAGGCCCCACTTCTGGAGAAGATTTCTATTCTCCACGGCGGCCTTATCAACAACCTCTTTGACCACATCGGTAGGGAAAAGGTCTTTTCCCCAAATGTTGGAGGAGATTAACTTCCTTGGCTCGTGTCTCACCGAAGCCCCGGTGAACACGAACTCCCTGCAAGCTCTCCTTGCCTTGACGAAGCTATAAAGGTCCTTCGTCACTGTGGCTAAGTGAGACTTAGCCACTACCATGAACATTTCATGGACCTTGGGGTCACTTGCCATCGTCTCGAGAGTAGTCTGATGAGACATTGAGGCAGCCAGTCTTTCTTTTGTCTCGAACTCTCTTCGTAAAAGAGATTCGGACAGCTTGGGGAGGTCCTCGCCGAATTGCCGTCCGGCAATATCAGCCTCCAACTTTCCCACTGAGAATGTCAGATGGACATCCTTCCAGTCTTTGTGGTCCATAGGTAGAGCCAGCGACAAGGGTTTACACTCCTCCAGGGAGGGGCAAGGCTTGCCGGCCTCGACTGCCTTTAGGACAGCCGCAAACCCTTTCTGTAGAAAGGGGAAGGCTCTATCAGGAGAGGACACAAACGAAGGGAGCTTCTTGCTCAATGCAGCTACCTTCGAATTCGAGAAGCCCCTCTCTTTCATCGAGGATGAAAGTAGGGCTTGAGCCTTAGCGTGGTCCATAACAATGACCTCCTTCGGCTCTGTCTCCTCCCTTGAAGCTGGTTCTTTTCTCAGCCGGACATAGCAGTCCGGATATGATGCCTTGCTGGGCCAGAATTCTACCTCCTCTAGGGGAACTGAACCCAGCTTATCCGAGATGACGATCTTTCCAGTCGTCATCGGCATGTTCTCAGCATACCTCCATGGGTTAGCATCTGAGCATATGGGAAGGTCTTTCACATTGAGCCTTTTCCGGGGCCCATGTGATTCTGCCAGGGACTGCATACGCAGTTCCATTGCAGCCGCCTTCTCCTGATTCTCCTTCTGCATTTGTTGGATCATTCCAACAATCGAAGAGAGGGCCTGTCCCAGTTCTACTGGGAGGCCAGCCGATGTTGAGGGGATAGGCTCCGGCATCTGAACCGGAGTAGCCGACACCTCGTCGACCTCATCCTCTACAACATCCGGGGTTTGAACTTGATCCTGACCTTCTGCCAGGAGGTCTTCTTCCAAACGTTCGTCCAGGTCAGACATCCTGTCACACAACTGGATGTCTTGCATCGCATCTGCGACTTCCTCGTCCACCTGGACTTGATCTTGAAGGATCTCCTCTTGAGGCTGGGGAATCACTGCCTCAGCTGATGCCTGGGGAAAAAGATACGCCCTCATCTTCTCACTTGGAAGATAAGGGCCAGAGGTGTTCTTCTTGAAGCCCCTTACCCAAGTACGAAGCTTTTCCCTAGCTATATCCCTTGATTCCGCCGTTCTAGGGGAATCAAAAGCCTCAGTAATCAGGTTAGTGCATACAGTACATACCTGAGGGTCCCAATACTGGAGATCATCCTTGGAGACAGCGCATGCTGCGTGTCTCCTACAACACTCATGTCCGCAGAGGTTCTTGCTGCGGACATTGCAGAAAACATTTCCGCACTTCGGAGGGTCCTCCTGTAAAGAGAAGAAATTTCCATGAGTATCAAGTGAACTATGTATCACTGGATATGCATAGTATAGCATAACAATTCATAAATGAAAGACACACACTTGTGTTTCCCTCACAACCCATTGTTGCAGCCTTCCAGATAATAAAATCAAAATGGTTTATCTCTACTAGAGTAACCAATGCAAGGTTTCCAGAGGAAACAGGTGGAGCTCACACCTAGGCAATGATTTTAAAAATCCTGGATAATAGACGGGGAAGAACTCTGCTTCCTGTCTGAGGGCAACAGCAAAGGGCTGTGTAAGAAAACACAATAGTGTTAGAAGATACAGTGCTGTACCTAAACTTTTACTATAGTTTTCTTCTTACTGTATATGCTATACAGAAGAATACTAGTACAGTATAGGAGGATGTGTGCCGGCCTGCCTTTGCCGGCCGGCACACACCACAATTAGCTTTAAAGTATACTACTTAACAGCTATAGGGCGGCAGCCCTCTGGTTCACATGCCTGTGCCGGCGGCAGCAGCTGCCGGCCAGCAACAGCCAGTGTTGGCCGGCAATGATTGCCGGCCAGCAACTACACAAGGTAGTACCCAGCTGCCGGCCACACTCTTGGTGACCGGCAGACAAGGACTGACATAAGCCGGCCGGCAAAGGTACAAGACCGATGCCAGCCGGCAGCAAAAGAACCAGAAGACTACACCTGCCCGGCTGCCGGCCTCATAGGCCGGCAGCCGGGACAGGTACAGCACTAGAAGAAAATAGAATGGATGCCGGGATAAGAGTGTACACAACCCCCCAAGCCCGGCAACCGAAAGAGTGCATATAAGGAAGGGGAGAAACTTAATTCAGGCTTCCTTGACCAATGCCGTCCGGCTCAGCCGGCAGGCATGGATGAGGGACCAAGAGAGGTCCGGGCAGCACTCGAAAACATAAGACCCTTGCCGTCCAGCATCTCTGCCGGCCGGCAATGGGCTTAGTCAATCCATATCCCAACCTATACTAGGTCCAGAAGTAGAATGACATACGGTACAGTAATACCCCTGCCGGCCAGCTCTGCCGGCCGGCAAGGTACAGTACAGTAATGGCTAGGCCATTACGGAGATAGAGGGGGAAGGGACAAGAGGGTCCTGCCAACCTTGCTTTAGTGACAGATCACCCGCAGCCAAGAACTTTGTCTTAGCCTAAGGGAGATCTAAGGGAAAGGGCCAGCGCAGTAGTATAATACCTGCCAGCTTCCAGAGCACCAAAGCAAGGAAGGCGTTGCTACTCCCAAGGGAAGATTTATCCTCCCCGAGAACAGCAACAGGACTTAGTCTGGTCGATCACACAAGAAGGAATCATAACTACAGAAACCTTCGATAGTGACCTAAGGGAGCTCAGCTCCCTTTGTAAGTGTTAGGTCAGCGAGGGAGACTCTGCCCCAAGCCAAACAACACGGACTCAGACTAAAAACTCTGTTGTTCTGTCCCTCTTTGAACCAGACTCTGCTGGAACAGGAAGGTACAGTAACACCCTAGTATAGTTTTATCGAAAATAAATTCGGAAAAAACCACTCAGGGATAAGCCCAAGGCTTAAACAGAGGGAAAGGGATTGCATACCTTCTCCGAAGAAAAGAAAGCAACCGGGGAGTATAATAAAGTATACTAAGGCTCCATAAGCAATTAGCCTAGGCACCAAGAGAATCGATTACCTAATTCACCGAAACTCTCACGTATACAATCTTGGAAATATTCCACACAGTCTAAAATGTATAAAATATAGCCTAAAGCTTCAATAAAATTTTAATTACACTCGGAAAAACCAAAATCATGCATTAAGTACTAGGACCAAACGACTAGGCTACATGGCCTAGCGTAGGCCAGAATGGCGAATACTTCGCCAAATAATACTAAGCACGAAAGGAAATCCTATGTAAAGCTAAATAGCTAAATTTTATTAAGCAAAACAACCAGGAATGTCACTCTGACTAACTAATTTATACCTAGCGAGTGACAGTGTCCAGGACACCTCTGGTAGGCTACGGCCTTGTATCAAAGATTAATCCTATTAATCACTCAAAATTTTACCAAGAGCCTACATTTATACATAACAGACACTATACTCAACTTATCCGAGGCCAACGAAGACGAAGAAGCCATGAAAAGCTGAATAAATCCAAGATTTGCGAGAAAAACAGGAAAAAACACCGAGTTGTTAAGCTACGCAAAAAGGAATACAGATGGCGCCAGGATTGGCGCCAGGCACGCATACGAATCGGGGGATAGGGAAGCCTTGGGAGCGGCTCCCCTTTTTCTTTCCCGCATTCGTATCTCGTCAATCTCCCTCCTACGAGACGAATCTCTGTTCAGGTCGTAGATTGCCATGTGACGTGTCTAGAATACGTCCTCTGATATGTCGCGATATCCCTTTCACGAGGGATACTCGCTCCAGGAGTTAGAATTCTGGTACCTTAAGGTAAATTCTCTGGGAATATCGCCGTAGTTGTAATATACCCTAGGAAGCTACCCTATAGGAACTTCCATCAGGACGACATGGCTTGAGCCCAAAAATACTGTATATCCTCAATAATACCCATAGCAGGTTATTTTACGCTTACCTCCTAGAATATACAGTAGTATCAAGTAGGGATCTCTAATCCTTTGTAGCCTAAATAGACATTTTCTTATAAAACCAATTAAAAACTACTAAATATCCAAACTTCCTATTATTAATTATGCATTTTGAGATTTATACCAATCTTGAATAACCGTTCCAAAGTTTTAATACAAAATAATTATGACTGCATTTAAGGACCTAAGATAGACAATTGAGAGGATTGAAAATAACAGTGTGGCTCTTAGAATTTGGCAAAGAGCCCCTCTGAATAACTACGCACGAAGGGGTTTGAGTGAACCAACCCGAAATCAGTTGTCCAAGATGAAAATTGCAAGGAACCACCCTAGAAACTTTATTTTTTTTTTTCCTTTCTATGTGATTGCTTTTGACGAAGGAAAAAATTCCTAGTGGGAATGCGGTCCTGCCATGGCATTACTGATATGTGTGTGGAATGTTCATGAGCTGGAGCTAAGTCAATGGAACCCCATTTACCATTAACTTTTTGCAGAGGACACAGCTGTAAAGCATCATCACCCTGCAAGGAATGTAAATCATGGCTGCCACTGTTGTGACATGAGTACGGAAAAAGAAGGCTTTTTAAGTTTATTTTTTTTTCGAGTCTTCCTCAAAGCTGAAAAGTTCCGCTAATCTTCTCTGATGTTTCTGGTATTCAGGCTTACGAACCCTCTCCTTCACCCCTCCCTGATGGAGAGGGACTGACCTAGAATTCATTTTAGACCAAGCACCAACATTGTGGCCATCCTTAGGAATGGAGGGTATCTCATCAGTGAAACTTAAGCTAGTATTAGCTACCGCTAAACCTAGGGCTTCCTCAGCTGCCACCCCTTCTCTTGCAACATTCACAGAGAAGGCCGACATGGTCCCTTCAGGTTTTCCAGAGACCTGGAAAGGTGCAGTTGATAACAGACCCTCACCTTCTTCTGTTACTTCACCGTAGGCTTGAGGAACACTCTCTAAGAGAAAGAGTAGGAAGCACCTTTGGGCTCACTCCACCTAGTCCAATGCCTTCAACCTTGACCTCTGTGAAGGCAAGCAGTTCACATCTCCCTGAGGCTAAGAGGAGTGAGAACCTGCAGTGCTCCCTAAGGGAATTTACCTCTCCAGCAAAGGACTTTTCAACCTCCTCTTCAGAAGATTTCCCTTCTAGACCATTATGTTCCAGGACAAGATTCTGTCACCCTTCAGTTTGCATTCTTCTGATAAAAAGAACTTCCTTTGAACCAAGTATCATCTGCAGTGGGGAGTGCATTCCTGTTAGTGCATATTCACCAGTGCCTGACTTTCCTTCTATGAGAGCACACACTCCTACAGGAATGCTCCCCTTGGATTGCAATACGTGCTCATCTAAGGAATCTTATGCAGCCATTAGCACATATTCTGCAAGACACTCGCACTCCCTATTGAGCACACTCGTCAGGCCTGGTGATCTTGCGAGGCCCTTCCCCTAGGCCTAGTTGATCGTGCTCAAGCGTACAGGGTCACCTCTTAGTGCTCCCATGCATTTGCCTCTACATGCTCATGGACTCCTACCTGCCAGCACTCAGGCACACTCATTGATTTGCTCACCTAGTTGCTCTTACGCATATTCACCTGTAAGAGACTACTTAAGCTCACCTAATCACTCGTATGCACTCTAACCTGTAAGAGACAACTCGAGCTATATTGTTAACACATGCGCTGGCATTCATCTGTTATTGATTGTACTCAGTCCCTATGGCCTCAGTCTTCTAAGTATACTCAGTTTTTAGCTCGTCAGATAATGAAAAAGATTCACCTTGGGAAGGCACACCTGTAAGAACATGCTTCTGATCTGGCACGCAAGCGCTCCACTCTGGACACTTGTCCTCGGAAAAATTAGTGCAATTGCATTTTCTCTCCCTTCAATAGTAATTTTCTCTGTACTTGCACTCCCCTAGTAGCATGCTTGTTCTGTCCCTGACAGTTAGATCTGCCCTTGTAGATGTGCACATTCACCACTGAACACTCAATCCTCACATCAAGGTTATTCTCCTAAGATCAAGTGCTTTTCTGGATGCACGCTATTGACAAGGCACTCACACTTGTCACCTTCTAGGGAGAGGGCATTTAAAAATTCTCTGGATATCTGTTCCCCTTTACACGAGCAGTAAGAATTGCATTACCAGTTACGAGACAGGAAACCACCAGACTTCGTTGTTAGCATCGACTCTACAATCTCTGGTTTGCATGCACTCCAGTTATAACACTCACTCACCGGACCGGAAATGTACATGCTTCCCAGTGTACACACTGGACCACAGGCGCTCCTTCGTGTGCACCCTGTAAGCAAACAAGCTTTCAAATACATGTTCGCCTGATGGCCACATGCTCTCACCAGATAGGGTTTTAGGATTCTCTAGGTCAGGCTCATTCATGCAGAACAGTCAGCAAGTGCACTCCTGTGCAAGCACATCGTACAACAGAGGTGTAGTTGCCTCATAGAGCACACTCACATACTGTATGAGTGAATAAGTACCTGACCACATACTCCCTGGGAGTAGCAATCCCCCACACTGGGAGGATTCTCTGAATCAATCATTCTCTTGCGGAATGGTTAGCCAGTACACTCCTGTGCACATGCATCATAAGACGTAGGGGCAGTCACCTCTTAAAGCATGGTCACCTGTTTATGAGTAAGGGCCTGCCCCTATATACCCTTAGAGTATCAAGCACTCATGTTCCCAGGATCTAGCACATACAAGAGAACACAGTTCCATGCAACAGCATGCAGCAATGAGCTCCTACCCTTTGGACAGAACACATTCCACAAACCTTTGAGCACACACATTGCTAAGGGTATGTGCTCCTCACAACTTTGAATCAACAAAGTAAACTAACTGTTTAGTTCTTGCACAATCAGTCTCCAATGAGCACATGCTCTCATCCTCTTGGGAGGTCTCCATTATACTCTCCATCTCTCGAGATCTCTCCAGCCCAGGAGCATAGAGAACTCAGATACCAGCATATAATGGAGTGATCTAACTGTGAAGTTCTTGTATAATCAGTCTCCAACGAGCACACGCTTTCATCCTCTGTGGAGGTCTCTATTATACTCTCCATCTGCCGAGATCTCCAGCCCAGGAGCATAGAGAACTCATATACTGGCATATAAAGGAGCGATCTCTGATGACAAGGTCCCCATCTAGGAAGGGATTCCAAGACATTAGGGGAAAAAGAAGAGGCTTAGATTTCCAATGAGCTCGTTGTAAGGACTCTCCTCTGACTGAGAAGACTTGTGCCAAGGATAACTCGGTCCCCAAAAAATTCCAATATGACTGCGGAAGCCCTTCAGAGGTACTGTAGAGTTCTTTAGACTGTCATTGTCACCCAAGGTCAGAACGTAAGCAGAGAATTCACCACAAGCCTCAAGGCACAGTCTGACCCTTTCTACCTCGGTGGACTACCGTCCTCCAGGCTCAGTCTATGGACCTGAAGGACCCCTGGGCAAATTGTTAAGGGTAACAGACCCCTTGATGACAGCTGCAGGCCTCACTCCAGCAGAAACAGAAAATCTGGATATGGAGTTTACCTTCCTTAAAGTGTTTACCTTAATGAGGCAGATCAACAGACTGAGAGGGATAACAAGAGTACTGTTTGATTGGCTCTTCAGAGCACCACAAGGTTCCAGACCCTCCTTGGAACTCCCTTGATTAGAACTGGTCAAAGAGACTCTAGACAGCACCAACGACCAAGTCATTGGACAAAATGATTCGTTCCGTGCCAGTGATTCGTTCCGTGACAGTAAGTCGAACAATATCCTACTAGATATATATTTACTGTAGGCTCTAGAGTGTTTAAATATGCGGCCCCGAGACTATACAATAAGCTCTCACTAGATCCGAAAGACTTAAAATATTAAGGTTTTCAAGAGGAAACTGAAGACTTCCTTGTTCTCTAAGTGCTTCAATAGTGTGGATTGGACAATAAACAAGCAATGTACGGTGTGAAATGTTGAACGCTTTGGAACGAACATGATAAAATGACTGAAGGTCCTGTAGAGAATAGGGGACCAGAAAAGCAGCCTTTAAAGTAAGTAAAATACTTGCACTGTCTAGACTTGAGAAGTTTTATGTGCCAGAGAAAGCCATCCTTTCTCGTCTCCTCTCAATTACTGTACCTTTTCTGTCTCCGAGGCTATGAACGTGGAAGCTATAGCAATGGCTAGCATTCAACCAACCCTTTGGTTGGACCAGTAGTCTGTTGACAGTGGCTGAGTTCGTAAGAATCTCTCAAATCATGACCAAGAAAAAATGCCCAAACCTGGTGTTGTTAGGAACAAAGCCAGTCACCTTTTTAGCTCACGAGTCTGCAAACCAGTAAACCAAATACAGTAGTGCTAAAAAGAAAGGATGCAAACAAATAAGGCAAAAGCCCTAGCATTAAGAAATCCACCAAAAAGCAGAGTCAGGCATTCTAACTTCAGAGGAAGTTGAAGCAATGGTGAAAAAGTGGAGGAAGAACAGCCAAGACTCCCTTTTCCATCATGATGTTTCCTTTAAGAAGTATGGCAATCTAAGGCCAACTCTAAAAATCAGTGGCAACTCCGCTGTAATCAGCCTTTACAAAGCCTCCAACGACACCTAGGCTAGGTTGTCTACCTCAACACCATCCTACCTAGGCATCGTACCCCCCCCTTTCGTCTTGGATTTAGTCAATCAAGCAGGAGAGGATCCAGCGAGCATTATGGAAGGCAATCCTTTTCTTCCATTGCTACAAGTGGGGGGTGATGAGCCAATTGGTAAGGTGGCTGTACCTTGAGCAGAGGCCTGGACGGTTAGCATCCTCAGGCATGGACGGTAAGCATCCTTCAGGCGGCTTTCAAATGGTACCCTGACCTCCTGATGTCCGAAATGCCAAGAGAGCTCCTCAGCGGGCCCGGTCTGCTGTGCCAACCACATCTGCAGACACATCACAGCTCAGTGATATCCCTGTCACTTCACAGATGAAGGTTATCCAGCATCCCTTCCGAACGAGAGGATTTACACAATGAACTGTGAGAGAGACGTCTGGATACCTCCACAAGTCCTCGGCAGCAGTCTAACAGGTCATGTGACCCATCTTCTGTGGTTGGTAACAAGGGAGGGGCACTTTTGTCAGAGCCTCTCTACAGGCTATAGCATACTTCCTCATCTTCTTACACAGGAAGAAATGTCTTTCAGTCTCAGTGGTGAAAGGCTATTTCTCAGCCTTGAGCCAAGTCTTTAGGCTGAAAGGACTGGACCTCTCTTCATCATAAGAACTCTCAATACAGATGAGAGAGTATTGGCAATCCTTCCCTGACCTCTGAGAGAGCTCAGACTACCAGCTTGGGACATCTCAAAAGCCCTCAGCTTTTTGAAAGAAGCCCCATACGAACCCCTGAGAAGGGGCTCCGACATGAATCTTACTTTGTTCCAACACAGAATACTTACCTCGAACTACTTTCTTAGGAGTATCTGGGATCTCCTCCCAACCGACCAGAGTTTTGTGTAGTTTACCCCTAGTCCCGTTTTCTATGAGGGGTAACCTCAGGTGGAGTGGAACATGTCCTGAGGCTATCCCCCAGGTCAGAGAGCATGCTTGCTCAGGTCTCGATCTCCAATAAGTTCTCTGGTCGTGCCGTAATAACATCTCGGCGCTCTCTCTTACCCAGTGCGACCCTGTGTCCCCGACCCCCCTTTTTGTCTTTCGAGGTCCCCACGTGGACTTATTATTATTATTATTACTATCCTAGCTACAGCCCTATTTGGAAAAGCAAGATGCTTTAGCCCAGGGGCTCCAATAAGGGAGAATAGCCCAGTGAGGAAATGAAATAAGGAAATAAATAGCTGAAGAGAACAAATTAACAATAAATCATCCTTCCTACCCTTATCCTCTGTGTTTGTCATGTAGGGGCAGCTTATGTTCTCCTACAGCCACGTGTCCGGAGTGCGAGTCCTGAAACGTGGTGCAGTGGGTGCGCTTCGGCATCAAGAAGAAGAATGCGTCCAAGAGGTCTCATAGGAAGGAGAGCCTCTCCTCGCCGCTTACTTCTCCCGATGCCTCGTCGAATGGAGATTCTTTAGACAGCCATCTTCCCCTACCCAGAGTAGGGGACGAGGTAAGTTAGTTGTGGGGAAGTGCCATTGCTCTTCCCCAGGAGTCGGAGTGGGTGCGGTATAGCACCAAGAAGAAGTAGGCGACGAAGAGGTCGCCTGAGAAGACTAGCGCCCCTTCCCCCCCTTGCTTCGCCGGGCGTCTCGTCTGACAGAGCTTCCCTACCACCCTCCCCTACCCAGAGTAGGGGACGAGGTAAGTCCGTTGTGGGGAAGAGGGCCGCTGCCCTTCCCCAAGAGTCTGATCTTCAGCATAGTGGGGTTGTGGCGTCGTTCCAGACGAGTGAGGGGCTTGAGGGAGGATTGGGAGTGTGTTGGGAGACGGAGTCCTGGTGCAAGCAGGCCACGTCTCCTCTGTTGACCCCATGTGGGGAAAAATGTCCCTAATTCTTCTACAGCCTCTTTGGTGTGTTTTTCAGTCACTTCTGCAGCCGAGGACGTCGCCAAGAAGGAGCCTCCCAAGTCTGAATTGCAGCGTTCCCCGGACCGGCAGTCCAGGGATTTCTCGCCACGAAGGCCATCCTCCAGATGCAGATATGACCCTCGCAGGGAGAAATGCGAGAAGGCCGCTTCAGGCAGGCGTAAGGCCGCGAAGCTTCCGGTTCACCCCGCCAGCGGGGGGGAACCGTGCTTCCTTATGGGCAGCCTGGCCGAATCAGCACAGCTGGTTCGGCCCTCGGACTTAAAGGAACGGTTCCCTCCGTCGGGTCAGCCCACGGGATCCGCGTCCTCGTCCCCCAGAGAGAATACACGAACGGTAGTCCTCGCCAGCACGGCGATGCCAGTTCTGACCCCCGAACCTGGTGCGGAGGCTCCCGCCGGGGAAGACCGGTACCACCGCAGGGGAGCGCCTGTTATTCCAGAACCGAAGCGCCCGGTGGGAGCGCCCGGTGACCCGGCTCCTCGGGATCAGGCCGTAGGTTCTGCGGACGGTAGAGAAGGTTCGTTCGTTCCGACGGTGGTGACTGCCCTTCGACGTTAACCCTGACAACACTACAGCAGGCTCTGGCAGACCGGCATAAGTACTCCAAAGGCCACCTAGCTCGGCACGAGCGCAGTGGACCCAGGACGGAGGCCTCCGTTCCGACGGTGATGCCAGTCGACAGGCGTAAGTCCGCGAAGGGTCCGGCTCTATCCGCCCAGCGGAGAGAGTCGCCCCTTCGGTCTGGCAGTCGAGTCCTGACCTCCAAAGGCCACCTAGCTCGGCACGAGCGCAGTGGACCCAGGACAGAAGCCCCCGTTCCGACAGGCATAAGCCTGCGAAGGTTCCGACTTCTCCCGCCCAGCGGAGAGAGTCGCCTCTTCGGACTGGCAGCCTTGTCCCGGCCTCCGGTCCTTCGATGGCCAGCCCTGAACGGAGGAACCAACCAGCCAGCACGGGGAAGCCCGTGGCTCCATGGATATCCGCAGGAGCTCCATCCTTCCAGCGGAGGTAGCCGCTGGATCGACCCGGCAGCTTGGCTTCCATACCCGGTACCACTGGTAGGCCAGGGTACTCACACCCCACGGATTCCCCGGGAGGGGGTAGACCCATGATCCAAGCATTGGAGGTGGGCACTGACACCCCTGATGGCTCCCGCCGCCCCGGCGGCTCCATCCGGGATGGAACCAGCCGTGCCATCGTACTGGCCAGCCCCATCCAAGCATTGGAGGTGGCCGCGGACACACCCATGACGGCTACCTCCCTCCCGGCGGCTCCATCCGTGATAGAGCCAGCCGTGTCATCGTCCTGGTCAGCCCCATCCAAGCATTGGAGGTGGCCGCTGACACTCCCATGACGGCTACCTCCGTCCTGGCGGCTCCATCTGTGATGGAGCCAGCCATGCCATCGTCCCGGCCAGCCCCATCCAAGCATCGGAGGAGGCCGCTGACATGGCAGGGTACTTAAACCCCACAGATCTCCCCGGGAAGGGGTAGACCCATGACGGGTACCTCCGTCCCAGTGGCTTCATCCATGATGGAGAGAGCCGCTCCATCGTCCCGGCCAGTTCCATCCAAGCATTGGAGGTGGCCGCTGACGCACCCATGACGGATACCTCCGTTCCGGCGGCTCCATCCATGATGGGGCCAGCCGTGCCATTGTCCCGGCCAGCCCCATCCAAGCATCAGAAGAGGCCTCTGACATGGCAGGGTGGTTAAACCCCACGGATTTCCCCGGGAGGGGGTAGGCCCATGACGGCTCCATCCGTGATGAAGGCAGAGTGGTTTTCCCCCGAGCGGGTCGAACAGGGCTATTGCCTCTCCAGTGCCTGTCTTGGTGGCCGCTGGAGAGGGAGCCCCGCACCTTTGCCCAGTGCCTCTTCGGCTCCGTCCGCCTGTCGGATGTAGAAGTTGGCACACGTAATCTTTCCCTTGCCTTGCCCCCCGTTGGGGAGCTTCGACTCCTCAGTTAACCTTCAGACCCTCCTACTCAGACTCCAGGAGAGGGCGTTCAGGCCGCGGCTCTCGAAGGAGTTAGGAGGGGAGGCCCCCCCCTACTCCTGCTGGCGCCTCAGGTGGGGAGATGCCTCAAACGATATTGGCAAGCATGGCGGGACCACGGAGCGGATCCGGGGACCGTAGCAGTACTAAAGGAGGGGTACAAGCTTCCCTTCCTAGCGGACCTCCACCTTGGATCCCAGATCAACAGGCGGAGTGGTTGGCATCCAGAGACCCCTGGAGAGTAGCAGTATTGCAGGAAGAAGGCTCGGCAATGCTGGCGAAAGGGGCAGTAGAACCATTCGAGAACCGAGTCCAGGGTTCTACAACAGCCTCTTCCAGGTGGAAAAGGCGACAGGGTTCTGGAGACCTTTCAGCCCTCAACAATTCGTGTACAACACCGGCTTCAAGATGGACACTCCGAAGTCGGTCCTAGCGACCTTGAAGGAGGAGGACGGCTGAGGTCCATAGGCCTCAAAGCCGTCTACTTCCAGGTCCCTGTTCATCTCTCCAACAGGAGGTTCCTAGGGGTAAATTGGAGTACCAAAACATGGCAGTTCAAAACCCTATGCTTCAGACTGTCGACAGTCCTCAGGGCTTCACGAAGGTCTTCTCAACAGGTTCAGGCTGGGCGTACGAACAGGACGTCCGCCAGATTCGGTACTTAGGTGACTGGTTGTTGCTTTCAGTCCCAGAGGAAGTACTGAGGGAGCAAGACGAGAAGCTCCTGCAGTTCTACAACGTCTTGAGTATCATAATCAACCTGGAGAAGTCCCGGCTGATTTCCTCCACCAGGATGACCTACTTAGGGTTGGTTCTAGACTCCCGGATGGCGAGGGCCTTCCCCTCCGCGGAGAAACTGGACACCCTGTCGGGCCAACCCAGGAGAGCCAAGGTCTGGCAAAGACTGAGAGGACTCCCCGCACTAGATAGTCCTGGTGTCCCCAGAGACGAAGGAGGTCCTGGGGTGGTAGCAATCGGAACGAACACCCTCAAGGGAATGCTCTTTTCTGCCGACCCTCCGGAGATGCTCCTGTTCACTGGCGTATCCAAGGAGAGGTGGGGTGCTCATCTTCTCGACAAAATGGCAAAAGGTAAATGGGAAGTCGAGGAGACGAACCTGCACATATACATGCTGGAGATGAGGATCGTACATCTACCCCAGGGAAGCTCCGGGTATCCGGGGTGCGATAACGCCACGGTGGTGGCCTACGTGAAAGAGCAAGGAGGACTAAAGTCGAAGGAACGGTGCAATCTCACGATGGAGTTCCTAGGATGGGCTGAAGTGGAACAAAATAAATTTTCAGCCAGGTTCTCTCTGGGGAAGAGGAACGTCCTAGCCGGCGGCTTCAACAGGAAGGGTCAAGTGGTAGGGCCCGAGTGGTCCCTACACCCAGAAGTGGTCAAAACCCTCTCCCTGAAGTGGGGCTCGCCGGTGTTCGACCTTTTCGCCACGAGACTAAACGCACAGCTCCCAGTGTCCTGTTTTCCTGTGCCAGATCCAGCGGCCTTCCAATGAGACGGACGGCCAACCTGTGGGTAACTTTGGTAGCGCCCTGGTGGCCAGAGAGGGAGTGGTCCGCGGATCTAAAGGAACTGGCATGCCTTACACCTGGGACACTTCCAGACAGACCAGACCTTCTCCGTCAGCCTCACTTCCAGAGGTTCCACGAAACCCTTGGTCCCTCCTTCACGTGTGGAGGTTATCGAGCGTCTCCTGAAAAAGGAAGGTTTTCAATATTTAACTTAGCCGGTGAATATATAGCTGCAACTCTGTTGCTCGACAGACAACTCTACGGAAAAACTCGCCAGCGATCGCTACACAGGTTGCGGGTGTGCCCAACAGCGCCATCTGTCGACCAGATACCCAGCTCTCATGTAAACAAAGACTCAATTTTCTCTCTGTCGAGGTGTCGACAAGACGTACTTTACTCGCTGTTGCTAAACTGGAGTTTTTCACATCTAATTGGTGATGTACTATATTCTAGTTTTGAGCTTTCGCAATGCAGGTGTTTTATCTTCATCTTAAATCTTGAACTCGTTTTGGATAGATTTAATTATGGTGACAAAGAGAGTATGGACTTTCTTTCACTTTTAAATGGCCGACCCTTCCCTTAGACGGAAGTGTGTTTAGGCTTTTAGTAATTATCTTATCACGTTATAAATTATTTATAGATTTTCCTCTATATATTTTATATCTCTCCGCCTTTATTAGGCCTCTTCGATTAACTTTCCATTTATTATAAACATATAAAAATAAATTTTAATGTTTTGTTTATATGCGACCTTTCCTGAGAGTAGGCGGTCCTAACTTGGAAACCGAAGTTAATCAACGTTGAGCCCTTTATATCGTAATTAGCTTTTAAAGAGCTAAGGATTTAAAACTTTTTAAATGTAATATTTTATGAAAGAATTTCTTTGATAGTCTTCGTACTGGTTTCAAAGATGAACTAACGTTTAGTTTATTTATGCTACGCAGTTGTTGACGTTCAGGACGTTCAACATGCGCTCTATCGTTACGATAGAGAGAGAGTGTATCACGGTTTCACTTTGCAGTAAGAGTAAATCGATTCTGACGTTTTGTTCATTCTTTCTTAGCTTAAATGTTTTAAATTCTATTTTAAAGGAACTTTTTAATTGAAAAACCTTTCAGTTTTTTCCTTTAGTCAAATAACATGTTTTTTTTGACGAAATATAATTGGGCTCTTCTCTTAGGTGCGAAATCAAGAGAGAAAGAGAGAGAGAGATAGAGACGGAGGGAGAGAGAAGAGAGAAAACGTTCCGTTCAAGCGGGTAACGTTGTTCTCGAGTTACTCTCGTCCCTAGTCTCTGTACGGGGAGGAAGGATAAAACGTTTTTAGTTTTTTATTCTCGTCCCCAGGCTATGTGCGGTGAGAGATTGAAAACGTAGTTTATAGGAACTAGTGTTTAGTCTCTTTCCCAGCCACTGATTTTTTTTTATCTTAAAATATGTTTTCTGTTTTTTGCTGGTATTAATGAGCTTGCATTATACGACTGATTTCGCAATTACTACCTTTTAATGAAGGGTAGAATTGCGTGTTTCAGGTAGAAATCAGTAAAAGTTTCGATTTCAGTGAAATAAGTGCAAAACAGAAAATCGAAGTGATAAAGTGATATGCGCAAAGTGTTACAGTGTTGCGTCCGAGGGTTCGTCTGTTCGTGCCTGTCGTTCACCTAGTCCGGGACCTCTTGCATGCTCCCAAGCCCAGGGGAGAAGTAATGTCAAACGACTTATGGGTTCGAGAGGCCTTGATCAACGAACAGACGTTTTCCCTCTATGGTATCGGGTGTATCTTACCAAGATCTCCCCTACCATAAGACGAGAGAGACGTTGTTTCTCCTCGTCATCCGAAGGCTTTTCGCATAAGAAACCTGCCACAAGGTTTCGAAGCCCTTAAGCGAAAGTCAGTCCTTTCAGGACAGGTCCAGCGTCCTGGTTACAGCCATTAGGACAGCTCTGACCCTATGCAGTCATCGGATAACTGCTCGCCGCCTAACAAAAGCGTAACACAGACTCCGAGTCTTTTTTGTTGGCAAAGTGTTGCGGTCACAGACGTTACCCTCGTCTCTTACCACAACCATTTCCGTTGATCCTTAATGGGTTGTATGGCAAGACATGCAGTATATGCTTGCCTCCCTTATGGAAGACTATTCTGCCGATTAGTCCGTTGAGTCTAGCCGTTTATCTCATCGATATCCTGGCTTTCAGCCAACCTAACGTTCCTTTGTGCTTACTGTTGACGTTGGCGTAGCTAAGTCACGTCAGTCAGGTTGTTTAGAACCACACTCGATGCGGTCTCGTGTGGTTTTTCAGCCGCATTTGGACGTTAGGCCACTTGCTGATGCTCCTGTTGACGTTCAAGACGTTCACTAACAATCGGAGTTGACTTGTTTTGACGCTGTGCGTCAACCTCCGCATTCTAGAGTTGTTTTGACTGCTTAGTCTAGGCAGTCAAAGCAGTCTCGAGTGGACGCTGTGCGTCCTCACGCACCTGTTGTGGTTGACAGTTCAGTTGTTGACAGTTCACAGACTGTCAAGCAGTTACATGACGTTGCGTTCTGGTCCGCTACTGATGCACCAGTGAGTGTGGACTCTGCTTGTAAAGCATTGCCACCACGGTAGGTCTCTCCCTTGCTTGAGACTCAGCTTTTATCGGACAAGGTTCCTGTAGATGAGGAAGTTGCTGTTCCCCCTCCTCCTGATATTCCCTTGAGGACTCTGTCAGATGGAGAGGAGCCTAAAGCTGCTTAGCCCCCTATGGACTTTAATTAAATCATGATGATTTTTTTAAGGATCTTTGTCCGGATCTTTTTGTAACTGCTGCTCCTCGTTCGCCTAAACGTCAGAGCTTACACTAGGCCTAGCTACTTCGAAGCCGTTGTTTTTAAGCTAGTGCTCTCTCGCTCTCCTAGAGAGCTTTACGTTGGCTAGGCGACTGGTTTTTCACCAGGAGGAGTTTGGGGGATACAGCCTTTGCTTTCCCTTCTTTTAAACTGGCTTATAGAGCGAGAGTCTGATATGACACGAGAGAAGTTCTCGGCTTGGGAGTTCATGCCTCTGCTCAGATAGACTTCTCAAATCTCGTAGACTCTCCCTGGCGCCTGGCCAGGAGACGCTCCAAGTTTTTTACAGGTCAACTTCACAGCTGTTTTCGAGAGTTTGAAGTTTTGCTGTACAATTATGTCATGCATAAACAAGGCTTTCAGGGATGGAAAGCGGTACCGCCTCAGTCGCTAACCCTGTCTGTGGCCGCACCTGCTCCCGTAGACCCTAAATGGGCTTTGCTGCAAGACATGCAGTCCAAGCTTGCGTTCTTGATAGAGGACTTTAATGCGGAGAAGGTTGCTACCGAACCTTCTGGCCAACAACCTTCCAACCGGTCGGTTGTGCGCCCTGTTGACGCTGAGGTAACCTACTCGCGTCTACCAGTTGAGGTGGTTCCTCCACCGATGCGACCCAGTGTGGGTTGCCAGCCGCACGTTGTCGTTAAGCGACGCTCGGAGGTGGTTGTTGACGTTCAGGACGTTCAACAACCAGCAGAGGTGACTTGTTTTGACGCGGTGCGTCAACCTCAGCAACCCGGTAGGGTGTTGACTGCACAACCCAGACGGTCTAGACAGTCTCGGGTTGACGCTGTGCTTCCTCGCGCACCCATGGTTGTTGACAGTTCACAGACTGTGCAGCAGTTCCATGATGTTGCGTCCGGCTCCGTCACGCATGCACCAGTGCGACCGGACTCAGCGAGCCAGACGTTGCCCACTCCGTTGCCGTTTCCTCATCAGTTTTCGGATGAGGAACCCTCTGATGAGGACGTTGCTGAACAACAAGACGATCAGCCCCCAGAATAGATCAAGCCCTGCTATCCATCCAGAAGATGCTGAAGAAGGAACGCTGCTCAGTCAGGCTGTGGATGAGTCTGGTAGGGACGCTGTCATCCGTGGAACAATTTGTGTCACTAGGAAGACTACACCTCCGTCCTCTTCATACCATCTAGCTTTTCACTGGAAAAAGGACAAGACGCTAGAAGCGGTCTCGATCCCGGTTTCCGAAAAGATAAAGTCTTGTCTGACTTGGTGGAAGGACAATATCAACCTAAGAGAGGGTCTTCCCCTGGCTGTTCAGACTCCCAACCACGTTCTCTTCTCGGACGCATCGGACGTGGGCTGGGGCGCGACACTAGACGGTCGGGAATGCTCAGGACTGTGGAACTCGAGTCAGAGGAGCATGCATATCAACTGCAAGGAGCTGTTGGCAGTACATCTGGCCTTGAAAAGCTTCAAGTCTCTCCTTCGAGGCAAAGTGGTGGAAGTTAACTCGGACAACACCACGGCCTTGGCGTACATCTCCAAATAAGGAGGTACCCACTCACTGACGTTGTACGAGATCGCAAGGGACCTGCTCATCTGGTCAAAAGGTCAAGACATCTCCCTAGTAACGAGGTTCATCCAAGGCGACTTGAACGTCATAGCAGATTGTCTCAGTCGGAAAGGGCAAGTAATTCCAACCGAATGGACCCTCCACAAGGATGTGTGCAAGAGACTTTGGGCCACTTAGGGTAAACCATCCATAGATCTCTTTGCAACCTCGCTGACCAAGAGGCTTCCAATCTATTGCTCTCCAGTCCCGGACCCAGCAGCAATACATATAGATGCTTTCCTCCTAGATTGGTCACATCTGGATCTCTACGCATTCCCACCGTTCAAGATTGTCAACAAGGTACTGCAGAAGTTCGCCTCTCACAAAGGGACAAGGTTGACGTTAGTTGCTTCCCTCTGGCCCGCGAGAGAATGGTTCACCGAGATACTGCGATGGTTAGTAGACGTTCCCAGTAGTCTTCCTCTAAGGGTAGACCTTCTACGTCAGCCACACGTAAAGAAGGTACTCCAAAGCCTCCACGCTCTTCGTCTGACTGCCTTCAGACTATCGAAAGACTCTCGAGAGCTAGAGGCTTTTCGAAGGAAGCAGCCAGTGTGATTGCTAGAGCAAGGAGAGCGTCTTCCATTAGAGTCTACCAATCGAAGTGGGAAGTCTTCCGAGACTGGTGCAAGTCAGTTTCTGTATCCTCGACCAGTACCTCTGTAGCTCAAATAGCTGTTTTTCTCTTATACCTGAGAAAAGGACGATCCCTTTCAGCTCCCACTATCAAGGGCTACAGAAGCATGTTGGCATCGGTCTTCCGGCATAGAGGCTTAGATCTTTCCAAACATAAAGATCTGCAAGACCTCCTTAAGTCTTTTGAGACCACCAAGGAGCGTCGTTTGGCTACCCCTGGATGGAATTTAGACGTGGTACTAAGATCCTTCATGTCAGACAGGTTGGAGCCGTTACAATCAGCCTCCCTGAAAGATCTCACTCTTAAGACTCTTTTCCTGGTATGCTTAGCCTCGGCTAAAAGAGTCAGTGAGATTCATGCCTTCAGCAAGAACATCGGATTTTCGTCAGAAAAAGCCACTTGTTCGCTGCAACTTGGTTTTCTAGCCAAAAATGAGCTGCCTTCTCGGCCTTGGCCTAAATCTTTCGATATCCCCAGCTTATCGGAGATCGTAGGCAATGAACTAGAAAGAGTCTTATGCCCTGTTAGAGCTCTTAAGTTCTATTTAAAGCGTACTAAACCTTTACGAGGCCAATCTGAAGCTTTATGGTGTTCAGTTAAGAAACTATCCTTGCCTATGTCAAAGAATGCTTGGTCAGACTTTATCAGATTGTTAATACGAGAAGCTCATTCACATCTGAGTGAGGAAGACCGAACTTTGCTTAAGGTGAAGATGCACGAAGTTAGAGCTGTAACAACTTCCGTGGCCTTTAAGCAAAATATATCTCTGCAAAGTATAATGGACGCAACCTATTGGAGAAGCAAGTCAGTGTTCGCGTCATTTTACTTGAAAGATGTCCAGTCTCTTTACAAGAACTGCTACACACTGGGACCATTCGTAGCAGCGAGTGCAGTAGTGGGTGAGGGCTCAACCACTACAATTCCCTAATTCCTTATCATTTTAATCTGTCTCTTGAAGTGTTGTTTTTTTATGGGTTGTCCGGAAGGCTAAGAAGCCTTTCGCATCCTGGTTGATTTGGCGGGTGGTCAAAGTCATTTCTTGAGAGCGCCTAGATTAGGGGTTTGATGAGGTACTGTTGTATGGGTTGCAACCCTTGATACTTCAGATCCTAGGGGTCGATCAGCATCCTAAGAGGATCGCGAGGCTCCGTAAGGAAGACGTACTTAAAAGGCAGAGTAATTGTTCAAGTCGACTTCCTTACCAGGTACCTATTTATTTTGTTTTTGTTATTTTGATAACTTCTAAAATGAAATAAAAAACTCTTAGCTCATAAAAGTGTAAACATATATTACTGGTCTCTACCCACCATCCTGGGTGTGAATCAGCTATATATTCACCGGCTAAGTTAAATATTGAAAAATGTTATTTTGATTATAAAATAAATTTTTGAATATACTTACCCGGTGAATATAAATTAAATGACCCTCCCTTCCTCCCCAATAGAGACGCAGTGGGACGAGGAGAAAATTGAGTCTTTGTTTACATGAGAGCTGGGTATCTGGTCGACAGATGGCGCTGTTGGGCACACCCGCAACCTGTGTAGCGATCGCTGGCGAGTTTTTCCGTAGAGTTGTCTGTCGAGCAACAGAGTTGCAGCTATATATTCACCGGGTAAGTATATTCAAAAATTTATTTTATAATCAAAATAACATTTTTCCGTCGAGGCCAGCGAAGGTTTTCCGTCGAGGCCAGCGAAGGTTTTCCGTCGAGGCCAGCATCAAGGATGGCACGGTACCTGAGGCATTCGTCAGTCGAGGTGTACCTGGCGTAGTGGGCTACCTTTTCTAAGGGGTGCTCCTCGAAGAACATCAGGCCATTAGGGGCCTCCATTCACGAGATAGCAGACTTCCTGGTCTATCTCAGGGACGAAGTGGGCTGTCCATCTCAAGTCTTCCTCCTGAAGGACATAGGCCTGGGTGCCTCCAGGTAGATCTTGACGCTCTTCAAGAGCTTCGAGCAGTCGTTTTTCCCTCAAGCCGTTTGAGTGCCCCAGGGGGATGTGGCTAGACAAGGAGCTCACCCTCAAGGCAGTCTTTCGTTTAGCGCTGGCATCAGCAAAGAGTAGGTGGGATTCCTGGCCTGTTCGTACGAGATCTCACACTCGGAGGGGTGGCGAGATTCTACTTTCAGATTCTTACCCTCCTTCGTAGACAAGACTCAGAATCCAATTGTTTGGGACCCCAAAATGGAATTGTTCCCAGTGCCAGCTATCCCTCGCTCGGACAACCCGAGGGACTTACAGTATGGCAGTATTTAGAAAGTACAGCTAGACTTCATCCCGAGATCAAGAGTCTGTTCATTTTCCTCGGGACTGTGAAGGAGCCAGTCTCCAAGAACACTTTCTTCTTCTGGATAAGGCAAGTGATCGTCAGGCCCTACAGTAGTGCAGGGGTCCCCTTTCCAGGAAAGCCCAGACCCCACAGCATTAGGAGTCTAAATGCTTCTTTGGCATTTGAGAAGAACACGGCAGTGGGCCAAAGCCTGCGGGCAGGTACTTGGTCTAACCAGTCGACCTTTACGGGTCACTGCTTGTAGGACTACTCGAGAAAGTCCCTGGGCGGGTTCTCGCGCAGTCCCGTCATTTCCGCGCTCCAAATGGTTTAAGGGCGTAGCCCCAGTGGTAACTGCGGGTAGCGAGTCCAAGAGACACAGGTTCCTTCCTGAGCCCTTGTTCTTCCTTCCCCTATTTCCTTACCGGAAATGGCTCGGGTAGCCCCCTGAATCTGCCATGGGATACACTATCATTGGAAGGACATGTCTCCTAGGATTCTTGCAGAAGTGAGTTATATAGACACTAAGATGGTTTTTTGCGTAGTTTTCTCTTGTTCTCGTGTTTTCTTTGAGGTCAGCAGAACCTAATCTCCTACCTAGGTTCCTCTTCTATTCTTGTCACAGTCTCTAGGTCCAGAAGGACACTCCCACCTCCTAAGGTATAAGTCTCCTAAGAAAGTAGTTAGAGGTAAGTATTCTGTGTTGGAACAAATCACAAATTTTAAGTAATTTGTATTTTTCCTAACAATACTTACCTCGAACTACTTTCGGGTAATGGCCCGCCCATCCTACCCCGAGTGCCTTGCTGGACTTCATAGATACCTAAGCTATCAAGAACTTACTGGAGATCGAGACCTGAGCAAGCATGCTCTCTGACCTGGGGGATAGCCTCAGGGCATGTTCCACTCCACCTGAGGTTACCCCGCATAGAAAACGGGACTAGGGGTAAACTACACAAAACTGGTCGGTTGGGAGGAGATCCCAGATACTCCTAAGAAAGTAGTTTGAGGTAAGTATTGTTAGGAAAAATACAAATTACTTAAAATTTGCGATTTTAATTAAAATTTGCGATTTTAAGACAGTTTTCTTGCTAGCCATGGCCTTAGCTAAATACACTAGCGAAATCCACACATCACACACTGTGTCTCATACCAAAAGTTGGAAGAAAGTCTCCTTTTCCTTCAAGTTTGAATTCATAGCGAACACTCAGAACTTCGCCATTCTAGTCCCTAGGTTTGAGACATTTTCTATTTCTTCATCCCATGAAGCAACCGGAGATTCGGATGAGTTGCCCCTTGATGGCACCAAGATAATATCTGAAATACACACAACCCTTTAGACCACATCTCCAAAGCTTGCTTATCGATGCAGGGAGGTGTAAGAAGAGAGTCTCAAAAAATACCATCTCCTGGATTCAAAGCACAATAATCAGAGCGCAGGAATATTGAGTGGCTAGTAATCCAACAGAGCTTTCCCAAAGCTGTACTCATGAAATCAGGATACCCAAGCCTTAAAAAGGAACTTCTAGGTAGAGCAAGTTTTGGAGGGAGGAGACTGAAATTGCCAAACAATCTTTATGAGCTATTACTTAAGGAATTGTTCCCAAAATCACGTCTTTCAATATGTTCTCCCTAGGACCTGTGGTAGCTGCTCAACGAGTAGTGTAGCATTCTTTGCTTCTAACAGGAAAAGAAGCATCTTATCTATAACAGTTGTAACAACAGTCCGGGTTAAGAGCTACTATATCTAGCCTTTTTTCATCATTTCTTCTATACCTTGGGGTGCAGCAATTGACATGTCCTGTTGCTGGAATGGACCCCGATGCAGGTAAACTACCATACTGAGCATTATTCTATTTGTTCCGTAACTGAATACAAACCACGCTATTTACATGGGGTAATTACTTTGGCGACAGCCGATGACGAGCCATAAAGTTTTAACGAGGGTTTCCTACCCCACCGCTAGTTAGCGGGGGGGGGGGTAGGGAGGGGTAGCTAGCTACCCCTCCCCCTCACACACACTGGAGAATACTCCACTTTACTTTTGGCTCGCATAGTGATCGGAGGTTCCGCTCCTATGCTCTCTTGACGGCCATTATTGTTTTGTCTTTTAACTTACCTTTTCTTATACTGGATATATTTAAACATTTCTGATGTTTATATATATTTTTGTGTATAGAAAATGTAAGTTTCCTTTGCTTTCGGTGTTGTGCAGTGTGTATTGTGTACGTCTGCTAGAGTTCGCCGGCTTTGGCCACCACGATAGCTTCTCAGAACCGAGTCGCTATTTCGTCTTTTTTGTCTCAATTAGTTTTATGAATATAATTGTGTTTTAACTTTTTAGCTCAGGGCTCACGTCCCTTCGGTGGTCGGTGATCCTTGGAACATTCAAAGTCAGTTGCATAATTATCATGTGATAATTCTGTTTTGTTAACTTTCGTCCCCCCCCCTCACCTGGGCATGCCGGGTGGGGGAGGGGGGTGCATACCTTATTTCGTTCTTATGTTCTTTCCCTCGGGGTTTCTCTTCGGAGTTTCCCCCGGGAGAATTTTTCTGTTAAATAATTATTCTGTTTTATTTTCCAGTTTACGATGCTGTTTCTTTGTGCCTGTTGTGTGTGCCTTCGAAACAGAGCTGTCCTGTTTATCCTGGGGAGTCGGCTTCGCCGCCGTCTCTCAGGCATTCGTCAGGGGCGTTCCCTTCACTTAGTGGTTCCCCCGTGATTATTGCCAGCTCTTTTTTGCATCCTAGAACGATAAGGAGGTTCGCCTCCAGGGTAGTCAGTTAACTTCCCTTTTACTTTTCCTTGGTCCTTGGCAGTTATGCTCTTGGGGCTGAGCGATCGTCCTTGTAACTTGCTTAAGGGGCTGGGCGGTTGCAAGGCTAGACCATGGTACTAGCGACTATGCTCTCGGGGCAGAGCGGTCGCTTCTGTAGCTACGCTCAAGGGGCTGAGCAGCTGCAGGATCAGTCCGGCCCTCTCTCGTTCGCGAGGGAGGCCGCACTAAGGGCTCCTCCTTGGAGGATCGCTCCTTTTGTCTCTTCTACGAAGTGTCCCATCCCGTTCGCGTGAGAGGACACTCACAGAGACTCCTCTTCGGAGGATTGTTCCTGTTTACGTCTGCTGATCTCACGGCCTTTCGGGGCTCCTTCTTGTCTCTTCTACGAAGTGCTCACCTCTCTCGTTCGCGAGAGACACCTCTCTCGTTCGCGAGAGACCACTCATAAAGACTCCTCTTTGGAGGATTGTTCCTGTCATCAACAGCTTGCTGTTCAGTCACTAGCACTTCCGTGTTAGTGTCAGGGAAACTTCGGTTTCTCTTTTTCCCTGACCCTTCGCGGTCTCGGATCTTAGTTACGCAGTTCCCTCGGGCTCTCGTAACTTTAGTCACTTCTACGCTTCGGTGTTTAGTGACGGAGAAACTTCGGTTTCTCGTTGCATTGACCCTTCGGGGTCTTGCAACTATCCTCTCGGGGCCTCGCTACTCAGGCTACGTTAGACCCTTGGTCGCTCGTCCCTCAGTGTTCCTGTTGCCTGCTGTATCCGTTCCTGACTGCAGACGTGCCTTGGGCGCTCACGCCCACGTTATCTAACGGGCTCCTCCCTTCGGGGCAGGAGAGACTTTCTCACACCTTGAGTAAGTCTCTTAAGTGCTAGGTATTACCTGTGCGCCAACGTTCCCTTACGAGCTAGCGCTCGACTGCTGTTCCTGCTGTTCCCGAGACTGCCTTAGAGACTCCCTGTTCCAGTATCCAGTTAGGCTGCTACCAACGTTCCCTGCGCATTTGCGCACATCGTTGGGGTTCCTGAGATTGCGCACTGGCGCTCACCAGCAGTTCAGCCTTCGGTGTCTCTAAGTCTCTTCTACGAAGGCCACCTCTCCCGTTCACGGGATAGGTATCTCACAGAGGCCACTCCTCTGAGTATTTAGCAGTCCTTCAGTTGATCGTCGGCTCTGAAGTAGATCTCCTGGTCCTCTTCAGGGGATGCTCTCCCTTTTAGGGACACATCCCAGTTCCTGATCTACGAGTTAGCGATCCTTCAAACATTTCCGACGATCTTCTGTTGTGCAGGAGCCTACGATCTTCACTTACGCTGAAGACCGCCCGCATGCGGGATTATTTCCCGCCCGCGACCTCGCGGTCGTCGACGGTTTAGCCGACGATCTTCTGTTCGCGCTAACGCGTAAGCGTTGATGATTGCCCGCGTGCGGGATGGTTTCCCACGCGCGATCTCGCGATTGTCGACGATCGTTAGCCGACGATCTTCTGTTCGTGCTAACGCATAAGCGTTGATGATCGCCCGCGTGCGGGATGGTTTCCTGCGCGCTATCTCGCAATCGTCGAGGAACGCGTGATCGTCGAGGAACGCGCGATCGTCGACGATCGTTAGCCGACGATCTTCTGTTCGTGCTAACGCGTAAGCGTTGATGATTGCCCGTGCGCGGGATGGTTTCCTGCACGCGATCTCGCGATCGTCGAGGGTCGTTAGCCGACTATCTTCTGTTCGCTCTAATGCGTAAGCGTTGATGATCGCCCACGCGCGGGATAGTTTCCCGCATGCGACCTCCAGGCCCTTTCACTCGCGATCGTCATCCCGTTAACGGTTGTTAGCCGGCGATCTTCGGATCCAGCGCTAGGTGTGCAAGCGCTGACGATCTTCTTAGTGTGCGTAAGCGCCGAGAATCGGTCTGTGCGCGGTTTTCCGCACGCGATCATCAACGGCTGTTAGCCGGCGATCTTCGGATTCGGCGCTAAGCGGCAGCGCCGACGATCTTCTTAGTACGCTTAGGCTCCTATGATCATTCTGTCCCGCGCACGACAACGAGACCATCCGCGCGCGGTTCTCCGCACGCAATCGCCTACGGCCGTTCGCCGCCGATCTTCAGATTCAGCGCTAGGCGCGCGAGCGCCGACGATCTTCACGGTACGCGTGAGTGCCGAAGATCGCGTGCGACCATTGAGGCTCACGCAATCATCGCACGGATCGTCCGCGCGCGGTTTTCCTGCTTGCAATCATCTCAGATCGTCCGCGTGCGGGCACCGAGGTTCCCGCTCGTGATCGCCGACTATCTTCTCTCGCGCGCGAGCTCCGACGATCGTCTCTTACGCGGGAGCATCGGAGATCGTCCGGGCTTGCGCGAATCGCGGACGATCGCCTTAAATAGTTGGAGATCTTTCGCATGCGGGCACTATGGGTCCCCGCCGACTGTCTCCTACGGTTTTTCTCGTGCTAGCGCCGACGATCTTCGTATTCGCGTAAGCACAGAAGATCGTCAGCGTTTCTTCTGCATTATTCTTCCGCGCGTGGGATGGTTCCCCACATGCAATCGCCGTCGTCGCTAGCACCGGCAATCTTTTTTCGCCGAGATCGTTCACGCGTGGGATGGTTTCCCTCGCCCACGATCTTTCACGCGCAAGTGCCAGCGATTTTCATAAGCGCGGAGACGCGGGGATTGTTCACGCGGTCGCCGATACGCCCGCGGGTTCGCGGGCATGCGGGCGCGGTTATCTGCTACGCATGCTTTATTCACGCGCTACCCAGATCTGTGCTTTTCGCGCGATCGTCAGCGTGATTGGCACACCGTTCTCCGACATGGCCACACCCTGTTTACATCAGGGCTTATGGCAGTCAGGCCACCTCCGCGTTTCCCTCCCCCGCAGCGCAGAGTAGCGCCCTCTCCGGAGGGGGAGGGGAGGTTTCCGGTCAGGTCAAAGGTCTCTTCTCCCTTCACTGCAGTTTCTCTACGGGCAAACCCTCATGTGTCATCTCCCCCAAAGGATCGAACGATCCTCTTCCCTCCAGAGGGACTCCCTGTCAGCGCGAGGATTGGTTGGCATCCCTGATGGGATGCCGTAGTCAGAGCGCTCAAACAGGCAATGAGCCTGTGCCTTCTGACTGGGGTCACTAATCAGTGGCAGCTTCCTCTCCCCCTGAAAGGGATGAGAGGAATCCCTGGCATGGTATCTTCCCCAAGGACTATCCTGTCCCTTCGCGAGTCCTTACGCAGGCGATGAGCCCTCCTCAGTCTCCATCTCCCCTCCCCTGCGGATGAGCTTTGCCCATCCCCAGGAGGGTCGGAAGACCCGGTCCTCTCCCCCTTCACTCCATAGGGAGAATCTCCGCCTCTACCTGAGGGTCCTATCGTGCTGAGGGGGCGAAGCCTTACATCCTTCATCGCTGGGGTCCTGTTTCCCTCCTAGGAGGAATCCTGAGATCCTGTCTTCCACAAGGATCCGACAGGATCCAGTTGGACTCTTGGGGCATGTCTACGAGTCTCCCAGGAAGAGCCTCGGGAATGGGAGACCTTGCTGCCAGTCCATCAGGAGGATGAGCTCCAGGGGTCAGAACTTGCATTCTGGCAGGTTCTGGCCCTCAGGAGAAACCTCAAGGGGATCCCAGACTCAGAGATTCCTCTTCGGTAAGAGAAGGATTCGGTCCTGGACCGAGTTCTACTCACCCAAGGGCTCCCTTACGCCAATGCAGCTTGCCCTGGTCTTAGGGAATGGAGAGCGCCAGAGACTAGGCCAAAGGCCAGCTCTCCGGGCTTGTCTCCTTCAACAGTCCCGGTTGGTTTCGAGCCCCTCCCTCCTCCCTGGGTAGGGATCGGTGAGGGGACGGGTCGTCCGGGCGGAAGTCCAGTCCAGGTCGGAGAGGCGCCCCCTCCAAGAGGTGGCCAACAGGTTTCGAAGCCTCCGTAGTTGCCTCCTTCCCTCCTCGACTCTGTACAGGGTTGCCAAACAGTCTCTGTCCTGCATAGCGACAGCAGACTCGGTCTGCTTTGCTGTGAGACCACAAGTCTTCATGGGTACATTGGTCCGGTAGGTCTCGTACTTCCGGTCCTGGTTCACCCATCTTCAAGGAAGTACTTTGGAGTCTGCCTGGAAGGTGGATATACCAGTTCAAGGGCTGTGCTTCGGCCTCTCCACGGCACCTCAACAGTTCTCCGATACTTCCTCTCGGATCTCTTCACGGGCGCTCAGCATCGGCATCCAGCCATTCCGTTCCTGGGTGGCTGGCCGATTCTGGCAGTCTCGAAGCCTTCCCTTCTTCGTCATCGGGAAAAGCTCCTCAGACTTTTCCAAGTTCTAAAGATCATGGTGGTCCTCGAGGAGTCCTCCCCGCAGCCCTCTCAGAGTCTGGTATACTGAGCCTGCTTTTAGGCGCCTATCTCCCGTAGCCTTCCCTTCAGACGTCAGGGTACCAAGGCAGAGGAAGGTCGCGAGACCTTTCCTCACACGAGAAGACCCTCCAACCCAAGGTTGTTTCATCTCCCCTCCTTGGCCCGTCTGGTTTCCACAGTCGCCCTAGGTTGAGTTCTCTTTTGTGGCGACTCAGGGCGCGGGGGAGTCGGGGGCGCGTCTCCCCAGACGCCGAGACCCCTAGGGGACAGCCGGTACAGACGAACCCATAGGGGTAGGAAGCTGACGAGGGCCTACAAGAGGGAGTGGTCCTTCTCGTCCTTCCCCTGACTTGATGCTGTTTTCGGACGCGTCAAAGAAAAGGGGGGGGGGCCACGTTCTGATCCACGGGTCCTCAGGCCGGGGGTCAGAACCAGGAAGAACCTTCTCTAGTCCTACTAGAGACAGAAACTGTGTTTCTGGCTCTTCAGTAGCTCCACCTAGCCTGGCGGACTACTCTGTGGTTATGAAGGATCAACAACACTACAGTGATGGTTTTCTGGCCCAGACAAGGAGGTACTTTTCAGTACAAACATCCCATCCTGCGGTGGGGATACCGGGATGGTCCGAGTCCCCCTCGGTCTCCTTGGCAGCTCGCTTGATTCCAGGCAAAGGAATGGGCTCGCCGACAATCTCAGCAGTGTGTCACGGACACCACATTCCGAGTGGTCTTTGGATCCTCAAGTAGCCTACAAGTCCTGCCTCGGTGGGGCTCCCTCGGTGGACCGGTTCACTACAGCACTGAGCTGCAAGGTCCCGCTGTACTGCTCCCCGGTCACGGATCCCAAGGCCCTCTGGTAGGAGGCCTTCCAGCAATGGTGGGACACCATCGATGTGTTGCCTCCGTAGCTTGCTCCTCTTCCCGCTGGGAGTCTATCCAGCACCTCCTCAAAGAGAGAGGATTTTCGCAACAAGTGGCGAAAAGGAGGCCTGGACACCTGCGCAAGTCTTCCGCAAGTAATCTCCCAGGCGATTGGGCGAGTTTCTGTAACCGGTGTCGGGGAGAGGGCATCCCTCCACACGTTGCCGCTTCCAGCATAGCGGAGCCCCTAGTGGGATTGCGGGATAAGTGTGCCTTTCAGTTTCGACTGTGAAAGGCTATCCCCCAGCCTTAAGGCTTACCTCCTGGCTCTAGGGACAAACATTTCTCCCGCGCTGGAACTCTTCCTTCGCATGCGAAGCCTTGTCCTCTCCTGCCCTCAGTCGAAGGTGAGACCTCCTCCTTGGAACGTGGTTCGAGTCCTCGAGTCTCTAGAGAGACCCCCCCTGACGAACCACTACGAGTCCAGAGGACCACCACCTTTCTGGGTAGACAGTGTTCCTGCTAGCCTATCCTCAGCCAAGCGAGTCACATTGTCTCTCTTACGACTTCGCCCATTCAGGGGCAGACAACTTCAGGTTTGTCCCTCAGGTTTGTTGCTGAGACTCAGAATCTGAGAGTGCCGGACCCGCTTCGACTCCTTCCAGGGCTCGGGTCTCCGTCCTGTAGCAGATGACTCAGACCATCTCCTTCCTTGCCGGTAGGGAGTCCGACCTGGTGTCTTCAGAGAACAGCTGCAGGTCGTCTCCAGGTCCAAGTCTAGTTCGTGGATCCTGGGTGATTGCTGCAACGTAAGGAAGGTGATGAAAGAAGAGCTAAAGGCCAGTCGTCTTACCACTCATTCTAGATTTACTTCATGACCGTAAAAAACAAGGCAGTCATGTTCACTCAGGTCACCCCATGCATAGACTGTAGCCTTGCACAGTTGGGGAACATTAGGGAAAGAGGAGAGCTCCCGTTTTCATTAACGAGGAGGACTAGCATTGAACTACTATAAGTAATGAAATAATCTATTTTTACAATGAAAGTAATTTTATTTGGAAAAAATTATGATTCTAGCATATCTGACTTGGTGAGGTGTCCATGAGTTTGCAAAAGATTCATCTCTTCCAATGATATTAATCCACATGAATCTTGAGCACTTGGTACTGGCCAGAGTTATTTCAATGGAACTGCCGTGCAAGAAGCATGAAGGCTGATTGTCTCCTTAGTGGCTGAAGTATTGCTTTGGGTGGAAAAGAAGCAAGGAGGATGATTTTATTTAATTTTAGGGGGAAACATACTTCTCAATTTTTAAAGAACTTTTGCTCTTGTTCCTGTGGTCTCCGTTGCATGAAGAAATCACAAATTTTAAAAAGTAATTTGTATTTTTCCAACTATACAAAGCAGAGTCCTTTAATAGGAGTATGCTTTTAGCAAAGCTGGATACAATTATTAAAACTTTTAACAAGGTGATGGAAATTAGTGCTGGGTGGCAAGGAAGCCCAGCTCACCTGACAGGCCGCTGAGCTCTCAATTTGTCCATTAGCTTAGGACTTGCGGGGTGGTTGAGGCAAGAATAACTTAGGAGTACTCGACTCCGGTTTGTATAGTTAGGAAAAATAAAAATTACTTTTAAGGATTTGTGATTTGTTCCTACATAAATACAAACCCTCATCCTTTAATAGGAGACTTATCCCTGGTAGGAAGTCCCTATAACCAACTGGCAGGTTTACTTTCCAGAGAAATGTCAATGCACTTTGGTCTTGTATTGGAATAAAAGTGGTGATTCTTATCAACCTCCTAATGACCTGGACATGGAGACGAGGCTTGTGTTAGACAAGGTCCCTAACATGGACTGGTAGATGATTAAGGAAGAACCTATATCCATGTGGAGGACAAGCTGTCTAAATGTATGATCATGAGAAAACATGGGTGCTCGCATTTGTCCATCCGTCCCCTCGTCAGGGAAGATGAGCAAGATACTTCTAAACAAACTTTTGCCAAGAAAAAATAGTTCGATCATGTGGCTCACCTGCATCTATCGTCTGGACCAGAAAGTAACATTATGATTGCTGCACTGAAAGGAAGGGGAAGATAGAAGAGCTGAAAGGTCACTTGATCTTACCTCTAATTCTAGACTTATGTTACGATCATTTTCTTAGATGACATGTTTCTTGTCTCTACAGAAGCTAATTTTGCTACATTATCTGTTGAACCACTATTCCAAGTTAAAAAATAAAGGTATCTGCACAAAAAGCACATCTAACCAGTTCTTCCCAAGAGCTGGGGTAGATCCAATATCCTGACTGTGTAATTGAAAACTGATCCCTTGTTTATTCCCTCTGTACTAAAAAGGAAGAGTCTAGTGTCTCCTTCTCAGAACAATTAAAGACTTATTGTTTCTCTCTAAGAACAAGAAGGCAAGTCATTCTGTACCCTGTTAGTCACCTTTGCAGGGAATTGAAGAAGGATATATATATGAATAAAAAAAATACATTTGTAGACTTGATTTAAAACACTATTTTTCAAGAGGTAAAATCTTGGCATTCTTTAGCTTGAGAGATATTTGCAAACAAGCGAGACCTCACATATCGTCTTTCAGGTAAATCCCTTCCACGAGCTCACATGATCCCACCTAGATTTACCTGTACATCTTTTTTCAATAGGTCACTTATATTCATTTATCTTTTTCAAAAAACAATGCTTTCTGCTTTAAAATTCTAGAATAATATAGATTTTTTTTTATGTCACTTGATATTTCCATAACTTATTTAAATTCGAGGTTTATTATTTTTCTCAGTTGATATGTGATATAATAATTTATTATTATTATTATTATTATTATTATTATTATTAAATGCTAAGCTACAACCCTAGTTGGAAAAGAATTATGCTATAAGCCCAGGGGCCCCAGTGAGGAAAGGAAATAAGAAAAAATAAAATATTTTAAGAATAGTAACATCAAAATAAATATTTCCTATATAAACTATAAAAACTTTAACAAAAAAAGAAGAAAAGAAACTAGATAGAACAGTGTGCCCGAGTGTACCCTCAAGCAAGAGATCTCTAACACAAGACAATGGAAGACCATGGTACAGAGGCTGTGGTACTACCCAAGACTAGAGAACAATGGTTTGATTTTGGAATGTCCTTCTCCTAGAAGAGCTGCTTACCATTATTTGAAACAAACAATGATTAAGAAATCATTTTCACGGCTGATGCGTAACAAGTAATGATAAGAATTGCTTTAGGGAGAAGAAAAGGAAAAGGCCCAGATAAAGATAAAATGAGAATCCTTGACATCAAGTCTATAACAATCAGGAGTTGCAAATAAGCAGTTCTTCTAGGAGAAGAACACTCCAAAAACAAACCATTGTTCTCTAGTCTTGGGTATTGCCATATCCTCTGTACCATGGTCTTCCACTGTCTTGGGTTAGAGTTCTCTTGCTTGAGGGTACACTATTCTATCTTATTTCTCTTCCTCTTGTGTTGTTAAAGTTTTTATAGTTTATATAGGAAATATTTATTTTGGGTGTTGTTCTTAAAATATTTTATTTTTCCTTGTTTCCTTTCCTCACTGGGCTACTTTTCCCTGTTGGAGCCCTTGGGCTTATAGTATCTTGCTTTTCCAACTAGGGTTGTAGCTTAGCTAGTAGTAATAATAATAATAAAATGTCACCAAGCGAAATTAAGTGGTACAGGACGGAGTGGCGTTTATGCATCAGGACCAATACAAACTGACACAGAAGAAATAAAAAAAAAACATTTCGTTGGTTTCTTTGCCAATGGACTATGAAGCATACCTGGCAGACCTTTGGGGACTTGACCTTGGTCAAAGCATAGGATGCATAGTGCTGGTTACACGTTCGACGCAGAATTCGACGAATAGATTAAACTTTCGTGTAGAGAGATTCTGATGGTAGCAAATGACTTCGGACTCTAAAAAATTCATAAAAGTTTTTAAACGAAAAATTATCAATATATTAATTTTCAAGGTAAATTTAACCATTTTCTCTCTCTCTCTCTCTCTCTCTCTCTCTCTCTCTCTCTCTCTCTCTCTCTCTCTCTCTCTCTCTCTCTCAACACAACTGTTAGTTCGCGACTGAAAAGACCATCGTTCGACCCCCCAACCAGGCAAGGAGAGAACGGGATAAACAAATTTTCTATTGTTCACATAAACCATAGATAATGCGCTTGTTAGTTTGTCAATTGTGGCAGGTCGTAGTTGAAGAGAGATGGTGATTGATTGATCAATAATCCATTCAAATACCATTAAATATCGGTCTCTTTCAAACTAAATATTTTCCTAGTTTCTATAAAATCAATATATTTTATTTTACTTTAAAGGCAGTTAGTAGCTCAAATCAAATGCTCTTCATTATTATAATCAAATGCAAATTTGTGCTTTTAAAACGTAAGCAATGGAAAGAATAGTGATGGGAATAACACTGAGACAGAAAAAGATCCAACATGGATAAGAATGCAAAATACTCCTCTATCTCTTCTACTATATTGTCGTCTTATTACCTTGGAGTTTTGTCCAATATCAAATTTTCAATGATTCATATCTTATGAATGGAAGTCATAGTTCCTTCCGTTTCCCAAATTTTTTAAAATTTGTCCATGCAAGAATTTCCAACAGAGCCCCATAAACTAACGTCAAGTCTGGTTCGTATCATAAACGCTTACATTGAAGTGTTGAAACAAGACATTCGGTGGCTTTAACAAACTATGTATAGTTGTTTATGTAATCAATAAAAGCTCTACTGGTTAAGAGGTTTAAAGGTCGCCCTTGAATGACATAATCAAAGAGACAGGACAATGCCCTGGAGGCTGACCATATATATATATATATATATATATATATATATATATATATATATATATATATATATATATATATAAAAGTCCATTTCTTTTAGCGAGTCATATTTGCACCGACTCGCAACGGTGCTCTTTTAGCTCGGAAAAGTTTCCTGGTCGCTGATTGGTTAGAATTATCTTGTCCAACCAATCAGCGATCAGGAAACTTTTCCGAGCTAAAAGGGCACCGCTGCGAGTCGGTGCAAATATGACTCGCTAAAAGAAATGGATAATATTCAGCGCCCATGCCCCCTCTCTATGAAGTTAGAACCAGGGAGGACCACACAATGGCTGCTGATGACTCAGCAGGCATACCTAAAGGTTGATGGTGAGGTTCCAGACAATACTGGGAACTATCGAGCTTGAGAGGGTTACGAACTCCCGTTCAACAGATTGCTAGTCAAGGACGTTTCCAGGAAGATACATTTTTCAGGAAGAAAACAAGTGGCAATACTATTAATGTTTCTTTTTCCGTAGGAAGGTAGCACCGTTAGTGCACATTACGTGGTGCACAGTGTGCATCACTTAAAATGTCTTTGCAGCAATTGAATTTAAGAAGAAACTAAAGACATTACTTTTCACAAGATCATATGATTTGGAAGATGCTACAATCAAAGAATTGTATAAGTTATAATGAAAATGTTTCGTTAGATGATTAATATGGACCCGCCCGAGAAGTAGTTCACTCGACTTCAGTGGAGGTTTGGATTTAAACCCAAAACAAGTAACAAGTAAGTATTCCTTCACTTCCTTCGAGGCACCTACCTTATATCCTTCGTTACAACGATTACTTCATAGTGTAACCGAAGGATTTTCTCCAAAATGCCCTCGGGCAGTAAATGGCCTAATGGGCCTCGGCACCAGGTTATATAAGCCCGATTTATAAATCCACGAATTAATTTAGCATGATTAATAATTAATATTTACATTATTTCGATATATTTTACTTCTATATCTCTAAATAGTGATGTAAGAGTCTGCCCTTCTCTTTTGTTCTCCTGTACTTCTCTTTCTCCCTATTTCCTTAATCTTTCCCATCCCGCGTACCTGCCTTTGAGCTATAAATTGGATTGTATCCAGGGGTACTCTTCCTTTCCCCGTATTCCCCACTTCCCTATTCTTATTATTGTTGTTGTTGTTTGTTTGATGTAAATTGACATTAAATTTGGAATAAGGCACCGACCTAACAACAACATAGCAGTATAAACGATATTATTATTATTACTTGGTAAGCTACAACCCTAGTTGGAAAAGCAAGATACTATAAGCCTAAGGGCTCCAACAGGGAAAATAGCCCAGTGAGGAAAGTTAACAAGGAAAAAGAAAATTTTTAAGAGTAACAACATTAAAATAAATATCTCCTATATAAACCATAAAAACTTTAACAAAACAAGAGGAAGAGAAACAAAGACAGAAAACGAGCTGGGAGATTCAGGCGGATAAGAAATCACAGAAAAAAACAAAGTGAAAACAAGAGTATTGATGCTTATTCTGATGACTTTGCCAGAGGTGGGAGTGAGGATTGGAGCCTGGCAACGACGGAGAAAATGCCTTATTTTATGTGTTGGTGTGTGCGAGTGAAAGTGGACAGGGTGCATAATACGTAGCTCGCCGTAAAGGGAAGCAGATGGGCAACCCAAACTCGGGATTGGCAAACTTGGGTTCATTGCGTTTCTAGATTCTAACAATTTTAAGTTGGCGTTACGCCGTAGTAGTCCAGATAACTCGCTTGTTTGCGACAACGTCGTCATAACTCAAAAATAGCTATTTTTCAGGAGAGCCATTTTAATAAATTAAAACACTATCATATTAATGTATGTCGTTAGGACATTTAGCGGGTTCTAGCGATCAATTTTTTAGCTACAATTATGACTTTTTTTGCCAACAAAATCAGCATTTGAAGATGAATATGTCTATATGGATAACTCAAAATTACATTTTTTTTTTTGAGTTATGACGTTGTCGCAAGCGAGCGAGCGATATGGGATTTTATCCATAGATTTCGTATTTTATCCATAGGTTTGGGGATTTTGGATGTCTGATGGGGATATTCTGTACATATTTCTATGAAGAAGAAACAAAGAAATTAGTTTACTTGCACTTCTATGAAGTATAGTGCGTAATTTCTAGATTAGTAAAGCCTACATGATCAGAAGAAAATATATTTGTGGAAATGGGGATTTTTGGGTTGTTTTGGGGATTTTTTATCATGAGTTTTGGGGATTTTTACACAAACCCATTTGGCAACACTGGTAGTCATGTGTATAGAACATTAAGAGAAATAGATTTTTATCAATGATCTGGTTTTGAGAAAAAACGTGAATGAATGATCTAAATGAGCGCAAAGTCTGTGATAAGGCAAATTATTATACGCAAATGATTACTGAAATGATTTGATATTTTGATAAAGTACATACTTCATCATCATCATCATCGTCATCTGCAGCAGCAGTCGTTACTAGTCCACCGCAGAACAAAGGCCTCAGACATGTCCCTTCTTTTGTGTCTGTTTATGCCATTTCAATACCAGTCCACACCCACGAACTTTCTTAGTTCGTCAATCCACCGTCTTCTCTTTATTCCCTAGATTATTTTGCAATCTCTAATAGCCCATTTTGTTATTCTTAATGTCCATTATCATCTGTCATTCTCATTTCATGCCCTACCCATGTCCATATCCATTTTTACATGGTGTTAGTTCGTCAATTCACCGTCTTCTCTTTATTCCCTTGATTATATTGCAATCTCTAATTGCCCATTCTGTTATTCATAATGTCCATTATCACCTGTTATTCTCATTTTATGCCCTACCCATGTCCATATCCATTTTTACATGGTGTTAGAATATTCTCTACTTATTTTGCTCTCGTATCCATGTTGGATCTTTTTTCTGTCTCTCCTAGTGTTATTCCCATCATTACCCTTTCCATAGCTTATGTTATAAAAGCACATAGTTACATTTGATTATAATAATGAAGATCATTTGCTTGGGGCTAATAACAGCCTTTTTAAAAAATATTGATTTTATAGAAACTACGAAAATATGTAGTTTGAAAAGGGACCAATTACTTAAGGGTATTTTGATGGGGAATTGATAAACCAATCACCACCTCTCTTCAACTACGACCTGCAACAATTGACAAACTAACAAGCGCATTATCTATGGTTTATGTGAACAATAGAAAATTTGTTCATCCCGTTCTCTCCTTGCCTGGTTAGGGCTCGAACGATGGTCTTTTAAGTCATGAACTATCAGTTGTGTTGAGAGAGAGAGAGAGAGAGAGAGAGAGAGAGAGAGAGAGAGAGAGAGAGAGAGAGAGAGAGAGAGAGAGAGAGAGATACGTTCGGTCACTCAACAACTTAAAATTTTCTCCAATGCCAAGTAGCTCAGAACGACGTTTCAAAAGTGTATGTTTAGTACCCTCATCCCCAACTTTCCCCCCCCCCCCAAACCTTGGAGCATCACACAGTGTACCCAGCACACACCTGGTGTTCTTGCAGAGGGCACAAGGGAGAGTGGAGAAAAAAAAAAAAAAAAAAAAAAAAAACAGAATGAACGAAAAAACTTAGTTGCTCTGATCACAATCACCTAATTTGTGAATCGCAGCGAGTATTTTACGACGCACTACAGGTATTTACTTTGGATATGTTTTGATTATTATTGACCTTGAGAAGGGCATGCAAACTTACATTTTCGATATATTGATGGCTATTAATTAGTTTGGCTCTATCATCTGGAGTCGATTTTGTTTTGCGTTAATAGATGACCAGGTAAGCATTGCCGTATAATCTATTATGACTTCTCAAAGATATTGTGGAAAAATGAAATTTTGTAACCCACAAAGCAGTCACAGAACAGCATTTTAATAGATGGGAGACCATTGGAACAAGAAAAAGGAAAAATGGTAAATTCAGAAAACTTACAATTAAAATAATACTTTTATATATAACCTAATTATCTTTTGAAAATCTATATTTACAAAGCGACCTTGACTTTACAAGGGTAAAGAGACTTAAGTTATATCATGGTGGCATTGCTTATATGCAGCTAGTATTTCAAAGGCACCCTTTTCTTGTTTTAGAGTTCAGCCACATAACGATCTCTCTATTGACGAAATAGACCCTTTCTTCTCTAGCACTGGGTAGTGCCATAGCCTCTGTATCATGGTCTTCCACTGTCTTGGGTTAGAGTTCTCCTGCTTGAGGGTAGGCTACACTCAGGCACACTACCCTCTGTGTTTCTTTATTTCATTTCCTCACTGGGCTATTTTCCTTATTGGAGCCAATGGGCTTATAGCATCCTGCTTTTCCAGCTAGGGTTGTAGCTTAGATGATGATAATAATAATAATAATAATAATAATAATAATAATAATAATAATAATAATAATAATAATAATAATAATAGGGACTTATAGACAACGCAGCTCACATCTTCGAAAGATTTATCCCAAAAAGACTTCCACGAATTCTTTTTTTTATAAACACATATACACTTACACACGTACGTACATTATCTATATACTCGTTAGCTTATTTTTACACAAGATCTGGCTTTTATTTTGAGATGTGGCTACCTGTCCGACGCCCATATACACAGCAGTCGACCAACTACAAATTTACAGATGCGTTCAAGAGGGGTCAATATTTTTAAAAGATGCAGTTGGTCGAGAATTGACTAGGTATTTTTGCATAAATTACGGCGACGTTTAATACTGCTAGGCATTTCGTTCGTCACCGCAATGGTCTCTATTATTTTTATTGTTATTGTATTCATATTCAGCATGCATTAAAGGTTTTAAAGGTTTAAAGGTCGCTCATGAATGGCAGAGGCAATGGACAGTGACATTGCTCTATCAAGCAAGACAATGCGCTAGAGACTGACCATATATACATATGATCAGTGCCCAAGCCCCCTTCCCACCCAAGCTAGGACCAAGGAGGGCCAGGCAGTGGCTGCTGATGACTTAGCATATAGACTTATAGGCTCCCCCAAACTTCCCATTCTTAGCTCACAAGAATGGTGAGGTTGCAGTGACCAAAGGAAATAACGAGTTTGAGCGGGACTCGAACCACAATCTGGCAATCATCAGGCAAGGAGGTTACCACCCGGCCACCACCATGACGCCTTAAACTTGATTACAAATAAAACGCAAAGGAAACACCAGAAAATATTTTGATAAATAAGCAATGCATAGTTATCGGCTAAAATAAATAAATAGATTAAGACATCCAACCCAGGCTTGAAAAAGGTCTGGTTTAACTGCAACTAATTCTCTGCAGAGAAGTACAGGCCATTGCTTCGGTTGCACATAAACCACCTCCACCCACAACTGGATCCAGAGAACAAGGCAGTGGCTCCTGATTACTCGATACGTAAACATGTGAATACCCCTACTAGTTACTACTCCAACGCAGGCTGACAGAGATGGTCGGGTCGTGTTGTCAATGAAAACCTAACCAGTCATGAGCAGGGCTTGAACCCGGGGTTACAGAAACGGGAAGACATTATTATTATTATTATTATTATTATTATTATTATTATTAGCTTTGCTACAATCCTAGTTGAAAAAAAGAATGCTACAAGCCCAAGAGCTCCGATAATGAAAATAGCCCAACGAGGAAGGAAAATAAATAAACTATATATAAGAAGTAATGAGTAGAAAATACAAAATATCTCAAGATCAGTAACACCGTTAAAATAGATATGTCCTATATAAATTATGAAGAGAGACTTACGTGAACCTATTCAACATAAAAACATTCGCTGCACAGTTCCATCGATTCGACTGCCATATTAAGAGGATCATATTGGCCGTATGATCACCAGCCAACGCAAGGCAACTGAATACTGCAATTATTATTATTATTATTATTATTATTATTATTATTATTATTACTTGGTAAGCTACAACCCTAGTAGGAAACACAGAATTCTATATGCCCAGGTGTCCCAACAGGGAAAATAGCCCAGTGAGGAAAGGAAACAAGGAAAAATCAAATATTTTAAGAAGGGTAACGACATTAAAATAAATATCTGCTAAGTAAGCAAAAAAATCTTTAACAAAATAAGAGGAAGAGAAATAAGATAGACTAGTGTGCCCGTGTGTACCCTCAAGCAAGAGACCTCTAACCCAAGACAGTGGAAAACCATGGTACAAAGACTATGGTACTACCCAAGACCAGAGAACAATGGTTTGATTTTGGAGTGTCCTTCTCCTAGAAGAGCTGCTTACCCTTACCAAGAAGAAAGTAACCACTGAACAATTACAGTGCAGTAGTTAACCCCTAAGGTGAAGAAGAATTGAGGAGACTCTGGCGTCACCATAAATGCTATACATACTTAAACCTATAAATCCAAATGAAATTCCAAAGACCGGTGTTTAGCTACTGCACAAATCTTGTACAGTATATATATATATATATATATATATATATATGTTATATCAAAAATTTTAAACAATTTTTATTTTTCCTAACATACTCACCGAGAACTACTTTCCATAGGAGTCACTTGGTGACCTCTCAATCTCGACCAAGATTTTCCCGCGTTACCCCCCTATCCCGCTCCATATAGTTTCTACCCCCGCCGCCAGGATACGCCCTGAGGGCAGGATCAAGGCAGGTCACTGCCTTCCCGGGTCAGCATCGTCATTAAGTTCGACGTTTAGCCCAACTCGGCAATGGAAGGATGGCACTCGGGGAAAGTAGTTCTCGGTGAGTATGTTAGGAAAAATAAAAATTGTTTAAAATTTTTGATTTGTTCCGACACAATATACTCACCGAGAACTACTTTCCATAGGAGACTTACACCTTAGGAGGCGGGAGAGCCATTCTGCCACTTGGTCTGGCACATAGTGCCTGGAGGGCTAAGGAATGCGGGGCCTATCAGAGAGCGGATAGAGGGTAACTGCGGAACCTTACGCTTATTATTTAAGACTCACCTCTTAACATCTTCTCTACTGAATCTTCTCCTGAAGAAGTAGGGACGAGTCTATTCAACGTTGGGGACGTCTTCTAGCCTACCGCTACACAGCTTGAAGGGCGGCGATGACTGTCCCAATGGAGAATCCATCCAAAGACTTTCTTGAATAGTCCTTGAGATAGTGGGCAGTGAAGGTCGACTGGTGCGACCAAGTGCCGGCTTGTAGGATCTGCCCCACTGCCATGTTTCTCTCAAAGGCCAAGGAAGTGCTCAGGCCTCTGATGTCATGGGGGCGGGGAGTGCCTGGCACTGCCATCTTGTCCTCTTCATAAGTCCTAGTGATGACTTGTCTCAGCCAGAAGGAAATAGTGTTCTTGGAGACTTGCTTCTTATTAACACCTGAGGAGACGAAGAGGTTCTTGGCACCTGGCCGGAGATGAGCCGTCCTTTCCAGGTACTTCCTGAGCGTCCTGACTGGGCATAACTTCAGGTCTTCCGTATTGCCTGTCTTGGGAATGGCCGGAATTGAGAAACCTTCAAACTTCGGGTCCCAGACTGCTGGGTTCTGAGTCTTTGCTACAAAGGAGGGTACGAACTTGAAGGATACCTCCCTCCACCCTTTGGAGTGTGCCACGTCGTAGGACAGACCATGGATCTCACCTACTCTCTTAGCTGAAGCCAAGGATAGCAAGAAGACGGTCTTGAGGGTGAGGTCTTTGTCCCCGATATCTTTGAGGGGTTCAAAGGGAGGACGACACAGCATTTTCAGAACCTTGGCCAGGTCCCATCTGGGCACTCTCCTGGCTTGAGGAGGACAGGACTGCTCGGAACTATTAATCAGCATCGCTATGTGTCTCGAGGTCCCCAGGTCGATGCCATTTAGGAGAAAGACTTGGCCTAAGGCTGCTCGTACTCCTTTAATAGCTGGGATTGACATCCCTATTTCATCCCTAAGGTACACGAGAAAGTCCGCTATGTCAGGGACTGAAGCTTTAAGAGGTCTTATGTGTTTTGCCGAGCACCACTTCGTAAAGGCGGCCCACTTCGCCTGGTAGACCACGGTAGAGGATTTCCTTAGGTATAGGGACATCCTCTTAGCTGTGGAGGAGGAGTACCCCTCCTTCTTCAGGAGCCGCTCGATAGTCTCCAGGCGTGAAGGCGAAGAGAGAGAGGGTTGTCGTGGAACTTGAGGAAGTGAGGTTGACTCAGCAGATCTGGCCTGGGGGGCAGAGGTCAAGGCGGTTGGCTTGCCAGGTCTTTTAGATCCGCGAACCACTCTCTCTCCGGCCACCAGGGCGCTACCAAAGTCATCCTTAGGTTTTGGGAGGCTCTTACTCTGTTGAGCACCTGCCTTAACAGCGTGAAGGGGGGAAAGGCATATACGTCCAGGTTGTCCCACTTGTGCTGGAAGGCGTCTTCTAGGGCTGCTCTTTGGTCTGGCATCGGGGAGCAATAGACCGGTAGCTTGGCGTTGAGCTTTGTTGCGAAGAGGTCCATCACCAGGGAGCCCCAGCGTTGAACGATGAGTCTGGCCACTTCTGGGTGTAGGGACCACTCCGTCCCTACTATCTGACCCATTCTGCTGAGGCCGTCGGCTAGCACGTTTCTTTTCCCGGGGATGAATCTTGCTAGTAGTACCACCTGGTGCTCGCCCGCCCAATGCAGGATGTTTATGGTGAGGTCGCACAGTTCTTTCGATCTCATGCCGCCTTGCTTCTTTATGTAGGCTACCACCGTGGCGTTGTTGCATATTAGGGCCACGATGTTTCCCTTCAACCGACTTGCAAAGTGCAGACATGCCTTCTGTACTGCTTTTAGCTCCAGGACGTTGATGTGGAGATGTCTTTCGGTCTCCGACCAGGTACCGCTTGCTGTTTCCTCCCGCAGGTGGGCTCCCCACCCTAGGCTGGAGGCGTCTGTGAACAGGAGAAACTCGGGGGGACAGGCCCCGAGGGGCATCCCCTTGAGGGAGTTCGACTGGCAGCGCCACCATTCTAAGGCTGCTCTCGTGTCCGGAAGGATGGGAATCAACGCTTTCTGAGAGCCTGTCTGGGACCATAGGCCCTTGAGGTTCCATTGTACGGGTCTGAGCCGTATCTTCCCTTGGGGAACCAGTTTCTCTAATGAGACCAGGTGACCTATCAGCCTCTGCCAGTCTTTCGCCCTCCTGGAATGCTCCGACAGGAACGGCTGAATGATTTTGATGAGGTTCTGTATCCTGTCTTCCGAGGGGAAGGCCTTCCCCTGCACGGTGTCCAACGTCATACCCAAGTACCCCATTCTGTTGGATGGAGTTAGGTTCGATTTTTCCAGGTTGATAATGATTCCCAGATTCCTGCAGAATTGGAGGAGGTCCTTCCCTTGCTCTTCCAAGAGGGCCTTTGAGCTGGAAAGGAGCAACCAGTCGTCCAGGTATCTGATGAGACGGATACCCCGTTCGTGAGCCCATACTGAGACCGTCGCGAAGACCCTCGTGAACACTTGAGGGGCCGTCGACAGGCCGAAGCATAGGGTCCTGAACTGCAGGATCTGGGAGCCCCATTTCACCCGGAGGAACTTCCGACTCGACGGGTGGACAGGGATCTGGAAATACGCGTCCTTGAGGTCGATCGTCATCATGAAATCCTTCTCCCTCAAGGACATCAGGACGGATTTTGGGGTGTCCATCTTGAAGCTCGTCTTCTTGACGAACTTGTTGAGGGCCGACAGGTCTATCACTGGCCTCCACCCCCCCCCCCGTTGCTTTCTCCACCAGGAACAGGCGGCTGTAGAAGCCTGGCCCTGGGAGAAGGACTTCTTCCATGGCTCCCTTCTCTAACATGGAGGAAACTTCTTTTTGAAGGGTGGCCCTTTTCAACGGGTCCCTGGGAGCCAACCATTCTGTCCGGGTGGCTGGAATAAGAGGGGGTGGATCCGCTATAAAGGGGACCCTGTAGCCTTCTTTCAGGACGGACACCGTCCAAGCATCCGCCCCATGCGTTTTCCATGCTTGCCAATGAGGTCTGAGGCATCCCCCAACCCGAGGCTTGGGCGGGAGTAGGGGGCCTCTCCCTCTACCTTCTCCTAGAGGGGCGGCCTGATCTGCCTCTCTTCGAGGCGGAGTAACCCGACCTGAAGGAGCTGGCAGAAGCTGGAGCTCCCCTGCGGGAGGGCTGAGGAGTTGTTGTCCAGGAGGAGGAAGGGGCGTCCCTCCTCGAAGAGCTGGGGGCGGCCTGAGGAGTCACGGCACTATCCGAGACTGATCTCCTGTAAGGAGGCCTTCTGGAGGATGTTTGTCTGGGGGCGTTGGTCTCTCTCCTCTTGGACACCTTCTCCATTAGCACTTCTAGCTCCTTCAGAGGAAACAGCGACTCACCCCCTAGGGGTAGGCTACGCACCACTCGGGCCGCTCTGTCCGGGATTTTCCTTGCCAACTTAGAAAGCACTGTGTCCCGTTTTCTAAGCACCCAGTTGGCCGTCAAGGAGAGTGCTTGGTAAGCCATAAACTTGAGGGCTTTCCCCCCGGAGGTGAGAAGGTCCGTCAGGAGACCCTGTTGCTCAGGATCGTCGGGGTCTGTGGAGGCTCGTACATTCACCAACGTGGAGGCCCACCAGTCCAGCCATGAGGAGACGTTCACAAGATCCCTTGACATCTCCTCCATCATGGCGGCTTCAGTGGGTGAGAAGGAAACAGGGGCTGAAGAGGCCCTTTCGTCCGAGCCGCCTTGTCCCAGGATGTCCAAGGCCGGGTCCACCCTACAGGGACCTGGGCGCCGTCCCTCCGGAATATATACCTTGCCCTGTGGCTTGAGACCTTGGAGGAGTTTGGAGGCACTCTGGGACTTGGGGGCCTCCGCACTGCTGGCCACCAAGTTATCTATGTATTCTTGTCCCAGTACTAGGTCTGGGGCGAGAGGAAGGGCCAGGGAGGACTTCGGCAGGGCGTCGCGGTGAGTGTATCTCAGGAGGCTCGACCTCCAGGCATACACCTTAGGCGCCGAGGGTTCTGGAATCCCATGGAGCCTCCTGATGAAACCTACCACCCTTCTGTAGGCGGAGTCCTCCGACGGGGAAGCCTCGCCTCCGTCGGCCGAGGCCTCGGCCTGGCGTGGGGGCGCCGTGCTTGGACGGTAGACAGGGCGTTCTCCTCTTGGTTCCAGGGAGGTCGACCCGTAACCGTAGGGCGCTCCGTACCCGGGTGGATCTCGCCGTAGGGCGGGAGCCACCGGATCCGGGAGGACCTTCGGCTGCCCCAAGGCTCTGGAAGCGGAGGACACGGTCCCGGTGAGATGACCCGACCACGGGAACCGGTCCTTCCTGCTCGATGACCGCCCCAGCTGGGCTGGTTCGGTCGGGCTGCCTTCTCGGAAGCGCGTTTCCCCCCGCTGGGCGGGGTGAACCGGAGGCCTCGAGGACTTATGCTTAAGAGCGAGGTCCTTCCTGCGTGGCAGGTCGAGCGGTTCTAGGCTGTGCGTAGGGAGCGACAACCTAGAGGCTCGTTCACTGGACCGAGAGTCTGGAGAGCGGAGCCTTCTGGACTCTCCTGAAGGGACGTAGACCCATTCGCCGCCGGGAGAGGCATCCCTCCTGTACTTACGGGAGTGAGAGCGGGGGCGCTTCCTGCTGTGCCGCGACCTTGACCTGGAGCGGGAACGATCGCTTTCGGCCCGCTCTCTCTTCCGGTGTCGTTTCTCCCTGAGTTCTCCCCCGGAGGATGAATCCACCTCTGAAGAGTCTGAGGGCGCCACGTTCCTCGCGTAACGGCTGCTCGAGTGATGCGCGGGGGAAGCTCTTCGCCGTCGGTCGTCCGAGACAGGATGTTGGAGGAAGTCTTCGGGAACTGCTGTAGAGATCGAGGGCACTGTGTCTACTCTATCCCTGCTAGGAGGCCAGGGGCCCAGGGACACGTCCATCCTTAGCGGTGACCTCCCCGGAGTCTTCGGCAATTTCCACCCGAAAGCATCGCTACTCGGGCGGCGAACTCAAGCGTGGTTGTCCTCTGGAGGGGGAGAGCCCGACGCACCGGCCCACGAGGGCGGAGGGGACTCCGATATAGCAACACTGCCCCATACTGGGTCTTCCGAGGAAGCGTGATCCCCTGCCACATGGCCCGATTCACCCGAAGCACTAGCGGCCCTTCCGTTCTCTCCAGAGGTGGCAGCCCAAGGTTCCTCCCTCACACTGGGTTCACCGAGGAGAACGCTATGGCTAACTATAACACTGGGGGCTTGGTGCCCACTCCTCTGCGAAGGAGACGGAGAGGCCGAGGCTTCGTCGGACCGATCACTGACCGACGGTAAAGAGGACACGCCACTCACTTTCTTGGGGGAACGCTTAGACGACTTCTTCTTCTTGGTACTGTATCGTACCCACTGTATGCCGTCCCAACTTACGCACTCCGGACACGTGTCCGAGGAGGAGCAAACTTTACCCCTGCACGTGGAATAAAGGGGATGAGGGTCCACTTCTGGCTTAGAGAGGAAAGCCCCACACGACTTTCCGGCTCTAGGACCAGGGCAACGACGCACATGC
>NC_090738.1:120132045-120139545 GCF_036898095.1 Palaemon carinicauda | reverse complement strand
GGTCTGACATTAGGAGATTTTTGTCTAAAATCTAGTAGTTCTCATTTCGTTTATCAGTTTTAAAATTTTCCTGAGTAGCCAAGTATACGGAGTTTCTATTTTTTATTTTTAGCAAATGTCTTCTTTATTTCCACGTTTTCACATCTGCTTCTGGGATTACCTTTAATTTTTGTTTATCTTTTATTATGAAATACACATTTACAATCTTACAGTTTATAACAACTTTACACCATAGTACATTTGCATAGATATTTTTTTATTTTACATATAGTGTATTAACAATTGAAATTTTTACTATTTATCTAAATTGGTTTTTGAATAAAAAATGTATCTAGTCGTGAATACTTATTGCTGTGTTCTTATTCTTCCGTTATGTTGACCATTACCCAATTGCTGACTGTGCACTATTTGTCATTGCAGGTGAAAGACTCCAGAAACTTGAATCATGTGTGACGACGAAGAAGCGACGGTTCTGATTATCGACAATGGCTCCGGTCTTGTCAAGGCTGGCTTCGCAGGTGATGACGCTCCCCGAGCTGTCTTTCCCTCCATCGTTGGCCGTGCCCGTCACCAGGGTGTGATGGTCGGTATGGGTCAGAAGGACGCCTACGTCGGTGATGAGGCCCAGACCAAGAGAGGTATCCTCACTCTAAAGTACCCTGTTGAACACGGTATTGTTACCAACTGGGACGATATGGAAAAAATCTGGTACCACTCCTTCTATAATGAGCTCCGCGTTGACCCAGAGGAGTGCCCTACAATGCTCACCGAAGCTCCACTTAACCCAAAGGCTAATCGCGAGAAGATGGTCCAAATCATGTTTGAGAATTTCCATCTTCCAGCTACATATGTTTGCATCCAGGCCGTCCTCTCCCTCTACGCCTCTGGTCGTACCACTGGTCAAGTGTGTGACTCCGGTGATGGTGTCACTCATATGGTGCCTGTCTATGAAGGTTTTGCTCTTCCTCATGCCATCCTCCGTCTGGACTTGGCTGGTCGTGACGTCACCAACTACTTGATGAAGATCATGACTGAGCGTGGCTACTCCTTCACCACCACCGCTGAACGTGAAATCGTTCGCGATATCAAGGAGAAGCTTTGCTACATTGCTCTTGATTTTGAAAGCGAGATGAGAACTGCAGCTGCCTCTTCCTCAATCGACAAGGCCTATGAACTCCCCGATGGTCAGGTCATCACCATTGGCAATGAACGTTTCCGTGCCCCTGAGTCCATCTTCCAGCCTTCCTACCTGGGTATGGAAGCTGCTGGTGTCCATGAAACTCTCCACAGTTCCATTATGAGGTGCGACATTGACATCAGGAAGGATCTCATGGCTAACATTGTCATGTCTGGTGGAAGCACCATGTATGCTGGTATTGCTGACAGGATGCAGAAGGAAATCACTGCTCTTGCTCCATCCAGCATCAAGGTCAAGATCATTGCTCCTCCTGAGAGGAAGTACTCTGTCTGGATCGGTGGTTCCATCCTTGGTTCACTGTCCACCTTCCAGGCAATGTGGATCACAAAGGAAGAGTATGATGAATCTGGCTCTGGTATTGTCCATCGCAAGTGCTTCTAAAGAATTAGCAAACACCTGTTGTTGCATTATCATATCAATGCAAGAACAATTATTTACGCTTGAATTATATTTATAAGAAAATGATATATTCTTTTTTGCAAATATAACCATATATTTTTCGTATGTGTTTAATATACCCAATACCATTAACATTAGGTAATTCAGTCAATGAAAACAGGGGGGTTGTTAATATCTGATGATGTCATAAGCCAAAAAATTCCTTTCACTTTATTGGAAAAGAAAACTCTCGATAGACTTACGGAGATGCGTATTAAAAGTTATGTACTTTATAAAAGAAAATCATCAATACATATATAGGAGCAACTCTAACTCTATAGCTAGGAAACTATGGAAAGACAACCAATGAAGTAGGCTACTCAGTGAAATGACACGTAAACTTAGCTAGATGTACATAAACACGACCATTACTAATATCAATATCTATTGGATAAAATTAAAAAAATAACATAACAACTTAAAGTTTTTTTCTGTGACATTCATAACTAAGGTGCAGTAGATAATTTTGTAATAACTGTGGAATCTACAGAATCTATTTACTGATTTTCATAAAAGATACCAAGGTGGATTTTTTTGGCTCGAGCCATGTCCTCCTGTTGGAAGTTCCTCTAAGCAGCTTTCTAGTTGGGATATTTCTGCGATTGGTATAACAGAATTTACCTGTAGAGGTATCACGGGGTTACTACCTCCTGGAGCGAATATCCTGAAAGATATCGTGTATGTAACAGGGACGTGTGTAAATACAACCAAGGCTATCCTTCCCGAATAGAGTTAACCTTGTACAGACGGATATGGGATAGGATTAGATATATGGGAAAGCTGTTACAACTCCAATACTAATATGTTAATGTAAACACATCCGCTGGTCTCCATTCCTTTTTGCAGTGCCATTTTGGTTTAGTGCTTGGAGGTTTCTGCTTTGTTTTTCGCAAAGTTTTGGTGGATTTTGACGATGGATGCTTCTAATTCTGCTTCACCGCTTAAATTGAGTACTTTGGATTTTAAATTTACACCTGAATGTATAGAATAAACTAACAGAGCAAGGTTTGAAAGTTTGTGATTGATAAGATTGGGTACAGCAGTATGGATTCATGAAGGAGAGGTGACTGCATGTCATTTTTATAGTAAGGCAGCTACAGGAAAAGAGGCTAGAGGGAAACCAGAAGCACTTCTGTGCTTTTGAAGATCTAGAGAAAACTTATGATAGAATACCAAGCGAAATTACGTTTTGGTGCTTGAAGAGGAGGAAAGACCCAGAGAAATTTGTTAGAATGGTTGAGATTATGTACAAAAGGAGGACAAAAGTAATAAAAGCAATTGGGGAAACAGAAACCTTTGAAGTTAGTGTTGAATTACATCAGGGGATCAGTATTAAGCCCGTTTTCGTTGGTGCTGTTCTTGGATGTATTAAGTGAAGAGATCATAAATGAGTTGTTGGAGTTTCTATGTGCAAAAGATATATTGATTACCATTGAAAAATGAGGAAGACTTACAGAGAGGGGTTGTAGAGGGACAGGAGACTCTGGAAAGGGGTGGCTTGAGGGTAAATGTGGGTAAGACTGAGGTTATGGTGAGCAGTAAGGAAGGTGAGGACAAGATAGCCCTGCATGGAAGTAGAGGCTCGGTTTTAAAATACGCGGAACAATTTAGATACTGGGATCTTCTATAAGGCAGGAGGGAGGATGTGAGGCTGAAGTTGAGAATAGGATAAAAGCAGTTTGGGGAAAGTGGAAGGAGATTGCGGGAGGTGATAATGAAATAACAATCAAGCTAAAAGTCAAGATCTATAGCACAATAATAAGGCCAGTGTTAATGTATGGATCGGAAACGTGGGCTCTCAAACGAAAAGAGGAAGCAAAGCTTGAGAGAACAGGGAGGAGAATGCTGAGATGGATGAAGGAAATATCACTGCTTGAAAGTTTGGAAAACAATGAAATAAGAAGAATGGCAGGCATAGTATAGAATACACATGTAGGCACGTGTTGCGGATGGATGGTGAGGAGGGCTTGGGATGAACCTATTAGCGGGGGAGGGGGGGGGGGTTTAATCGAGAGGGAGACAGAGAATTAGATGGCGAGATAAGGTGAAAGATGATATGGAGAAGAAGTTTAGGGGAAGAGGATGCCTTTGATAGAAAGAATTGGAGAAGGTGCATCAAGCAACCGACCCCTTAATGTAAGGATAACATGAATAGATAGATATAAGAGTTATTAGATTAAAAAAAAAGTTGTAGATATATGAAAATATATGTGCATATATAGAGCTGCAGTACATATTTGATTTTTGGGTGGGGAGCAGCTATAGAAAGGGCAAATGTATTTGCAAAGTTATGGGTTGAGGATGCAATGAGCTGTGGCTAACATTTTCAGAGGATATTAGTTGATTAGTAATGGTGGGAAAAAAGGTTTCGAAGACTGGTGAGAGTCCAATTGTTTTTATTAGAAGAGAATTTTGAAAATGTAATTTTGCCTAATTAAAAATTATGAACGCATGTAGATTCTAGGAACAGTGGATGAATGGTAGTGGTTTTGTATATCTATTTTATAAGATAAAAAAAGCGGTAAATTGCAGAATATGTTAAACAAGGAAGGCAGCAGAATCATCTCTGTAATAAGTTCAGAATATATATATATATATATATATATATATATAAAATATATATATATATATAATATATATATATATATATATATATATATATATATATAAAATATATATATATATATAATATATATATATATATATATATATACTATATATATATATATATATATATATATATATATATATATATACATACTATATATATATATATATATATATATATATACTATATATATATATATATATATATATATATATATATATATATACATACATATATATATATATATATATATATATATATACATACTATATATATATATATATATATATATATATATATATATATACATACTATATATATATATATATATATATATATATATACATACTATATATATATATATATATATATATATATATATATATATATATATATATACAGTAGATAATATTGAAAAGCATATCAACATTATAAAAACAGTTTCCTCCTTTAATTCCAGACTATCACTGCCAAAGCATTCTCAATTTTACAGAACCATGCCAATTTCCACGTCATTCAACTCTGCCTTTCTTTGATTTTCTACATAGAGGCTAATAAACCTTTAAAACACTCACTCTATACACCCAGAACGGCAATCACTGCCGACAAAAATTCTCCACACGCATATTTTGTTCTGCGACAACTTGGGTCATCAACCATTTTCCCTGTTTTCATATTCCTGTAAAATAATTTCGTATCGTCCCTAAATCCATTGCTAATATTCACTTTCCTATATTCATTACCATTTTTCGTTTTCTAGATTTCTGCAAGATGCCAGAGAACTTCAAATCATTTATTCATTCATTTCTAGATTTCTGCTTGACTACCTCATTTAACCCGCTTTGCACCTGGATATGATGCTCTGTTCTGTTATACAAAACTAATTTTTACCTGGCTAAACCTCCCATATCCTCGTCCCTAATAGCTGCTTTTATTCCATTTTCCTACCCCATTGTAATTACAAATACTCCCTGCTGAAAGTATGACCCAATCATTAAATTTTGAATAATCCACATTTTCCGCTTTTCATCTTTTTTTACCAAATATTAATCAGATTTACTTCCCATCAGTACTTCAATCAAACTTTAGCCAATACTGAATTATATTATTACCAATAGTCAAAAAATGAATGAAGATCATTTCTTTTACGGAATGAGAGGACCAATATTGTCAGTGTTCCCCGAAACCATGAAAATATCACTGAGAGAATATCAGATGAACTTAGTGCACATTTACGAAGTAGAACATACGTTTTTTTTACTGTTCCATCAACATCGAGAGCTTATTGTTTTGAGTCATTGTTTAATATATACAGTATACATACATACACACATATCTATCTATCTATCTATCTATCTATCTATATATATATATATATATATATATATATATATATATATATATATATATATATATATATATATATATATATATATATATATATAATCGGAATATTTAGTGGGAGTGACGAGAACATAATGACAAAATTACAAAAAAACATATAAGTGCTCGGTATGCTTGGGGATTGAATGGTTTTTCTCACAGCAGTTACGAAGTGGTGGTGTGCGTAGACAAGTATAATAAATACCTAAACTACACTTCTTCAGGAAGGGTTATAGGGAGGAGGGGGTCCAAGGAAGAGCAAAGTGTATCCCACCCCACCCAGGTGTGACGTGACATCCTAGGTACATATGTGGGGGAAGTTTATACTTAATTGATCATAGTTAATACTTTTCCTTGGTGTTATATCCCTCAAAAAACGTTTCCCTTAGAGTCCCTAATAATTGTTGGATAAGAAGTGTGAAATACAGAATCAAAGTGGGTTTCCCTAGCAATAACGGTCGTATAAAATATAATAAAGTAGGAAAGATAAACGGTTTGTGTGTTCGGCGATAAATTAATTTGGCTTACTAGCAACATGTATATCTTAATTTCAAATCAGAAAACATTCAAATAGTGTATGCAATAAATTTGAATAGAAGTTTATACATGGATTGTCATTTAGATTTTCTAAGACTATAAGAACTGAATTGGAAAATCTATTTGTAATATCAATTCTCATTAATGTATATACAACTGCAAACCAAACTGAAGGATATGTCTATTAATTTCAGGTTTTTGAAACCTAAGAACACATTAATCTTGAAACCAAAGAACATATTAATCACGAGTACTTACCCTTCCAAAGACGTCTTGAACGAGCAAGTATGATTCTTCGTCATAACGAAAAAGAGTTGGCATTTTCATTACATTTCGTGTAATCCTCTCAGTGGCATGTTATGTCCTCTCGTTTGAATATCTATTATAAATGGCTTTAACAGATTAAGCTATCGGTTCAACTTGTGTCCTGTTAATTACTTTTATACAATTCTATTTCTTCACAATCCACATATCACTCTCGCCTTGCAATATATTTAGCATCTTTTTTTTTGAGTTACAATCTAACTTTTCTTTAAGACTTTTAATAATATTTAAGGCAATTCTCTAATTATCATCTTCAATGGGTCATGGTAATTTACGGATTATCGAAAACAATTTAGTCTAAACAAAATTTCGGTGAATCTATTCACAAATCTAATTCCACACTATGATGATAACGTATGATTTTATTTTGTCCTAACCATTACTTTATCTCTAAATTACTACTATAAACTACACAAAAAAGGATCTTTGATGGATACCAAAATTATCTACAATACATTTTACATAACAGATGCACAACGAACAGGGTAATCAAATTTAACTTGCCGCATAGGAAATCGTCTTTACGTTAGATGTCATTCAAACCACTATTATTCAGAGGCCAAATCTCTTAACGTCGCACCAAAGTAATCATTACGGATTAATGGCTTAAGTAAAGTCATTGCCACAACACTGAAAGCCAACCACAAACACACTGACAGTCAGTCACCTCCCTCCGAGCTTCAGGATATTATTGGGAAGTTGCCGACGATGGGAAAAAATAAATTTAAAAATAAAATCATAATTAACATATATACTAGTCACACTTCTCAGATTTCAATTACGGACAAAAATATTCTAGAAACTCGAAGCTTCGTATTCAATACACTGAAATTTTAACAATTTAATTATGTGCAAAAGATACTAATGGTGGATCATGAAAAGCAAGTTAGAAATTATCATAAAGTGTGATAAATCTTGAAAACTAACACCAGTAGACAAGTCAGTGTTTCGAAATAGCATAGAAATGTTAATAGCGTGTCATTTATAACTAAATTATTATTTCATTAGTGTT
>NC_090738.1:120114545-120127045 GCF_036898095.1 Palaemon carinicauda | reverse complement strand
GTTCTATGAATAATCTATTCTGGTTTTCACATTGTTCCACTGATTGATAAACACAATAATTTCAATCTGTGCGTTGGTATGCTTTTGAGTTGTTAATTAAGACATGTATTTAATGAAAAATTTAATGGAACGACTTAATTTACATTTTCCAAGTGGTAGAATGCAAACACTTCAGTGTAAGATATGGGAACTAGAAGCGTAAAACACCTGTTTTCTAAATGTGTAAAAGTACCAAACCGTAGCTTTCATAGGACGAAAAAGCGATAGAAAGATGAAAAATATCGTAAAGTACTCGCAAGGAGTTAACACGATTTGTATTGTCCTTTTTGAACTACTTAAAAACAGATTTGAATTTAGGTCTCGTATGAATGATATAAAACAAAGAATATTTGAAATCCCATAAAATTTTAACTTTATGTAATAAAATTTATCCATAAAATAAAAGGCTTATTCAATTAATCCAGGCAACGACTCGTGTTTCAGCTATTAAAAAGGTCAGAAACATAATATGCCTATATAATCTGCAATATGCATTTATTCAGGTATTACATTATCATATCCAGACTCATGATATCTTAAACTTTTCGTATTTGCTTCCAATTTACTCTTCATGCGCTGGATTGTCTTTGTTTGAGTTTTATTTGTTTGTGTGTGTATGTGTTTATGTGTGTGTGTGTGTGTGTGTGAGAGAGAGAGAGAGAGAGAGAGAGAGAGAGAGAGAGATCATATAATACTGCAGTAATATTCAATTCACAGTTACAAAAGTTAGTATACATCGCCCAACACAAGGAATCTATTCTGACTTTCACACTGTTCTACGAATAATCTTTTCTGACTTTCCCACTGTTTTACTAATAATCTTTTATGATTTTCACACTGTTCTACGAATAATCTATTCTGACTTTCCCACTGTTTTACTAATAATCTTTTATGATTTTCACACTGTTCTACGAATAATCTATTCTGACTTTAACACTGTTCTACGAATAATCTTTTCTGACTTTCCCACTGTTTTACTAATAATCTTTTCTGATTTTCACACTGTTCTACGAATAATCTATTCTGACTTTCACACTGTTCTACGAATAATCTATTCTGACTTTCACACTGTTCTACGAATAATCTTTTCTGACTTTCACACTGTTCTACGAATAGTCTATTCTGACTTTCACGCTGTTCTACCAATAATCTATTATGACTTTCACACTGCTCTACGAATAATCTATTTTGACTTTCACTCTGTTCTACGAATAATCTATTCTGACTTTCACACTGTTCTACGAATAATCTATTCTGATTTTCACACTGTTCCACTGATTAATAAAAACAATCATTTCAATCTGAGTGTTGTTGTGCTTTTGAGTTGTTAATTAAGACATGTATTTAATGAAAAATTTTAATGGAACGACTTAATTTACATTTTCCAAGTGGTAGAATGCAAACACTTCAGTGTAAGATATGGGAACTAGAAGCGTAAAACATCTGTTTTCTAAATGTGTAAAAGTACCAAACCGCAGCTTTCATAGAACGAAAAAGCGATAGAAAGATGATAAATGTCTAAGAGTAAGCGTAAGGAGTTAACACAATTTGCATATTCATTTTTCAACTACTTAAAAAAGATTTAAATTTAGGTCCGTATGAATGACATAAAACAAAGAACATTTGAAATTCCATAAAATTTGAACTTCATGTAATAAAATTTATCCATATAATAAAAGGCTTATTCAACTAATCCAGCCAAAGACTCGTGTTTCAGCCATTCTAAAGGTCAGAAACATAATATGCCTATATAATCTGTAATATGCATTTATTCTGGTATTACATTATCATATCCAGACTCATGATATCTTAAACTTTTCGTATTTGCTTCCAATTTACTCTTCATGCGCTGGATTGTCTTTGTTTAAGTTTTATTTGTTTGTGTGTGTGTATGTGTTTATGTGAGAGAGAGAGAGAGAGAGAGAGAGAGAGAGAGAGAGAGAGAGAGAGAGAGAGAGAGAGAGAGAGAGAGAGAGAGATCATATAATACTGCAGTAATATTCAATTCACAGTTACAAAAGTTAGTATACATCGTCCAACACAAGGAATGTACTTTTTCGAAGACGCCCATGAACAGCTACAGTTTCTGAATGGTTACAATGAAACTGTAATAAGTTGAATTCGTTCACAATCATGTTCGATTTCCCACCTCTTTTACCTCTAAATTCTGAAGAAAGATGACTATTGCAGTACGAAAATACATTGGGCGGTATTCATAAAGAAAAGGATATGCTTATACTTGCAAAATATGAAGGAAATTCTTCTACTTGTATTCATAAACATTTCAAGCAAAAGCTTCTACTTTTAGAGCAAAAGCACATCCTTATAATCACATAAAAGTAAATAGTTATACATAAAGAAGATCCTTTACTTCATATAAAGAGCATATGCTTCGAAAAAGCTGAGTCTGGTCAGTAGCAGACTGCAGTTCCAAGAGAAAGGTTGTTCTGTCCGATTCTCAGCACGATGGCAGATTTTGTGGATGTGAGGCATGTTAAACAATACATGCCCCGTTTACCCACACTTGATCGTGATTTCAAGATGTTATTCCGTTATGAAGAACAAAATGTACAGTGGCTTGCGGACAGATATCTTGTCCACACCTGGAATCTCGATGAAATATCAAGGTTAAGCCATAACTTGGTGATTTGCATTTTACATTTGCTTTTGCATGTATAAACAGTTGGGAGAATACGAAGGCCGCTGTATTTATGGATGTATGTATGTACAAACAGTATATATGTATGTATGTATGTATGTATATGTATATATGTATACATCTATCTATCTATCTATCTATCTATCTATCTATATATATATATATATATATATATATATATGTGTGTGTGAGTGAGTGAGTGAGTGAGTGAGTGAGTGAGTGTGTGTGTGTGTGTGTGTGTGTGTGTGTACAGTACATGCAAATATACTGTATTCATATAATATATAAATATAGTTTATATATATATATATTATATATGTATATGTATGTATATATGTGTATATATATATATATATATATATATATATATATATATGTATATATTATATATATGTATATGTATGTATATATATATATATATATATATATATATATATATATATATATATATATATGTCTGTGAATATATATATACATCGTATAAATATACATATATACACAGAATATTCATATACTGCAAAAGCTTATATACATGCATGTATATACACATATATAAACTATAAATATATATATATATATATATATATATATATATATATATATATATATATATATATATCGATTCGTACCAGAAATAGATTGTTCTAAATTCCAAACCTGAAATAATTTAGCTGAAATCAACTATTTCAATTCGGTTTGCTTTAAACCTCAATTACCCTTAGCCCTTCGTCCGGGTATCTTAAAGTTTCCTTCAAACTGCAAAGTTGAGCGTTTAGCGTCTTCAAAACTTTTCAAATCAAATCCATAAATCAAATCACGTAGTTTATTATTATCATTATTATTATTATTATTATTATCATTATTATTATTATTATTATTATTATTATTATTATTATTTCATTATCATTGTTATTATTATTGTTGTTGTTGTTGTTGTTGTAAAACAAGAATGGAATTTTTTGCGAGTCCTAAAAGAATTCGGAAGAAAATCTTCTCGGATTTCCAAATGGCTTCTGAAGAAATAGCCATAGACTTAGAATGGAATTCTGAATGCCTCCAGAACGGAATCTCAGAACGGTATCGGAAGATGAATTTCCCGGATTTCCAAATGGCTTCAGAAAACATAGCCATAGACTTAGCATGGAAATCTGAATGCCTCCAGAACGATATCTCAGAACGGTTTCGGAAGAAAACTTTCCCGAATTTCCAAAAGTCTTCAAAGGACATAGCCGTATACTTAACATGGATTTCCCGTCTTCACTGGATCTTTGAGTCGGTTTTCTGAGAGAGAGAGAGAGAGAGAGAGAGAGAGGAGAGAGAGAGAGAGAGAGAGAGAGAGAGAGAGAGAGAGAGAGAGAGAGAGAGAGAGGACCATTTCAGAATCGTCGTTGTAAACATCTTCGATTGAGCTCCCAAAGTCTGCAGGATTTTCTCGTCTTCACTGAATCTTTGAGTCGGTTTTCTGAGAGAGAGAGAGAGAGAGAGAGAGAGAGAGAGAGGAGAGAGAGAGAGAGAGAGAGAGAGAGAGAGAGAGAGAGTCTGAACAACTCCTCCCCGAGCTTCAAATGACTTCTGAAGACCTGATCTTCATTTTTTCAAACGTAGCCTGCAACACCTCACATGATCTGTATGTAGCTGGCGAAATCTAACCAAGGAATTGCGCGTCAAAAGGATTAAGAGGAAATGAGTTGATGACTGGGAGAAGGATTTCACTTAACTCACAGAGATCGCGTTTTGGCGGAATAGGAAGCTGCCGGTAAGAATTATGTGTTACGTCTTCGGAACACCATCAACTACAGATGGTTTTGGTTTTTGCCGAAGTTGCCAATCGTTCGTTTTATATCGCCCGACCTATAGAAAGACACGGGATCTTTCGTTGGCAGCTGAGCTTTGAAGATCATAATGTTTGCACCTTGAAGGATCCTTTGCTTGGACTTTTGCGACGATGTCTTATTAAAGGAGACTCTTGGAAAAAGTACGAGGCTTTGTATCGGTGCAAAAACGGATTGCGGAGAATGAGGATGGATGCAGAATGGTTCAACTGAACGGTGAGTGACGTGTAGTTCTTCAACAGGATTGTCCCAAAATTCGCCATTGAAGTAAGGACATATCCAGACGACAATGGTAAATATATCATGTTGCTCGTCATTTACTTTGGCATGATAGTGTATGCGGAGAAATCGATAGTATTCATCTCTTTACTCATTGCCCAGATAGGTAAGGAATAAATGCCTTCGATTTCCCTGAGGAATCTGACGAAGTGAGGACTTGCGGCATTGAAATCTCTTTTGAAATCTAGAGGTACACTGACGAACTAAAGAAAAGAGACAATGAAATCTCGAAAGAAACAGATAATCTAATGAAAGAAGATCTTGAAAACTAGAAGACAGGAGAGAACAGCGAAGAGGAGCCTCTAATGCCAGAGGTAAGACACCTAAAAATAGAGAGCCTCTTATGCTAGAAGTAAGGCACCTCAAAATATAGATCGAAGACCCTCTAATGCTAAAAGTATGGAACCTAGAAATATATGTCAAAGAACTTCTGATGCTAGAAGTGTGGGAGCTAAAGAGAGAGGTCAAAGAACTTCTAATGCTAGAGGTGTGGGAGCTAAAAAGAAGTCAAAGAACTTCTAATGCTAGAGGTGTGGGAGCTAAGAAGAGGTAAAAGAACTTCTAATGCTAGAGGTGTGGGAGCTAAAAAGAAGTCAAAGAACTTCTAATGCTAGAGGTGTGGGAGCTAAAAAGAAGTCAAAGAACTTCTAATGCTAGAGGTGTGGGAGCTAAAAAGAGGTCAAAGAACTTCTGATGCTAGAGGTGTGGGAGCTAAAAAGAGGTCAAAGAACTTCTAATGCTAGAGGTGTGGGAGCTAAAAAGAAGTCAAAGAACTTCTAATGCTAGAGGTGTGGGAGCTAAAAAGAGGTCAAAGAACTTCTAATGCTAGAGGTGTGGGAGCTAAAAAGAGGTCAAAGAACTTCTAATGCTAGAGGTGTGGGAGCTAAAAAGAGGTCAAAGAACTTCTAATGCTAAAGGTGTGGGAGCTAAAAAGAGGTCAAAGAACCTCTAATGCTAGAGGGGTGAGAGCTAAAAAGAGGTCAAAGAACTTCTAATGCAAGGGGTGTGGGACCTAAAAAGAGGTCAAAGATCTTCTAATGCAAGGGGTGTGGGAGCTAAAAAGAGGTCAAAGAACTTCTAATGCAAGGGGTGGCGGAGCTAAAAAGAGGTCAAAGAACTTCTAATGCAAGGGGTGGGGGAGCTAAGAAGAGGTCAAAGAACTTCTAATGCGAGGGGTGGAGGAGCTAAAAAGAGGTCAAAGATCTTCTAATGCAAGGGGTGTGGGAGCTAAAAAGAAGTCAAAGAACTTCTAATGCAAGGGGTGGGGGAGCTAAAAAGGAAGGGGTGGGGGAGCTAAAAAGAGGTCAAAGAACTTCTAATGCAAGGGGGGTGGGATCTAAAAAGAGGTCAGAGAACTTCTAATGCAAGGGGTGTGGGAGCTAAAAAGAGGTCAAAGAACTTCTAATGCAAGGGGTGTGGGAGCTAAACAGAGGTCAAAGAACTTCTAATGCAAGGGGTGTGGGAGCTAAAAAGAGGTCAAAGAAATTCTAATACAAGGGGTGGGGGAGCTAAAAAGAGGTCAAAGAACTTCAAATGCAAGGGGTGTGGGAGCTAAAAAGAGGTCAAAGATCTTCTAATGCAAGGGGTGTGGGAGCTAAAAAGAGGTCAAAGAAATTCTAATGCAAGGGGTGTGGGAGCTAAAAAGAGGTCAAAGAAATTCTAATGCAAGGGGTGGGGGAGCTAAAAAGAGGTCAAAGAACTTCAAATGCAAGGGGTGTGGGAGCTAAACAGAGGTCAAAGAACTTCTAATGCAAGGGGTGTGGGAGCTAAAAAGAGGTCAAAGAACTTCAAATGCAAGGGGTGTGGGAGCTAAAAAGAGGTCAAAGAACTTCTAATGCAAGGGGTGTGGGAGATAAAAAGAGGTCAAAGAACTTCTAATGCAAGGGGTGTGGGAGCTAAAAAGAGGTCAAAGAACTTTTAATGAAAGGAGTGGGGAAGCTAAAAAGAGGTCAAAGAACTTTTAATACAAGAGGTGTGGGAGCTAAAAAGAGGTCAAAGAACTTCAAATGCAAGGGGTGTGGGAGCTAAAAAGAGGTCAAAGAACTTCTAATGCAAGGGGCGTGGGAGCTAAAAAGAGGTCAAAAAACTTCTAATGCAAGGGGTGTGGGAGATAAAAAGAGGTCAAAGAACTTCAAATGCAAGGGGCGTGGGAGCTAAAAAGAGGTCAAAAAACTTCTAATGCAAGGGGTGTGGGAGCTAAAAAGAGGTCAAAGAACTTCTAATGCAAGGGGCGTGGGAGCTAAAAAGAGGTCAAAAAACTTCAAATGCAAGGGGTGTGGGAGCTAAAAAGAGGTCAAAGAACTTCAAATGCAAGGGGCGTGGGAGCTAAAAAGAGGTCAAAAAACTTCTAATGCAAGGGGTGTGGGAGATAAAAAGAGGTCAAAGAACTTCAAATGCAAGGGGTGGGGGAGCTAAAAAGAGGTCAAAGAACTTTTAATGCAAGGGGTGGGGGAGATAAAAGAGATCATAGAACTTCTAATGCAAGGGATGGGGGAGCTAAAAAGAGGTCAAAGAACTTCTAATGCAAGGGGTGGGGGAGCTAAAAAGAGGTAAAAAAACTTCTAATGCAAGAGGTGTGGGAGCTAAAAAGAGGTCAAAGAACTTCTAATGCAAGGGATGGGGGAGCTAAAAAGAGGTCAAAGAACTTCTAATGCAAGGGGTGGGGGAGCTAAAAAGAGGTCAAAGAACTTCTAATGCAAGGGGTGGGGGAGCTAAAAAGAGGTCAAAGAACTTCTAATGCAAGGGGTGTGGGAGCTAAAAAGAGGTCAAAGAACTTCTAATGCAAGGGGTGTGGGAGCTAAAAAGAGGTCAAAGAACTTCTAATGCAAGGGGTGTGGGAGCTAGAAAGAGGTCAAAGAACTTCTAATGCAACGGGTGTGGGAGCTAAAAAGAGGTCAAAAAACTTCTAATGCAAGGGGTGGGGGAGCTAAAAAGGTCAAAGAACTTCTAATGCAAGGGGTGGGGGAGCTAAAAAGAGGTCAAAGAACTTCTAATACAAGGGGTGTGGGAGCTAAAAAGAGGTCAAAGAACTTCTAATGCAAGGGGTGGGGGAGCTAAAAAGGTCAAATAACTTCTAATGCAAGGGGTGAGGGAGCTAAAAAGAGGTCAAAGAACTTCTAATGTAAGGGATGGGGGAGCTAAAAAGAGGTCAAAGAACTTCTAATGCAAGGGGTGTGGGAGCTAAAAAGAGGTCAAAGAACTTCTAATGCAAGGGGTGGGGAAGCTAAAAAGAGGTCAAAGAACTTCTAATGCAAGGGGTGTGGGAGCTAAAAAGAGGTCAAAGAACTTCTAATGCAAGGGGTGTGGGAGCTAAAAAGAGGTCAAAGAACTTCTAATGCAAGGGGTGTGGGAGGTAGAAAGAGGTCAAAGAACTTCTAATGCAAGGGGTGTGGGAGCTAGAAAGAGGTCAAAGAACTTCTAATGCAAGGGGTGGGGGAGCTAAAAAGAGGTTAAAGAAGTTCTAATGTAAGGGGTGTGGGAGCTAAAAAGAGGTTAAAGAACTTCTAATACAAGGGATGGGGGATAGATGTCGCCAGCCAGGCTTTGGGGAAGGCGCGGCGGCGACTGTGTTCTTTCTGATGCGTAAACTTAATTAAATACAAGTAAAAACAGGGCATTAAATACGTATTATAAATACTAAACTCTTTCTTATCTTGACAGCACAAATTAAATCTTACAAGTTCCAACATGTAACTAAGCGCTCCTGAAGCACGAGTCAACCTTTTACTTCTGCTTGGAGGATATCCTCGCAAGTAAAAGGTAATCATTATGAATATGGAAAGAAAGATTTGCTTATACTTCTACCTTTTGCTTCAGTGAATTACCTTGTACTTCTACCTTATGCTTACAAGGATATCCTTCATTTTTATGGATACCTCCCAAATAGTCAAATTACTTTTTACAGAAGAGAAACCTAATCAAACCGATACCAGTACTCACAGTTTGAAAGAGACAACCTACAGAGTAATCCGAGAAGGTAGAGTGAGGTCTACAAGATAACTGTCTTTATCAAATGTATCCATACCGTAAAAAACTAAAGGCAATGCCCGACCATAGGGACTAAGGCACCTTCCTTCTCCATGCTTCCATCGGGGCTCGTGGGGAGAGGCTGGCCCCGGGTAAGATTATGATAATTCTAGAAGTTCATTATCTAGGACAATTGTCGTTACACGCAGAAAAAAAAAATTTTGTGGCTTCACAATGGGCTGGATCCATGAATTTTAGCGGCAGAGCCTGGCGATGGGACCTGTGAGAACATTCACCGCCGAAATGAATGGTAAAACCTTTAAGGTAAAAGATAGAAGAGGTTGGGCAGCAAGAGTGCTGGTTGATTGATTGATTTTGGGTTTTCTGGCATCCTTTCATCTAAGGTCATTGATCCCGAAGATGGAAGAAAGGTAGCTAGAACGGAGGTAAAGTAGAAGGATGTAAAGGTGTAGCTACTGGGCCCAAAGAATACCTACAGGTCATCAGCTGAGGTGCGCCAACCCCCTGCTAGTTTTACTGTATTAGAAGTTTAAACAACTTTGCTCATATTAATAAGGAAAATCAAGTTAACTTTTTTTTTTATTTCTACTCTTTTGCAAAGGCGCAAGAGTAACCTTTATGTTATTACGCTTGTGAATGCAATAATAGACTAAAGGAAAGAAAAGAAAAACATACATATATATATTCACACAAACACACACACACACACACATACATATATATATATATATATATATATATATGTATGTATATATGATATATATATTATATTATATATATATTTATATACATATATATTTACATATATATATATATATATATATATATACATACTGTATATATGTATATATATAAATATATGTATATGTATATATATATATATATATATATATATATATATATATATATATGCGTGCGCACATATACTTGTATGGCTATGTGCGCGTGTTTATATATATATATATATATATATATATATATACATATATATATATATATATATATCATATCTATCTATCTATCTATCTATCTATCTATCTATATATATATATATATATATATATGTATATATATATGGAGAGTTTTTGGTAAACAAAATGTGATAATGAAAAGTAAAATGCCACTTTCTCTACAGAGAAAATTATCTAATCAGATGGTCCTACCAGTATTAACTTGTGCATCAGAAACTTGGAGCCTTACTGAAGCCTTAGAACATAACTAGTTACAACTCAAAGAGCTATGGAAAGAACAATGATGGGAATAACATTAGGTGACAGAAAAAGAGCAATATGGATACGAGAGCAAACTAAAGTAGAGAATATTCTAACAAGTAACAAAAAGAAAGGGACATGCACAGGACATATAATGAGAATGACAGATAATAGATGGACATTAAGAATAACAGAATGGATCCCTAAAGATTGCAAAAGAAGGGTAAAGAAGAGAAGACGATAGACTGACGAGCTAAGAAAATTTGCGGGTACAGCGACGTACAAAGGCCATAAACGGACGTGAATGGAAGAACAGGTCTACATATATAAATATATATATATATATATATATATATATATATATATATATATATATATATATATATATGATACATTTTGCACATTTAGACGTGTTTTTCATATTCAAATAAGCCATATTTTTTTTATACATTAATATCTGGATTCTCTTAACGACCTCGGGATCAGAGCCCCAGGTGAAATCACACAAAGACAAGAACTTCTAACCGGCCGGTAGTCGAACCCTGGTCCGGGAAGCTTGTATAAACAGTGACACTACCACTTGGCCACAAATAAAGTACAAGCTTCCTGGACCAGGGTTCGACTCCCGGCCAGTTAGAAGCTCTTGTCTTTGAGTGATTTCGCCTGGGGCTCTGATCCCGAGGTTAAGAGAATCCAGACATTAATGTATAAAAAATATATGGCTTATTTGAATATATACTGTATATATATATATATACATATATATATATATGTATATATATATATATATATATATATATATATATATACACAAACATATAAATCAATACACCTATATACACATATATAAGCTAGTAAGTGTATGTTTACTTTATAAATGGACCAAGAGAAGATTCACACTAAAAGCATGGACAAAGAGCACTATATCTCCTTCAACCCAGAAGAGCTTTGAAAAAAAAAAAAGACACTGTGTAACACAATCCACACCATCTACGTTTGCCATCACTTTGTTTCTCGCCATAACAACATTTAAGTGTAAGTCGTCATGGTTTTTCTTTTATTTTCTTAGGGTGAGGTGACGTTTTGCTCACATGACTGCACAACAAAGGAGGTTTCGGGGTGGGGCTGTGGGAAGGGGGGAGGGGGGGGGGGTAGAATGGGTTGGGTTTTACGGCCCAGTGCCCCCTGTGATTCAGGGTAAGGCGGTAAATAGGGGTATGAGAGTGGGGTAAGTGTGGGAGTACTGGTGTGGGGACACGATGCCCTTTGGAGGGCATAACGCTTATAACACAGGCATCCGCTCCCAAACGCCTTCTTGGCTTGGACCCAGTTCCTTCGCTCCGACGTTGAAATCCTTGTAAGGAAGGCAGGGGCGTTGCCCTTCCCTTTGCCGTATTAATTCCGCCGTATTTATATATTTCTCGGCAGACTAAATAAAACTCTCCTTAAGCAGAATAAACCTGAGGAAGAATGCTCACGTTTTGATAAAGGTGTTTTTTATGGGTAATATATATAAATGGAGACAGACTTTTCTGCGAAAAAATAAAAATTCTGGCAAGGGGATGCTGCCCTCGGATTTCCGAGGGACGGGGGAGGTCTGGCTTTACTTTGTATATAAAGGTGGGTGGTGATGCCTCATAACGCTAGTTCGTCATAAGATTCTACTTAATACTTGTGTTCTCTGTGCGCGTAAGTCTCTTGCTTTAAGGTCTTGGCAAAAAAAGAATGTGAATTGCCGCATTTATTTCTAAGGAGAATTGTGACAATTTAGACGTACAGTGAATCAAGAATTGTGTTCATAGTGTTGAAATATAACATAGCATTTATATATATATATATATATATATATATATATATATATATATATATATATATATATATATGCATATATATAAATAAATATACATACAGTATATATATATATATATATATATATATATATATATATATATATATATATATATATATATATATATATATATATATCATTTTAAAGTCGAGGTGCTACGTGTAGGAGAATTGGAAATTGATAAGGCAAGGTAATCTTGAAGCAAGTTTCAAGTGGTGGGTGTCATAGTGCAAAATATAAGCAAATGATTTTATTTAAATTTATTTTGAGGAATATTTCTTGCAAAAAATGTCGATGTTTAGAACTGTTGTCAATATACAGTATATACAGTCAATATACAGTCAATATAACGGAGACGTATAAAATGAGGATATTGTAGTGAATCTATGGCAGGTGTAATAAACAGACAAGAGAAAATATGTTTTTTCTTAGTTAAGATATAATTCATTACAAGGAGAAATATGTTTATAAGAGTATGAATTAAAGATAACACAGAAAATTTTAACTTATGTGGAGTTACTATAGCATTCCTTTATGAAATTCTTCGTTTTTGAAGCAAAGAGGTGCATATAATTAATAGTCAAAGTAGTTATTATTCAAATACTGGTGCTTACAAGTAAAGACAACCTTCTTCTTCTTTTTAT
>NC_090738.1:120099545-120104545 GCF_036898095.1 Palaemon carinicauda | reverse complement strand
CTGTAAAAGTACAGAGAATTTAATAGTCAAGAGAGCTGAATTAGTGTCATTAACCATTTAAAAGAGAGAATTCCTCTGGCTCTCGACAATGTCTAAGTCTTAAATACTAAAATAAAGTCGGTGCATGATTCATTTAGTATATTTAACTCACCCTTAGAGATACACTTATAAATAAGCACTGATTACGAAGGGATGCATCTTGTTATCTAAGCAAACTCCGGTATTGTAAAGGTTTATGTAATCGTCAAGCGGGTTATACACAAAACTACTATAATTTTCATTGATACTGTAAGTAAATAAAGTAAATAAATTAACACACACACACACACATATATATATGTATATATATATATTAACTGGATATGTATATAAATATATTTACTATATATATATGATTTATATATATATATATATATATATATATATATATATATATATATATACAGTGAATATATTTATATACATATCCAGTTAATATATATATATATATATATATATATATATATATATATATATCCATACGAAATAAATTATTTCAAATACGGCCGATGTGAATAAACTACTATTTGTTTGTCCTCTACAATGGTCCATTGAGAAATGGTAATATTGTATTACCATGGTTTCATAAAATTACTAATCTAAACATAATTTCCTTTCAACTAAATTAATCAATTCCAAAAGTTTATTTTTCTCTAGCTTTCTCGAAAATAATTTTTGGTTCAACCCAATGAATTGTCACTCAAGTAGAAAACCTTTGTCTAGGAATATTGAGTCATGATTTTCGCCCAATCTGTCCTATACATGATATTATTATTATTATTATTATTATTATTATTATTATTATTATTATTATTATTATTATTATTATTATTATTATTATTATTGAAAGTCAAGAGTCCTTGATGACATTCTTGTTAATAGTAAACATTTATTTCCTCTTTTTCCTTTTCTTTATTCACCCACCCCCCAGTTCTGGTACTAGTTATCAGTCGCATTAACTTTTGATTAAAGATTATTACGTTAACCATTACCTGTAAAGATGGTTGTTGCGTTAATGATTGAGACATGGTCACCAATATACGAAGAACCAAAAAAAAAAAAAAAAAAAAAGAAAACCTACATTAGAGAGGAATGGATTAATGAGAAATTCGGTAGAAATAAATCTAATAATGTATCTAAATAGTCGCATGACCTAAAATAGACTAAAATCAAATGGCATAATATATATTTAATATATGAAATCTATAATTTCTTAACAGGAGAAAATTTCACCTGACGATATTCCAATATCTGTACCACAAAGAATATAGACAGAAAGGAAAGGTGTATATAGAGTTAATATAGAAAGGCGTATTAAAGTTAATATAGAAAGGCGTATTAAAGTATATGCAAAAAGGGGTATTGAAGTTGATATTGAAAGGCGTATTAACGGTAATATAGAACGGCGTATTAAAGTTTACAAAGGCGTATTAAAGTTAATATATAAAGGCGTATTAAAGTTGATATACAAATGCGTATTAAAGTTAATATACAAAGGCGTATTGAAGTTAATATACAAAGGCGTATTAAAGGTAATATAGAACAGCGTATTGAAGTTAATATAGAAAGGCGTATTAAAGTTAATGAAGGTAAGTATATCACAACAGTTGAATAATGGCATGACCGATGAATCGACTACTGCTTGTATAGTTTTAATATTAAAGATGATCAACTTTGACTAAATAATCAAAAGATTACACCTAAATTTATACAAAAAAGAAATAGATACCCAATATCAAATAAGAATTATAACAATAATGGATGGCACAACATCTGCACTTAAAAGAAATAGATTTAGTCCAAACTGTCAAATGCGATAACAAAATATATAAGATATACATAAAAAATGTGCACTAATATGATCTAAATATTCCCAATTCAAGATAATGAACTCAAAAGTCACTTTACTGGACTTGTCTTCTGTTCACTCTGGTCTTGTTCTACTCAACTGTTCAAAATCTTACATTACGAGAAGATGAATTAACTACTTAATAAGTACCTCTAAGTTACACTTGTAAAAGTACTTAATTAAACCTCCCTTTTAAAAACCTTCTTTTAAAAGTACCTCCTAACTCTACGAGAATATGAATTAATTACTTAATAAGTACATCTTAAGTTACACTTGTAAAAGTACTCAATGAAACCCCCCTTTAAAAGAAATCTCTTAAAAGTACCTCCTAAGCTACTTACAAGGTCCTTCAAACACGGCCAAAAGATGACTGAGGATTTCGGGGCAAGAGTTTCCTTTTTATATAGCGAGATTTTTAGTGGGCGTCGAGGACGGTTGGGGAGGAATGCATCTAGACAACAAATAAGGCCACCGATGCTAAATCCTCTCATGGCTCTACTCAATTTAGCAATACAGAACGAGACTGAGGCAGCAGTAGCCAGGTAAAACATACACAAGATTAGGTCATACCTGTGATATATATATATATATATATATATATATATATATATATATATATATATATATATATATATGTATATATACAAATATGTATACACATATGTATATATACGCATATTTGTTTATATACATAAATTTATTAATATATTCATATATACAAATACAGTATGTATATATATATATATATATATATATATGAATATACATGAATACACTTATTTGCACACGTAAATATGTGTACTTATATATATATATATATATATATATATATATATATAGATATATATATATATATATATATATATATATATTATATATATATATATATTATATACACACAGACACACACACATGTACATATACATACACTTGATTATATATACATATACGGAGAGAGAGAGAGAGAGAGAGAGAGAGAGAGAGAGAGAGAGAGAGAGAGAGAGGAGAGAGAGAGAGAGATTTCTTATTTAAAAGGTAAAAATTTTTGGGAATTCTAACATTAATTACTTTTGCCAGATGTTACATTATTTTCTCTTTTCTCGCAAAATGACTGTTACAACTAAAACTTGCAGAAAAGAATTTCTTTTACCGTTTAACATTGCGCAGTTTTTCGAACGTGAGAAGCTAATTAAGTATTTTTCATCTATCTATCTAACTGGGTTTCACAAGGCACCAGAAGAGTTGGAAGACTCAGGCGTACATGGCTGAGGACTATGAAGCGTCAAGTAGATGATGAATGGAGAAGTATTGATTTAAAAGCTCAAGATTAAGACAACTGGTGAGATCTAACCGAAGCCCTTTGCGTCAATAGGCGTAAGAGGAATAAGATAGATTGTATGGACAGGTCTGCTAATCCCTCTGAGAAGTTGCTTCCCTTTTTTTTTTTTTATAAAATACAATAAAACATCTAATGATACATAAAGACTTTTAGGGTTCAGTAGTTTCTGCAAAGAAGTAAAAGGAAAAAGTGAAGAAAAGCAATGGATGAAACAAATTATGATGAAAAAAGAAAAATTGGAAAAACCTAAGGAAAAAAGAACGATTAAATGTATAAAGGAAATTGAGGATATCACAGATTTGAGTAATAGTCATCAACGAAAAACGCCTTTATTATATCACAATTACAAAGTGGACCTCCCACTTTGCGGACATTAACTAGGCAGCTGTACAGGATAGCATTTTAATGAGAAAAGTTTTATGCATGACGACCGGTTTTAAAATAACTGATTGACTTTTGCTTGTGGCAAAGATACTTATTTTGATTTAAAAAGATACTTAAAATTGCATTAACACGTTCTTAAAATGAGAGAAAAGGGCTGAAATTATACCAAGAAAGCTATTAGATATATTACTTGCAAGCAATACGCTTGAGATAAATATTCGATTAATTAAATTTTTTCATCTTTGGGTATTTAGCTCGTCTTACGCGTTAATTTTTTTTTTCTTATTTTTTTACCTGTCATACGAGCAATGAAATGAATGCAATAATGGAGTAAATGTCTAAGCCCCGTTTCTTATTATAACAAACCTGTTAGATCTTCTTGATAATATAAATCAACACGTTTATCAAAGGTATGAATAGATACTATATATGAATTTCTTATCCTGATATTTCGAATGCTATCCTAATGAATATACGACACAGGTTTGGCCTTACAATTCATATATAGAAACTTTTAATAAGGGATATATTTCAGCAGATTTAGAGTATAATGTCTTCATCATATTTAAGAAAAGAGCTAAGATAAGAGAATTTAATTTGAAAGAGGTGGATGCATGACTCAAGCAAGTAGTAGGTTACAAATAACATTAACAGACACTTTTAAATTCTTGCAAGTCCTCATGAAAAGAGCCAAGGGAGTTGTTTTAAAAATGAGCATTGCAAAGTGTTTTTTTTTTTTTTTTTTTTTTTTAAAAGAACGTAACTAAATTAAAAAAGCACAAAGTTATTGACGAGGTCTTTCTGAATGTAAAATAAATTCTTTGGAGAACATAAATTGATAGCTTTGAATGAATAAACTTTCACTTATAAGATGTCATTTGTAAGTCAGATGCATCATGAAGAGGTAACAGCAGTACATTTTCATTATAAATTTAATTGTATTTATAGTCAATGGATATAATGTGAGATACTGGCTATACTAGTATAATCAGGTTATAATTACAGGCTTTAATATATCAAAAGAAGATGGTATTTAGCAATGTAACATAAAACAATCATTCTATGGATATTTGATGACAAATTAGGAGTTTCCATTATACTTCCAATAAAAATAATCGCAAGCAATAGAAATGTTAAGCATTGGGAAACAGTATTTGCAGAGTTCCCTAAACTGAAGGGTAGACTAGGATTAGAGCTACTTGGGATTTTCAGGGGAAAAATCATTAAGATGTAGGGACAAAATTGCCGATATAATTGTCCTGTGAATTGACATTTATGTGGAGTAATATTTGAAATAATGTACATATTATTAGTTGATACACACACATGTATATATATATATATATATATATATATATATATATATATATATATATATATATATATATA
>NC_090738.1:120072045-120094545 GCF_036898095.1 Palaemon carinicauda | reverse complement strand
GATCAAACTTAGTGAAATACGTTTTTAATGAGAAGGGTGATCAAATCTAATTTTGAAGTTTATCCAACTAGTGTTGCAGCTTGGTTTTTAATTTAATGATAACACACTAAGTTATAAATATTTTGAGTGTCTGTGTGTTGTCTCTATATACTGTTTGTAATCAAAATGAAAATTTGCATTCAATTAAAGGAGGGGAAAAGATCTTATTAATTTCGAATAGATAATCTGTTAAATGACATTTCCTGTAAAAGATAACTTTGATTTCACAAATCCCCCATTTTGTTTGTTTGTGGGAGTTGCAATAACAATTTGTAAAACTACCTCGCATTTTAATGAGAGAGAGAGAGAGAGAGAGAGAGAGAGAGAGAGAGAGAGAGAGAGAGAGAGAGAGAGAGAGATTTGTAAGCAAGTAATAGCGAGAAATATTCCTACATTTATTTCACTTACATTATTGATAGTTCCTTAAAACACGAGAAGCGTGACAACAGATAAAGGAGAAGAACGTTTAACGCTACTCAGCGATAAATATAACCAAGTGTAGGAATCACAAAGAACGGATAAGAGAAATGGTAACGTAGAACTTACACGATAGAAAACGGAGCTGTCTTAAGGACAGTTATTTACCCAAGATGTACCTTAACTGCTATTCCTCGCCTTCTAGAAAACCTACTCGTATGAGTCTTTCGTTTTGTTTAGGTGCTGCTAAATAATACATGTGTTTATTTCTTACTGCTAAATAATACATGTCGATTTTATATTTCCTTAGCGAAGATGAAATACTACCATTCTTTTGAAATATTTCAATTTTGCTTAATGATGCTGCACGATGGATGTACCTAGTTAAACCCTTGTACTTTTATTATTATTATTATTATTATTATTATTATTATTATTATTATTACAAGCTAAGCTACAACCCTAGATGGAAAAGCAGGATGTTGTAGGTGCAAGAGCTCCAACAGGGAAAAATAGCCCAGTGAGGAAAGGAAACCAAGAAATAAATAAACTACAAGATAAGTAATGAACAATCAAAATAAAATATTGAAAAAACAGCAACAATATTAGATTAAATCTTTCATATATATTAAGAAAAAGAAAATAAAACAAGAGGAAGAGAATATACCCTCAAGCAAGTATAGTATTCATTAATAGAAACAAAAAATTCTCTCAACAGTATCACTGTATGACACATTCCTTTATCTGTAAATTCATACCAATTTAATATATTTGCTTTACCTAAAAGGGGATATTCCTTTACAACAGACGACGTTCACTCTTCGTGAACGCAAAGGCATCCACGTGACGACTTCAGAAGACCTTAGCCCATTAGTAAAGATCTCGGCCAAAGAGATTAGTGTCACTACGCCAAAGTTATGCGGTGTTTTCTTTTTACCCGTGTGTGTCTTGCACATTAGTCGTGTGTTTATTTCAACTAGTTTTTTTTTTTTTTTTTTTTTTTTTTTTTTTTTTTTTTTGCATTTATTTCTACGGGTATAAAGATGCTGCTTTGCAGCCGGTGTTGTACTTCAGTAAGTCTTCGTTATTACCTCCGCCAACGAAGTTGGAGGGAGGTTATGTTTTACACCCGGTTTGTGTTTGTGTCTGTGTTTACTTGTGAACAGCTTCCTGGCCACAAGTTTAATCGCAGAGTAATGAAACTTGCAGAGAGTAACCGTTATGTAAAAAGCTAGAAATGTTTAAATTTTGGAAGGTCAAGGTCAAAGAAGAAGGTCAAGCAAAATATCTCATTCACGTAATCCTGCCTTAAGTTTGGACATCGTTATCACAGAGACTTCAAACTTGGTTCATATTCGAGTGTAAGAAAACCCTCGTCAGTTAATACATGCTAAGGTCAAAGGTCAAGGCCAGGTAAAAAGTTCGAGAAATACGCTGCCGCGGCGGAGGTCTGCGCTATACTGAGTGCCCCTTCAGTTACATTTGTAAAATCCCCGGGACTTTGTTGTGTTCTTAACTAAATTTCAGAAGGAACCTTGTACCACAATTACCAAAGCGGATGCAAGAAAGGGAGATAATTTGAGCATTAATATGTAATTTACCATAAATCATTGGGCAATGATTTAGTAAATTTACATTTTCAAAGTGAAAAAAGATGATGAATGAGTCCATGTAAAATATAATTTGTTATTTATGATGACCTGATAATGAAAAATCTAATTTATTGCTAATTGCAAAGTATAGCATATGGAAATTATATTTTTGAAAACGGCACAAAAAACCTACACACACGCACGTGCGTACAGAGAGAGAGAGAGAGAGAGAGAGAGAGAGAGAGAGAGAGAGAGAGAGAGAGAGAGAGAGAGAGAGAGAGAGAGAGAGAAATTGCCCTTATATCCCGTTCTCGTTTCAACATCTTTCCTCGTAACAAGGTGGCGAATAGATAATTTCTATGATATTATCAAAACAAATAATTAATATATATATATATATATATACATATATATATATATATATATATATATATATATATATATACACACACATATATATACATATATATATACATACATATATATATACATATATATATATGTATATATATATATATATATATATATATATATATATATATATATATATATATATATATACACATACACACACATATACATATACATATACATATACACACACACACACACACATATATATATATATAGATAGATATAGATATATACTAAAAAATAACAGTAAATCCTGAAAACTGACCTACTTACCGTTAAAACTCCGCCTAAAGCTGTGGTATTAACGGAGATTCCATTGTGTCTGGTGGATCACCCTGTAAAAACGGATTAATGATTAGCATCCAAATTTATTTGTAATGTTAATTATATTAAGAAGAATAATAAAATAAGTATAGAGAAGTAATAACATAATATCCTCTTTTTTTCTGAAAGCATTTTTCTTAAACGGAATATTTATTGAACATTTATTTCATCAAAAGAATTGTTAAGAGTCTAGATCACATAGATGGGATTTCGATAAAAACAATTTATGTTAGGCCTCTTGGAACAAACATTGAAAAAGGTAAAAATAGCATGAGAACTTAACGATATCAAATAGTAAAATGAACATCCTGTAAAATTGAATGCTTACAAATCAAACTAGAGGGGTAACCAGTAGAGCGCAGATCTCCGCGCGGCAGCTTATTTCTCTACCTTTTGCTCAACCTTCTCTTTTGACCTTAACATGTATTAATTGGCGTGGATTTTCATATACTCAAATATGAACTAAGTTCGAAATCTCTGTGACAACGATGTCCAAACTTATGGCCAATTACACGAATTGGACATTTTGCTTGACCGTGACCATGACCTTTGACCTTGACCTTCCAAATTTAATCATTTCCAGCTTTTTACATAACAGTTAATCCCTGCAAGTTTCATTACGATTACAATTGTGGCCAGATAGCTGTTCAAAAACAAACACACACACAAACAAACACACACACAAACAAACATACAAACACAAATTGGGGGTAAAACATAACCTCCTTCCAACTTCGTTGGCGAAGGTAACGAGGTAGTTAATTTCGGCGAAAGCCAAGTGTGTTAATTATCGCTGTAATTTCTTCCACTTTCTTACTGTCTAGTTTTTTCCCTATGGCAAATTCAGATTCAATTTAGTTTTCATAATGCTGATGCACATATAACTGCGCCCTTTTTAAGGCCTAAGTATTATTTTATCTCTACAAGTGACTGCGTATTCCGATCAGAAAATTTGTAGAACCCTTGGGTATATCAAATAAGTTATAAATGAAGATGAAAAGTTCTTAGTTCTGAGATTTAAGAGTGTATATTTTATTTGCTGTATTTATCGTATACAATAAATTTCTGTAAATAAAATTCAATAGCTCTATATGACAAATTTGTGTGGCTCATCATAACTATTAATTTAACATATTATTTATCTTTATCATTTCCCTAGCTTTATTACACGGTGTTACTAGTAAATTATTAAATTTTAACTGTCAGGACATTTCCTCGTAATTTTCAAGAGCCACATAGGAAATGAAAAATCAAGATGATTTGTTAAAGAAATAATGGGGCATATAAACACACACACACACACACACACACACACACATATATATATATATATATATATATATATATATATATATATACTGTATATCTGTATATATATACTGTATGTATATATATATATATATATATATATATATATATATATATATATATATTTATATATATATTGTAAAGCTTATATTGAAGCTCATGGGGATTTCCAATTCAGTGCGTTGATTATTTTTTTTATTTTTTATTCTTAGTAATTAACAATACCAATTTCCATTAGGTGTTGCTTCTTCCATTTGTTAATAGTGTTGAATACAGTTATTCGTAAACTCAAAATTATAATCTTGAATGAAACTTAAAATTAGTCCCAAATTCGTTCTATACTGAAGCATTTGTTCTGAAGATGAAATAACACCCTTTTACCCACGATGTTGAATAAGTACTAAAAAGCCTTCATATATCTAAAAGCTTTAGTTTAGATGAATTACAGAATAAGCTTACCGTGATTTATAACTACTTGTATTTCACTGTTACTGACCGTGATTCATAACTACTTGTATCTCACTGTTTCTGAGTAAATAACTTAAGGAATGTATAAAAAATTCTTAATTATTCAATATTAATTTTTAACCATCAGATTATGATATTTTAACCTATCTTTCCGTATAATGATGTTTATCTTCGTGTGAAGTGTATACCTGATATAATCATTCGGATGTATACAAAACATATAAAAATTTTCCTAGCTTATAAAAGGTTATGCTTATACTAAAATAGTAAAAACGAGTGTAGCTTCGATGATACCTAGCAAACAAAATAAGAAACTACTTCGAGCTATAAATATCTAGTGAAATATGAAAATATTAATCCGCAGAGTTTCTACAAATCTATGATTAACTCACTGCAGTTCTATCATATATCATAATGGCATGCTAGCTACATAACCATACTTATATAATAATCATATACCATGTTCAAACAGCTTATTAAATTGGGAAATACATAAGTAATACAAGGTATAAATATAAGTCTTTTACCGATAGCTGAAAAGCAGAAAATTTTCTTAATTTTGAGAAAAGTAATTTTCAACATCGAAACTGCGATGAACATACATAATATGACATAATGAAAGGAGATGAGTGGCAATGGTGCAGATTTATCTCCTTAGAGACTTAGGTGCGGAAATGTTACTGTTAAACTTACAACAATGCACAATATAATACCTTAGTTTAATACTTCCTTTATTTATGGAGAGATATGCTATAAGGATATCATATGTTTCAGATCTCGTGATTATCAATGCTGGAATATTGTTCGTAAAGAGATTCAATCTCATTTCCACACCTAATATAATCTGATATTGTGTTTCAAAATATTCTGATACATTTAAAAAATAATTTAAAAGGGTCTGATTTTATTCCCAACTCTTCTACAACTAGATTTTCTCCATTGGGTGAGTGTATCTACATTATAAATATCATTCATCACGATATTAAATTTACAGGTGAATAAGTAGAATATGCCGATAAAAACAACTGAAGTGAACTTTCAGGAATCAATTGTATAGGATTATTTGAAGAGGATCACAGCTCAAATACTTTAATAGAATAGAAACGCGCTCTAATCATATGACGTAACACCATTTGATACTTTAGTTTTGTTTCATTAAGAAGACTGGATAGAAGATACATTTGGAAAGGTTAATCAACCAAAGGTGAGGTAGGAAATGTACAATAAGAGTAATATGTGAGAATTGGAGCTGAACAAGTTTCGAGGTGGTTCAAAATGGTTAACCCTTGTTCTTTATTTGCACGAGAACTTTAATGAAAACTCTTCTCTTTAACGCCTATTTTAGATATAATTACACTAATCTATGATAAAAAAAAACTTACAAAAAGAGATAAGTTTCAATAGATTTTGCTAACAAAAGTGTTCCACCAATAAAGTTATTCGTTCCTAGAATTAGGAGGAAGATAAAGAATTTCAGTTTAAATGTCAAGGGTAAGAAGATTATGTATGTATGTATGTATGTATGTATGTATGTATGTATGTATGTATGTATGTATATATATATATATATATATATATATATATATATATATATATATATATATGGTAGTCCACATAAAGAAAATTAAAAAATAAAGTGTATATATAATAAACGCTCTAAGAAGAGGTCCAGTGGCGGACGAAACCGTAAAACATATCTTCTTATACACATCATCTTTTAATTTTCCTTATGTGGACTACCATATATTAATAGTTATCACCGTGTCAAGGAAGATTACATCTGTGTATGTGTATACACACACACACACACATATATATATATATATATATATTTATATATATATATATATATATATATATATATATATATATATATATATGTATATACATATATATATTTATATATGAGAGAGAGAGAGAGAGAGAGAGAGAGAGAGAGAGAGAGAGAGAGAGAGAGAGAGAGAGAGATGATATAAAATTTTATCAAGTTTGGTATCTTTTAATTATGACCTTTAAATAATTCAGTGATATCTACATCTCACATAAAAGCAAAAATATGAAGTTATTCTGAATAGTATTTTTAATTCTTTATTCCAATAAAGCAGACCAACTTAAGGTCAACATTTGAACACTCTCTCGTTTTCATTATATCAGCTGATTGACAAGGGCGAATCTTAGTTAAGAAAATTAATAATAATGTCATCTGAAGGTTTATTTGATACGGAAATAATAAATTACTCTTTTAAAAGGGGACTCTGGGAGGAATAACGAAATATTTCGTTATAAGTTTTAGTGTTAAAAAATTAATAACTAAATTTTCAGTGACAATATTACACTCAATATTAATGTCATCAATGAAGAAAAATATGGTTAAATAAAGCACAATAATGAGCTAGGTGAAACGCTTTCAGATATCACAGTAATGAGATGGTATTACACTATTTCCTTTTAAAATTGTATGATAATGTAGCATTTACCCATCGATATGTTACAATTGTAAGCACAAATTATCTTTCTCTCAAAAAGGATGGGCTTCAAGAAACAAGCAATGCGACAGGGAAAAGAGAAAAGATAAAATAAGAAGGAAGCGATAAATTTACTTAGAAAATAATGGAAGTCTTACAGTCTGTAAGAAAACGGAAGCAGGAAGTGAATTAGTAAATACCTTGATTCAAATGACGTCATCGGCATGAATAATTAAGTGACGTTAATCCTTAGTTAGTTTGTCTCAAATACGTTACTATTAGAAGTAAAACTATTTTTAGTCAGACGATCAGCATCGAAACACCAGGTCCTATTTAGAATTGTTTCTCATGATCCAACAGCATTCCTCTCTCATGTCCAAGTATTGCTATTTGTAAAGGCCACAAAGACCACAGATGTGTTTCTCCCCCGGGAGTGGCACCTACTGTGAGTACGCTGTTATGGGCCATTAACTTCCCTGGGTTATATGAAATGATTCCAATACTAGCAAAAAAAAAAAAAAAAAAAAAAAAAAAAAAAAAAAAATGAATGAATAGAAAAAAAAAATGCCTGAGATTGAAAGATTTTAAAAAGTAGTGGGTTTAATTATATAATGCTTGAAATGCCATAAAATTCAGGTTTAAGCATATAATAAGACACAAATAACATGGCGTTATCAAGTTAGAAGCGGAAGGATTAGAATGAGTAAACGAATCTCACAAAACGAGTAAGTTCATATCTATGTTCAAATTTCCATCATGTGAGCCAATATTCATAACGAGTAGCAAATCTAAATAAATGATATTATGTGGCAATTTCTCTATCAATAAACAATCTGTAATTACTAGTAAGTAATGAAAAAAAAAGTAGAAGCAGTTTCTCTCCTCTCTCTTATATACACATTTCTACACCATATTCGGACAAGTGACTCGAATACAAAATGACGTGGCTGTTTTAGGTCTCGAGGTGCATTCTCGGAGACTAGAAATCCCACAAACAAGTTTCTGGCATCCTCTTGTTGTTTCTTGCCGCCAGAATTAACACAAATTAGGCAATGTTGGAGGTTAAAATAAAGCAGCACTTACTTGTAACATTGCCTCTTAAGGCAAATAGTTTTGAATAGTATGGACAAATATGAATAAAAAATAATGCATAATACCTTTCCCCCCTAGATAATATAACTATTCAAATAACCACAATGAAAATATAAATATCTTTTCATATGTGATTTACATTATATAAAATCCTAAGGACGAAGTATTCCTTCTATGACTATCCGTTGGGTATAACAATAACCAATATAATGACGTAATAACAAAATCTAAGGAAAAATAAAAATCGCCATTTAAGCGTAAATTGAAAATTATAAACATATTTACTGACTAGGTATTGTAATGTGCCAGTTTTGATACCAAACGACCCAGCTCGTGCAACAACTAACGGACATTCTGTGGCCTTTATTGGTGGTAAGACGTCACACGATGCAACAAGAAATATCTACAGTATGTTTACGCAGTACTGAGGCAGTGAGTGAATCTGCGTTGCAGTACATTCCAATAGCAAGTTAGAAGTAGCCTTAACTATCATTTACTTCAACAGTTTTTATCTTTATTTTTTTAGGCTACTGGTGGTTGTTTAAACCAGTAGCCCAAAAACCACAATTTTATATTTCATTGTCCTTTTTATTAACATTTCCCAATATTCGACAGTAAAAATCAAATCAACCGAAAGTCTAAACATTTTCATAGACTTACACACACAGACACAGACATACAGACACACACATATTTATATAAATATAATATATATATATATATAATATATATATAATATATATATATATATATATATATATATATATATATATATATATTCAGATCATACGATCAAAATAAATTGGTCATTTGTAACTGCAAATGCTTCCAGATATATCTATCTATCTATCTATCTATCTATCTATCTATCTATCTATCTATCTATATATATATATATATATATATATATATGCGTGCGTGTGTGTGTGTGTGTGCGTGTAAGTTTTCATTCCCATTCACACGTGGTATAAGATGCTTTAACTTTAAAGTTTTTTTTTTTTAACGTATTTTACCCAAAATTGCTGAAAGACGTTGTAACAAACTTCGCAGTTGGAGAAGAAAAGTAAAGAGGTGAAATGGTTAAAAAAAAAAGAATGACGTTAAAACAAAAGAACTACGAACGCATATATTTGGAGAAAGATACAAACGGCACTATTGAACAAAGAACAAGACAAAGAAAAAAAAAACCCACAAAAAAATGTCCTTGGCAACTTAGATGAAGGCATTTGAAGATCGTGAGAATGTTATAGAGTTCGATAAATGACAGAAGCTTTTTATTGTTGTTAACTTGGATCTTTTTTTTTTTTTTTTTTTTAATTTCTGGCTACATTTGTGCCCTTATGTTTAATAGAAAATAGAAATATTTATTTGGCTTTTCATTTGTTTATTGGTTAGTTAGTTATCAGTAAAATTCAAAAGCAATACACATCAATTAAAATATGCCTTCTGAGCAAAGTTATTGAAGGGTACTAAAATCCATTTGCGTCAATAACAATGTAGACAATGAAAAAAATAACACAAAGATACATTTATGCACATTAGTGTAAATACACACACACACACACACACACATATATATATATATATATATATACTGTATATATATCTATATATATATATATATATATATATATATATATATATATGTGTGTGTGTGTGTGTGGGTATATATATATATATATGTATATATATATATATGTATATATATATATATATATATATATATATATATATATATATATATATATATATATACATATATAAAATTTTAACAAGGCTGCAAGTCTCTTTCCTTTTCCAACCTCGTTGCAATCCAATTCAATCGACTAATTTTCAGGTATCTAATTGATTTTTATGCCAAAAGAAGCATATTGTATTTTAATAAGACAAGCATAAATTATTTCATTAACTTGCAAGCATCGAACTAAGAACCATAAGCTGCTGAGGCAAACATCCTAACCACTAGAGAGAGAGAGAGAGAGAGAGAGAGAGAGAGAGAGAGAGAGAGAGAGAGAGCTAATTAACTGCCATTTGTGGAATATTTTCGTGAAGACATTTAAATAGTGCAAGATATTTTAATGGAGCTATTTCTTACTTCCGTTGAGGTTCTAGTTGACTTCTCTTGAAAGTGGTAAACAAAGAGAGAGAGAGAGAGAGAGAGAGAGAGAGAGAGAGAGAGAGAGAGAGAGAGAGAGAGAGAGAGAGAGAGAGAGAGTATTCTTTGCTTAGATTCAAAGTAATGTTTGTACTTCCGATGTTTTTTCAGCGGTTGAGAGGGAATTAGTTTTTTTCTTACTATTAATTTTCATGGAACATAATTATTAATGGCCTCCAATTCATTCAGTTCTTAATGCTGAAATCGTTCATGGGTTTTCAATTACCTTGTAAAAGTACCGAAATTGGTAATCAATTATTATATTTGAAAAGGGTAAGTCTAAATATATCAAATACCAGTTTTTTTTTTATTTAGAATACCCATAGACACACCCACTTACTACAGTCGCAATAGTGTATATATGTATAATACAAATTAATAGATTAATATAGTCACATATTTGAATAAAATTTCATACAAGAAAAACGAAAACGAAACTGTTTTAAGTGAAATAATGCTATTCGATAATACAATGTACTGAAGAGTTAACTTGAAAATATGAGAAATAAATATTCTTATTGTTCATTTCAGTAGTATGCACTAAATCATATTTTCCCAACACTTAATTTTTAATATTAATATCAATATAATTTGTCTTTCCATTTTATATACATCCAATCAGTTATTCATTCAGTCCTGCGACCAGATTCAGCTCTTTCCCCGTAAGTCAGTCCTGGTCATCGCAAGCAAGAGGTTGGTGTCCTCTCGAACAAGATCGTTTGGCTGCCTCCCAGTAAATTAAGACTTCCGAAGTCAATGCACGCTTTCTCTGTAACTTGCCATATCTGCTATCAAAACCATAATTCTCGAGTTTTCTCGAAGCCCGACGCTCCCAGTCTGTTAGAACTAGAGCATGGGAGGGTTGTTACATGCCCTGACACTGCCTATGTTAAGGAGTTCCGTCATGCAAGTCGACGGTGGTTAAATCTTGGCTGGCATCCCCAACGCACTTCGGGAGTTTCCCTATAAAAAGGCACTGTTCATCCCAGGTCTCAGCCAGTTGCCCGCCGACACTCGTGAGTGGTCGCTGGTGAGTGTTCTACACAACAGCATTCCTCGTGTTCGCCTCGTGTTTCGCGAGGCATTTTACACAGTATGGTTATAATTAATGATATTCATATCATAGTGATTATGTTTTATAATAATTTATGCTTGCTTATGAGGATATTTGTAAATTGATTTAAACTCTTATTCAGTTAGGTTTAGTAATTAGATTTTATACTAATTATTTTGCGTGTTTCAACTATGTTTTTAATATGATCTCAAGATATATATATTATTTTCCATAAGAGTATTAACGGTTGCATTCTTTCAACAGACTCCCGACCACAGTTATGTGTGACGACGATCAAGCGTCGATCGTTTGCGACAATGGTTCGGGAATGGTCAAAGCTGGCTTCGCCGGCGATGACGCCCCCAGGACAGTCTTCCCTTCCATTGTAGGTCGTGCCCGTCACCAGGGCGTGATGGTGGGCATGGGTCAGAAGGAGGCCTACGTCGGCGACGAGGCCCAGAGCAAGCGAGGTATCCTGACACTCAAATACCCCGTTGAACACGGCATCATCACGAACTGGGACGACATGGAGAAGATTTGGCATCACTCGTTTTTCAACGAACTGCGCGTCACCCCCGAGGAATCCCCCACGCTTTTGACGGAGCCTCCACTGAACCCCAAAGTAAATCGCGAGGAAATGACCCGGATCATGTTTGAGACCTTCGGCGTCCCCGCTATGTACGTCGCCATTCAAGCCGTTATGTCACTTTACGCTTCCGGTCGTACGACGGGAATGGTCTGCGACGCCGGGGACGGCGTCTCTCACATGGTGCCCATCTTCGAGGGGTACGCCTTGCCTCACGCCATGATAAGACTCGACATGGCCGGACGCGATCTCACCCTCTACTTGATGAAGATTTTGACGGAGAGAGGATACGCCTTCACGACGAGCGCCGAGAGGGAGATCATCCGTGACGTCAAGGAGAAGCTCTGCTACATCGCTCTAGACTTCGACAGCGAAATGGTCACTGCGGCGGCTTCCACATCCCTGGACAAATGCTTTGAACTTCCAGACGGTCAGGTCATCACCATCGGTAACGAGCGCTTCCGTGCCCCGGAGGCTCTTTTCCAGCCATCCGCTTTGGGTATGGAATTGTCGGGTATCCACGAGGCCGTCTACCACGGAATTATGAACTGCGACATTGATATCAGGAAGGATCTCTTCGCCAACACCGTCATGTCCGGCGGCACCACCATGTATCCTGGCATCGCCGACAGGATGCAGAAGGAACTCACGAATCTCTCTCCCTCCTCCATCAAGATCAAGATCATCGCTCCCCCAGAGAGGAAGTACTCCGTCTGGATCGGTGGTTCCATATTGGCTTCTCTTTCGACTTTCGAGTCCATGTGGATTTCCAAAGAAGATTACGACGAAAATGGTCCCAGTATTGTACATCGCAAGTGTTTCTAAAAATAAGAATATTCTATTTAGATATACCCTATTTTTATATCAAAGGAAATTATAAGGATTCGTTTTTATTCGTGTTTTATTATCCTTTCTGAATACTACCTTTAGGTGATTGGTTATTTTGAACATCTGCAAAAAAAAAACTGTTGTCAAGACAACAAAGGTCAGATCCCTATAGAGACAGTGATGCCTTCTAACTTGAAATCACGATATACAGTAAGCATAACTCATAAAAATAACTATAAAATATTTTTCATATCATAAACTTTTAAGAATTATAAGCTCATACTGATAAATGTAAGAGGAAAGTAAGCTTTTAAAAAAACTTTGTATCAGTATAATATTTTGATTGAGTCATCAATCGCTATCAATTAAAAAAAAATAATTTGAATCACAATTATATCTTGGAATCTTCTGGAAAGCCAGCACAAAAAATATGATTACGGATTAATAAGTAAAAAAACAAAACAAAATGAAAGTAATATATAAAATGGGAGATCTTGAGACCTTCAAATATATTTCGGGAACACAGATGCCCTAGTTTCAAGTGACAAACGTTAATGCATTGGCACATATGTCATAACCATAGGATCCACAAACGCAGATGTCTTTTGAACTCGTTTGTAAGTGTGAAGGAATTCGGATCGACAAGTTTTCCTTATCAGTACTTTGGGGATTTGAGGTTTAAACATTGAACACGTGGTACCACACTGAACGGAAATAAATGATGATATTGATGATGATGATCAGCTTAACTATGGATTAGTTATATGATGATCACGTTAATCATAATTACTAGCAATATAAGTACCAATAGTGACATGTGATAATAATTGCTACGACAATGACCTCAACAGCATTAGATATAGATGCTATAATAAGAGTAGTGTAAGCAATTAGGTCACCATAACGATGGTAATGATGCTGATGACGTACACATAACAAGCATTAACAATTAAGTCTTGATATGGTAATTCTATAAATTATTGGGCAATGTTATCGATTACCATTATTGCCTTTTCTGGAACTTGTTTAATTAGAAGTCATGTACGCAGAGTTCTTATACTTCCCGTTCAATGCTGTACTTGACGGTGGCGCACGTTTGAGAGAGAGAGAGAGAGAGAGAGAGAGAGAGAGAGAGAGAGAGAGAGAGAGAGAGAGCCGGGGTGTCCGATTACATGTAGCTTGTTTATTCAAGTAAATGAGCGTAGGAGTATGTTAGAGAGAGAGAGAGAGAGAGAGAGAGAGAGAGAGAGAGAGAGAGAGAGAGAGAGAGAGTATCCAAGTACATGCAGTCAGTACTGTATATGTAAGTAAATGAGTGTGGGAATCTCTATTATGCATTTATGTATACATGCGTTTGTGAGAGAGAGAGAGAGAGAGAGAGAGAGAGAGAGAGAGAGAGAGAGAGAGAGAGAGAGAGAGAGAGATGCATCCAAGTACAGGAAGTCCGTAATGTATATGTAAGTAAATGTGTAGGAATCTATTATGCATTTATGTATACATGCGTGAGAGAGAGAGAGAGAGAGAGAGAGAGAGAGAGAGAGAGAGAGAGAGAGAGAGAGAGTCCACGCTATGTCGCGAGTATTTATAAAAAATCCGCTCTGCATTCTAAAGATCGTTCGATCGTGGCCTTTAACTATGAGGCCACGGGATGAGGAAGTCTCGTGGAGTGAAAGTTGGCTCCCACAGAAATCGCCTCTAAATTCTGCTAAATGCGCCGATTGTGATGGAAATTCTAACCTCATTCGGGTCTTGGCTTTCTTTTGGTAAGAAAAGTGTCAGTGGTAATGGAGTGGTGATATCAGAAAATTTTATTATAGATGTTGATTGGCATGTCAGGAATTAATAATGATAATAATAATAATAATAATAATACTATTACTAATAATAATAATAATGATAATAATAATAATAATAATAATAATTATTATTATTATTATTATTATTATTATTATTATTAGCTAAGCTACAGCCTTAGTTAGTCAAGCAGGATGCTATAAGACCAAGCAAGGGCTCCAATAGGGAAAAAAAGCCCACTGATTAAGGAAAAAAGGAAATATATAAACTACAAGAGAAGTATATGATGATGGAAGAGTAGTATTTGATAAACAGCAAATAATGCCATTGTAAAAGAGAAGTTTAAAGAATACGGAAGAGTAATATCAGTAGTTAGGTACATGGAAAACTAGAGGTGGTTATGACACTGGAATAATGTTAATAAAACAAAAAACAGTAATTAACCGGTGTATAACAACAACAGAAAAAAAAATAATTAATTTAAAGAACGCTTGGAGTCAGTTTAGGAAAGAAACAATACCGGTCATTAAATAAAAATGGTCTCGGTTCAGTGTAATAAAGAAACCAGCTAATTAATTATTTTATCTTTGATATATATGAGCAACTCGGCCAATAACTTAAACTATGAAGAAAAAATTACCAATCATACAATGGTCGAAATAACTATTCATGGTTGTCGAATTGAATCAACCTGATTTTATTGAAGATAAGACTCAATGTCAAATACTCAACAATTTCAAAATAATAACCTAACTGGAAATAAGACTAAAAATTTATACAGGGGGTAATATACAGATTTAATGTAAAATTCCATGAGGGGATGCAAGTGTCTGTCAATCATTCACCTTTTGAAGGTTACAGGAAATACAGTAAGACTTAAAATGTCACAGAAAATTCCGATATCTTCAGGAGAGCGAAACTATGAGGTAACACATTTATAATTGTCTCTTAACAGGAAAAGTATTATATCGTTAAATTCCAAATTAAAAAAAAGATTGATAGGAATATAAAGTATGATTCCAAATGGTATGAAATTCCTTTTAACTAACCACTAGAAATATTTATTTATTTTTACGTACATAAGTGCATAAACATATATGTCTATATACTAATGTATGCCAGAAATGATGATTTAAAAAAGGACCTACATATATTCTTACATGATTTCATATACATATATATATCTATATATATATATATATATATATATATATATATATATATATATATACATATAAATATATATATATATATATATATATATATATATATATATATATACATATATACACACACATATATAAATATATATATATATATATATATATATATATATATATATATATATATATATATTTATATACATACATATATATCATATATGTATGTATGGTTATATATATATATATATATATAACATTAATAAAACATATAAGAACCTTTTAAAACTGTTATTTCACTGATAGGTCACATCATAATGGCCACAGAACCGTGTAACTATCACATCCCCATTTGATGAAATATTGCCACATAACATTCATCTTGATATGGAAGATATGAGAAGTTTAAAAATCTGTTGTTGAGCTATGAATACAATGCACAAATACGACACTGTTATCCCCTCCTTTACTTTCGTCGGTATTTTAAATTTGGGGTCTTCATAGGTCAGAATAATGACACATTGACACAATGGAAGGAAATTACAACAACAGAAGGCTATTTTCTATTACTGGTGTTGATAACTTCTTGATGAATCTCATGTGCTACGTTTTTCAACTTCTATTACACACACACACACACACACACACACACACACACATATATATATATATATATATATATTTGTGTGCGTGTGCGTGCATCAGAAATTTGGGGATTTACTGTAACCTTAGAACATAAGCTAGTTACAACTCAAAAAGCTATGGAAAGAATAATGATGGGAATAACACTAGGAGACAGAAAATGAGCATCATGGATACGAGAGCAAACTAAAGTAGAGGATATTCTAACAACATGTAAGAAAAAGAAATGGAAATGGGTAAGGCATAAGAAGGACAGATAATAGATGAACATTAAGATTAACAGAATGGGTCCCTAGAGATTGCAAAAAAGAAGGGTAAGGAAAAGAAAATGATGGATTGACGAACTATGAAAGTTTGCGGATGTGTATGTATGTATATATATATATATATATATATATGTATATATATATATATATACATAAATGTGTGTATGTGTATGTATGCCTGAATTTATGGGTTGTATAAGTTAAAACGTTCAATCATCGGGATACTGTATCATGTGTATGAAACATGAATTTCAAAAGGTCCTATAAATATTTTCATAAGATTGAATGTGCGTGTGTATAAACACACTTATATATGTAAATAAATAGATATATTTATCTTTCTGTTATTCTGCCTCAAACACATAATGGCACAATGCTGATGAGGTTAACTGCATTCTTATCTGTTTTTACACATTGATAATAATAATAATAATAATAATAATAATAATAATAATAATAATAATAATAATAATAATAATAATTCCAGCATCAATGATATATATTTAACTGTCAGGAATCAGTCTACATTTAGCAGGTTCGAACACATTGCGAAAATAAAATGAGTAAAGTAGAAATACTTGTCAATTCCATAATGAAATTTATATTAAAAAACATTAGAACAGTTTTCATACTCATGGAAAATATGTCAGACGAATTTGTCAATACGTTACCTACAATGCTAAAATGTTTAAACAACATGAAATTTAAAGAAATTAGAGGAAATGAAAATTTGGTATACGATGATTATCTCTTTTTCAAAAATTTAAATTATGTTTTTTCAAGTTTAAGAAAAGTATGGGGCAGTTTTTTTCTTTTTTTTTTCTTTAAGCCTACATGATATTACTGCGTCATACCCTCACAACATGAAAGTTTTTAAAATAAGGAAATGATTTTCCCACATTTATAATTTTTCTCTTTACGTTTAGAAACATGGAAAAAATTCCTTCACACTCATTTAAAAATAACTTGGAAATGATTCTGTAAGGATTGCACACTATTCTATCTTATTTCTCTTCCTCTTGTTTTTTATTGATATTTTTTTATAGTTTATATACGTAACACTTATTTTAATGTTACTGTTCTTAAAATAACTTATTTCATTTGTTCATTACTTCTCATGTAGTTTATTTATTTTCTTTCCTCACTGGGCTATTTTTCCCTGCTGGAGCCCTAGGGCTTATTACATCCAGCTTTTCCAACTAGGGTTAGAGCTTAGCTAATAATAATAATAATAATAATAATAATAATAATAATAATAATAATAATTGTTTTTCATGAACTAAAATAAAGCATATTTGTGATATTAAAAAATACGGGAAAGACTTCGTGTCCTACATAATGTTAGAAACCATAACCTTCACAGCAACAAACCTATAAAAATATTTTAAATTAAAAAGAGTTATTATCGTTTACGCTTTTGAATTATAAGCATTTCGTTACAGTAGATATCACCTTAAAATTGCTTGAATAAAGGGGCTAGATCTCTTTATTTTATAATTAATTAATTTTCCATTGCAACGTCAGTCTTGTTACTTATACCTGAAATATCTATGATCTAAAGTCCAAACTATCATGATGAATATTCATCATATGATATAGCCCTGTTATTAGCTGTCTATCTTTACATCACGTAATTCATAATAGTAATCAAAACTATTGTCTCACAATTTTCCTTTAAATTTCTTTCTATTTTACATGTTGCCAAAATCAAAGGACAAAATGAAAAAAATCATGAAAAAGTGGTAACTCGCCTTTGATATGTTTTCTGTAACAGGACCTGAAGTAAAACAGAAAATGGACACCTAACCAACAGACCACGCACTCCGACTTTTAATTTAGATTCTGAGAGAGAGAGAGAGAGAGAGAGAGAGAGAGAGAGAGAGAGAGAGAGAGAGAGAGAGAGAGAGAGAGAGAGAGAGAGAGGTTTTTCCCCCGGGGATTCCCATAGAAGGGGTTGAAGAATTGAAACCAGGAAATATGAAAAGTATACTGGTATACTATTAGAAACTAAATCTGTATTCTATATATTATCTCTTGTTTGAGGGTACACTCGGGCACAGTATTCTATCTAATTTATCTTCCTCTTGTTTTGTTAAAGCCTTTACAGTTTATTTAAGAAATATCTATTTTAATGTTACTGTTCTTAAAATATTTTATTTTTTTCTTGTTTCCTTTCCTCACAGGACTATTTTCCCTGCTAATGCCCCTGGGCTTTATCATCCTGCTTTTCCAACTAGGGTTGTAGCTTGGTTAGTAATAATAATAATAATAATAATGATAATAATAATAACAATAATAATAATAATAATAATTTTCATTACGTGAGGTGAGTTTTTTTAAGACTGAGCAAAAAATCAAATTCGATATGTTTTTGGAAATTGCAATAAAAGAAACGAAATCAATCAGAGAGATCAATATTAATCATGGCTAGTATATAAAACCTTTAAAACTGTAAACTGTGAAAATACCACGCTTTTGCACAGACTATTCCTAATAGCAAGATGACCTAAAATATCAAATTGCATTTAAATATTCTACTCAAAGTTCTAAAGACGTTGCTGTAACAGAAACGTCACACTAAAAAGTATTAAGTATTTTGGGAAGAATATGTGCACACGCACACATACATACATACATATATATATATACATATAATCTATATATATATATATGTATATGTATAATTATATATATATATATATATATATATATATATATATATCTATATCAATCTATATACACACACACACACACATATAATATATATATATATATATATATATATATATATATATCTATATCAATCTATATATATATATACATTATATATATTATATATGTGTGTAAACATATATATATATATACATATATATATATATATATATATATATATATATATATATATATATAGAGAGAGAGAGAGAGAGAGAGAGAGAGAGAGAGAGAGAGAGAGAGAGAGAGAGAGAGAGAGAGAGAGAGAGAGAGAGAGAGAGAGAGACTGCCACGCACCGGAACGAAATAATTGCAATTGAAATTTGAAACGGGGAAAATAACCATTGCTATTGATATTGTATCAGAGATTGACAATTTGTCAAAGGGGAATAGTTTTTGGAGAATATATTTACTGGTTATAATATACTGTGTAATAAATAAATACGTTGAAAATAATAAAATCTCTTATAGGCAGTTTACAAATCTTATAAAAAAAAAAAACGTTATAGACATAGAATTTACGAGGTTAATAACATAACACACTACTTTGCCTTTGGCAAAAATTATATTCCAAGTTAAATTGAAATATGAAACTCATTAATAGAAATTACTCGGAAGAGGACCATATTTCCCTTTAAAATTATATTCTACCAAGAATTTTCAGGGATCCTCCTCATACATTTTGTAATGCATAGAAGAAAATTTGGAGATAAATGACGGACAGGATTGGAAATGAAACTATAAGAGAGATTACTCCAGTGCCATATGTGGATGAGATTATGGTGAGGGGTAGATGGAGATGGTCTTGGGCATGTTCTTCGCACTCCCCATGAGAGATGAGTTCACCAAATTTCAACTTGGCTCCAAAAAGCAATAGAAGAGTTGGAAGACCCAGCCCCTACATGGGTGAGGACTATAAAACGTGAAGTAGGAGATGATGAATGGAGAAGTATTGATTTAAAAGCTCAAGATAGAGATGACTTGGGAAATCTGACTGTGGCCCTTTACGTCAATAGGCGTAAGAGAAGATGATGATGATGATGATGATGAATTAATTTTGAGACAGTTGTGATACTAAAGTTAATAAGTTGACTGCAGGAAAAACGACAGAGACCAATGGGTGATATTAAAGTTATAAATATGCCGCCAAATATCAATCTGAATTTGAACTCTAACTCTTATTCCAAAGGTTTTTTCTTTCAATTAAACTATTCAATCTATTTATCTAATTTTTACCTCTATTTCAACATCCTTCAATGCAAATAATGTTCATTAGTTTTTAATGTTATAATATAGTCACCCAGTAATAAAAAACATGTGTAAAAATGCTTGAAAAATTATAACATAGTTAAGAAACTTAACGCTATAATGAATAGGAAGTCATGGGTCTGTTGGCAGAATTTTGAAATTATTAATGTAATGATTACAAGGAATAAATACGTAATTAAAGTAGTTTTTACTCCATAATACTAAATTACTCAAATCTGCCAAACTGTTTTGCATTTAAGTTGTAAGCTAAGTTTTGAAAAAAAGGGGAATTGCATTTTGGAATACAATAGTTATTAAAGACACACAGTACATTCAGAAATGATACACTCATCTTTTCTTATTAATTTTCTGTTCCATAATAATATATAAAAATGAGTTTAATTTTATATTATCAATTATAATATAGTTACTGCTTTCACTATTTTGCATATAATGATTTATTTTTTTACGCAACCATTTCTGATCGCATGTACCTACACACACACACACACAGACACACACACACACACACACACATATATATATATATATATATATATATATACACACATATATATACATATATATATTATATATATACAGTAATACTTATACATATATATATTATATATACAGTATATATATATATATATATATATATAGTATATATATATATAATATATATATAATATTATATATGTATATATATATAAAGTAGGATTATGTAATTACTTTCAACTTTATTTATATAAAAATATAAGTCATACAAATAATACCAAACACACCAAGGTGTCCATACAGCTTTAAGAATAGATAATTTAATTTTATGATACACAAGATATATATGTAATTCTTCATATATTTTGATATATAAGTACATATATTCATACGCTTACAAATATGTGTTCTCTCTCTCTCCTCTCTCTCTCTCTCTCTCTCCTCTCTCTCTCTCTCTCTCTCTCTCTCTCTCTCTCTCTCTCTCTCCTCTCTCTCTCATTTTTAATGTATATATATATATATATATATATATATATATATATATACGCATATATATATACAATATAATATACATACATATATATATATATATAATATATATATATATATATATATATATATGTATATATATCTATATATATACGTATAAGTGGGTATAATATGTGTATGATTATATACACTGTATATAATGAATTATACATAGCTTTTGTGTTTATGTTTGTATATATATTATACTATATATATATATATATATATATATATACAAACATAAACACAGAGCTATGTATAATTTATTATATACAGTATATATAATCATACACTTACGGTTATTTATAAACACTTTTAAATATATATACATATATACATACATATATATATGTATATATATATATACAATATATATATAAATTTATTTATATATATATATATATATACATAGATATATATATTTATATATATATGCGTATATATATTAAAAATGAGAGAGAGAGAGAGAGAGAGAGAGAGAGAGATGAGAAGAGAGAGAGGAGGAAGAGAGAGAGAGAGAGAGAAAGAGAGAGACATATTTGTGAGCGTATGAATATATGTACTAATATATTAAAATATATGAAGAATTACATGTTACTATACGCATATGAACCCATAAGAATTAATATATCGAAATATGTTTTTTACGCAAATATGAAAATAAGATATTTATATTTTATGCATTTATGGAAAACATATACGTTTACCACACTAACATTAATATATATATATACTATATATATAATATATATATATATATACTGTATATTATATATATACTATATACATGTACATATATATGTATATATATAGATGTATATATATTTATATATACAGTATATATATATATATATATATATGTATATATGTACTGTATATATCTACCTATATATACATATATATACATCTA
>NC_090738.1:120057045-120059545 GCF_036898095.1 Palaemon carinicauda | reverse complement strand
TGGATATAGATATAGATTCCAACTGTGCTGTGAACTGATCCAGCTCCATAAACATCAGACCCCAGCTGATCAAAGCTGTCCCAGTCGCCATGAAACACTGTTCCTTCAGGCTGATCCTTAACCATATCACTGGTACTGATTACTGAAACACTTTCAACTATGGATTTGCTAGGGCAGTTTCCAGTTCAAGAGAATAAGTACAGGACTTACAATGACCTAGTTTGTTTAGGAGAGTAGTTGATTGTTTAGATTTGAAGAGATGGCACAGTGTCATACTCATACATAGTAGGATATGCGTTTTCAGCTTCCACCGTCCACCTGTTGCTACTTTACACATATCTTGACTAACTGATAGTACTAATATTCGTTCTCGATCTGATGGGTCCCTCTTACCACACATTAGTGTAAACACAGACTGTAGCACATAAGCAGGAATTTCCTCTAGTGGATAAGGAACGTCACTAGATTTGGTGAGCCATAGAAGTGTCTTGGTTTCTTTGAAGGCATTGAGTAACATAGTGTGAAGCTCAAGACTAATTTCTTTGATCCAGTCATTATCTCCCAAACCATATGCAGATAGAACTATTGTTTAAGTGATTTTAAAGATTTACAAAATATCGGTGTGTCTTTATACGGGGGTGATGAGAAGTCTATGCTGTCCTTCAGGTCAGAACAGTGTTTAATCTTTAACCCTAGATTGACTAGTTATTTCACAAACTTGTTAATCATTACCTGGCCCGACGAGGCTACAAGGAGGTTTATGTTTTCACCCCCTGTTGGTGTTTGTGTGTTTGTTTGTGAACATCTTCCTGGCAACAATTTTAATCGTAGAGTAATGAAACTTGCAGGTATTAACTGTTATGTAAAAAGCTGAAAATAATACACTTTTGGAAGGTCAAGGTCACGGTCAAGCAAAATGTCCAATTCACGTAATTAGCAACAAGTTTGGACATCGTTGTCATAGAGTTTCAAACTTGATTCATATTTGATTGTATGAAAATCCACCCCAATTAATACATGTTAAGGTCATAAGTCAAGGTCAAGGTCGAGGAAAAGGTCGAGAAATAAGCTGCGGCGGCGGAGGTCTGCGGTATACTGAGTGCCCCTCTAGTTGTTATTGTTGTATAGATTCTCATTATACACATTTCTAAGATGACAAAGTTTTAGAACCTGACCTTTGTGAATAACTTTATAAAATCGTACACATGCTAAAATGCTTTTTCTATACATCTTTTCTTGTTTGATGCTTCCTCAGTTTCTGTGGTGCAACGCTGCTGACTTACTCGTCTCACTAAATACTGCTTGGGTCAGCACTCATGAAATTGGGCCTCCCTTGCAAGAAGATCTAGTCCTCTTATTTTGCATAGTAAGTTTTCATTCTTTAGTTCAATTTCCTTTTTTTCAATGTTTTATACGCATCTGAGTGGAACTTCTGCAAGCTATGTCTATCATCTGAGACCTTCTTTACCTTGTCACCTTTGCAAAATATACAGTATTAACCAATAATTATCACTATATAACATCTTTTTGTTGCCGGCTTGTTCGCTTACATTCAGCATTGTTATTTATGCTTCGGCGACCAATTAAAAAAAAATGTTTGTCTGGAATTTTCATGATAAACACGTAAATAAACAAATGAAGAAATAAATAAGAACAAAAATTAATATTAACATCTAATTACATATGAACAAATACCTTTAAATTTTTCATAAAAAATAAAAGGCAGTTTATCCTTTATAATAAGTTTGGAAATTGTCAGGAGAAAGAACAATCACTTAATTATTTGGATTTATCATTTTGAAACAGCTAGAGAAGTTTTGGTATTTACTTCAGTATAACGTAATCTTTGGGTGTAAGAAATGTCAACATAGGTTCCAATGAAAGTGTCAGTAACAAGGACGTATTTATAATGCAATATTTAACTATAGATTAGTTAGTTTTTTTCCTGGGAGGACTTCGTTTCATTAAGAAATATGTTAAAATCAAGATTTTTTTTTTTCGGCTTGTATGAGTACATTTTGTATTACTTTCATAATATATATATATATATATATATATATATATATATATATATATATATATATATATATATATATATGTATATATATACACACACACACATATATATATATCATTGTAATTTTTGCACTTTGCATATGTTTCTTGATATATTGCAATAGTCCCTGCAAAGTTGTATGAAAGACCAAATATTTTGACCGTCTATTATAAGGCTTAAAGTAGATTTATGTGAGGCGGAATTAAGCGTAGTGTGAACAGGGGGGGGGGGGGGTGTTGGCCCCCTATGTGAGAACGGCCCAGAATTGAGGGTGATCGCTGTTTTTGACGTAGGTCAAGACATAGGCTATTAGGAAATGCGAGTTTAAAGAAAAGTTAGCTGAAAACATCCTTAGGGGTGGTCCTGGCATCCGGCCTAAAAAAAGTGGTCTGAATGCCTAAGTAATATTTATGCTGTAGCATGAAATTTTGTTGTCTATGTACA
>NC_090738.1:120027045-120052045 GCF_036898095.1 Palaemon carinicauda | reverse complement strand
CGGATCCCCCTACATCATTATTATCACCAATTCAATCAACAACTTCCTTGACAAAAATTTTATTCCTACAAACAAATGGTATTGCCTTTTATTAATGGCTGTTTTTACAGAATATTTAATTGAAAAAGCAGAATTTATGAGTTAAACCTGATGATAATTATCTTTATTTCTTTTTGCAGTAAGAAATCATGGGCGATGATGAAGAGACAGCGGCGCTTGTATGTGACAATGGTTCAGGGATGGTGAAAGCAGGCTTTGCAGGGGACGATGCCCCAAGAGCGGTCTTCCCCTCCATCGTTGGTCGTGCCCGTCACCAGGGCGTGATGGTCGGCATGGGCCAGAAGGACGCCTACGTTGGTGATGAGGCTCAGAGCAAGAGAGGTATCCTTACCTTGAAATATCCCATCGAACACGGTATCATCACCAACTGGGACGACATGGAGAAGATCTGGCATCACACTTTTTACAACGAACTTCGGGTTGCTCCAGAGGAATCGCCCACCTTGCTTACCGAAGCGCCGCTTAACCCAAAGGCCAATCGCGAGAAGATGACTCAGATTATGTTCGAAACTTTCGCCATGCCCGCCATGTACGTCGCGATTCAAGCCGTCCTGTCCTTGTATGCTTCCGGTCGCACGACCGGGTTAGTCTGCGATTCCGGCGATGGAGTGACCCACAATGTTCCGGTGTATGAAGGGTATGCGCTTCCTCATGCCATTCTCCGACTTGACCTCGCTGGGCGGGACCTGACCGTGTACCTGATGAAGATCATGACAGAGAGAGGCTACTCCTTCACCACCACAGCCGAGCGGGAGATCGTCCGTGACATCAAGGAGAAGCTTTGCTACATCGCCCTCGACTTCGAGAGTGAGATGAACGTCGCTGCGGCTTCTTCCTCCATAGATAAGTCTTACGAGTTACCTGATGGGCAGATTATAACGATTGGCAACGAGCGTTTCCGTGCCCCTGAGTCCCTCTTCCAGCCTTCCTTCCTGGGCATGGAATCAGTTGGCATCCACGAGACCGTCTACAACTCCATCATGCGATGCGACATTGACATCCGGAAGGACCTATTTGCCAACACCGTCTTATCAGGTGGTTCGACCATGTACCCTGGCATTGCCGATAGGATGCAGAAGGAGATCACGTGTCTGGCGCCCTCGACGATCAAAATCAAAATCATCGCTCCTCCAGAACGGAAATACTCGGTCTGGATTGGGGGTTCCATACTTGGCTCGCTCTCCACCTTCCAGTCCATGTGGGTCACTAAAGAAGAGTATGATGAGTCCGGACCAGCAATTGTGCATCGTAAATGCTTCTGATTAATTGTTGTTGCGCTAATGTTTGTCTACGTCGATAATCATGATTCCATTGTTTTGTCCATCATCTCAAAAAAGAATTTCTTTTAATATTTTCTTTGTAAAAATTGTTTATATTTTGTTTTAACACTGATAACATTTTCATCTCATTTTCGTTTTATTAAAACATTAAACATTAATTTACTGACTAATTTTCGGAACAGTTTCCAAGATATTTGATTTGAATTATTGTTTACATTTTCTAATAAAGTCATCAATAGTTTGCTTCATCGCATATGCAACAAAATAAAATAAACGAAACACGAAGAGAGAGAGAGAGAGAGAGGAGAGAGAGAGAGAGAGAGAGAGAGAGAGAGAGAGAGAGAGAGAGAGAGAGAGAGAGAGAGAGAGCATATTTTTAGCAACAAGATTAAATATAATACAGATCTTAAGCTACGATGTCTCTTTAATAAAAAAAAATTAAGCATATACAGAAATATAAGTCAAGAAACGGAATACAGTTTAGCAAAAAGAAAATATGAGGCATGAATTAAACAAACTGGCATCAAATAGGTTTGATGGCATCAACTGCCAAAAAAAAAAAAAAAAAAAAAAAAAGGTTTGTGTTCATGGCGAGTCGTAGAAATTAAATGCTAACGTGTCCTTGACAAAATGTACTACACTGTAAAACTAAAAGTACTTTTGTATATTGTCTGCAAGAGTGACTACTACCATCCTTTACAGGACAGAAAAGTAATAGACGTATAATTGAAATATTTCAGCATGTTTTCGTTTCTCTCTCTGCTTGTACGTGCAGTGTTTTTAGTATTGTCAGACACACCTGAACAATATATGCGTCTATGATACACAAAAACGGTAAATGTATTTGGATAAGAATTCCTGACATGGACGAAATGCGTACACAAGGACTCTACAAAAAGCTTGAATGGTGGGGATTACCACCACACGATAAAAATAACCAAGATCTTTACATCATTATAGGTTACATGAAATATTAAGAAATTCACCATCGTAGCACATGGATGTTGAAAGGCATCCCGGGCAACAGTGCCGGGTATTAAAGGTTTAAAGGCCACTCATGAATGGAAGAGGCAAGGGACAGTGACATTGCCCTAGCAAGCAGAACAATGCCCTAGATATTAGTCATATATACATATGATCAGTGCCCAAACCCCCTCTCCACCCAAGCTATTACCAGGGAGAGCCAGGCAATGGCTGCTGATGACTAAGCAGATAGACCTATAGGCTTCCCCATATCCCACATCCTTAACTAACAAGGAGGGCGAGGTTGCAGCGACCAAAGGAACTAATGAGTTTCAGCGTGACTCGAACCCCAGTCTCGCGATTACCAGTCAGGGACGTTACCACATAGGCCACCACCCAAATTGATAAATTTAATTAATTAAGAGGTTTACTTCATAAAATGACGAAAGTATGGTAAACACCGACTTTCGTATAGGCTGAAGGTCTGGTCTTTAGAATTTCCTATGTCGATTGATGGGAAGTGGATTCAGTATCTAATCACAATATATTGCATGAACTTGTTACTTGCTGCAGGCTAATCACTTTTTTTTTCATTGCATTCATGAATTGGCACATACTTTCGTATTCAGGCAACAGACAATTACGTGTAAAAATGTAAACAAAACTCAAGCGGAAAATATTTTTTAGACGATGATTATATATATATACAAAGTACTATAGATAAATTTTGCTTGTGTTTTAAGGATAACCTTCGCATTCACAATTACACCATAACAGAACAAGCTGACTAAAAGAATTTCGGAAGCAAATTGACAGTAATAATCCAAACCAATTTGGAATTAAGAATGACTTGTACCATTTGACTTCCAAGTTCTCTTTTTCTCTATATTTTTTTAGCCTTCATTACGAAATTTATCTATTTTTAGTTTTCTTTTTTACAAATATATTCTTATAGTTTATACATATAATTCTATGTTAGTTACCACAGTGTGGTTAATAAATCACCTTTTACATCTGTATACATCTCACTAAAATTGAGTCGTTTCCAGTCGTTTAACTTCATCGAAAACCATGTTTATGTTTCACGGTAGAAGTCTAACACCATAATAACTAAGACGCCAAGTATAAAACCAAATTCCTCAGTCCATAGCTTCTCCGAAGACGAACGGAAAAACCCAGTTTCCTTTAGTATACTCATTGGGATTTACAAGAGTTAGACCCATTAATAGAAAAAGAAAATACGTATGTTTTGTTGATTTATACTTTTAATAGAAAAAAAAAAGTTAGGATGGAAAGTAAATTTTAAACAACAGAGAATCCCAAACAATTTTTGGTTTGCGTAATTGACGAACACTTGAAAAATAAATCTATAATGACTTACAACTGTAGTTAAAAAAAAATCAACCTTCTTACTGTAGATTATTCCAGGGATAAGGAGCCATTCATGGAATATAGGGTGAATAAATTATTAAGCACTATATCAGAAAATTTAATACCTTTAGATATTAAAGACAAAACGTGCGCTTGATAAATGTATACGATGAACGAGATTAAATTGTTGGAATAATGATTTTTTGGGAAATTGGTCAAAATCTTCGAAACTTAGCTCGTTCCTACAATTATTATATAACTTTTCTTTCCAATCGATCAACCCTAATAGTACGACGTATCATTTCCTCCTACTATTCCTTACAAAAAGAAAAAGTAAAAATTAGAATACTTCAGGCAGTTTCCGTTTTCCTCTCATGAGAAGTACTTGTTGACCGCATTAACATGCAGCATATCGGAAATACGCCAAATTTTATGATTATTTTAAAAAGTATCAAATTAAATTGCATTTCTGTACATAGCATCGGATTCTTTTATCATCAAGAGGTAGTTATAAATAGAAGCAAATGGTGATAAGTTCCCAATTTTAGATTAATGGAACCGCTAATGTTGTTGAAGTTTACCGCATTCGTTGTTGATCCATGATTCAGTTACTGAATTATGAATGTAGGGCTAACAGTTATGTCTTTAATCTAATTCTAGTCAGGGATCGTTATCAGTTAGACAAGAACGTTCATGGCAAACTCTCACGTCAGTAACCAGCTCAAAACAATTCCAGTAATAACTTCTGATATAATGGTATGTAAGCGGAAGTAAAAATATTGTCTTTAAGAATTTGGAAAGCCTTATTATGAGTCTTTGTAGCGCAAAGTATATAGTTACACAAATATATCACTCACTTGAAAAAAACCCAGTAATTTTGATCGGAAACTCTCCGTAAAAATATACTGTTCTCAGCCGTATTTCAGTAAAATATAGGTGACCGGAATTTTACCATACTTCGTTAACATCTTTTACGGATTGGGATTGGGGACCGTATTATCACTTCTTTACGTCAATATATCCGTTTTTAAAACAGTAAATGTTTAGCAACATTTATGCCAGGATTTTTACCGTTTTTTGCGGCAAATATTTAAGTGCTGTAAAATATTTGTACAATCTCCGTCGCTTTTGGTTGAAAATGATAAGATAAAATTTATGAATTTGGGATATATAACATGGCGATGGGGGTTGTGAGGCCATTCAGCAGCTATGTGAAAAAGGGATAAACCTCGCAATTACACTGAACTAAAAGTTAAAGAGGCTGAACAGAAAAATGGAAGCGGGAATCAAGGTAAAGTAAAAGGATATTAAGCAATTGCAAGCTAGGGACCGAATTAAAGCGGCAAAAATACTTAAGCATTGCCGGAAGTGCCTACCGGAGCTAGCAAATAAATCCTTTTCTATTTGATATTACCGAATACACACACACACACACACACACACACACACACACACATATATATATATATATATATATATATATATATATATATATATATATATATATACACACATGAAAATACCTCGTACAAAGTTAAACAAGAATCAAAGAAACTACACAATTCTGCCACATTCTCCGAGTCTGTCTTAGCGCGAACCCACGAGACAATAGTACCAAAATAGGAGAAAAATGTGCCTCGTTCTACAGTACACTTGGTTCAGTCTTATAACTTATTTTAAGGAACTCTGACCAACGCCAACACGTTTAGCAGTGTCACAACAAAACCACCGTAGTCCTTCCTTATTTGGAATGACTAGCCTTTTGGACCAGAGTGGATAGAGTACAAGAAATGCATGGTTTACAAAAGCTTAATACAGTTGTAGAAACATCGCTTATTTAGAGAGAGAGAGAGAGAGAGAGAGAGAGAGAGAGAGAGAGAGAGAGAGAGAGAGAGAGAGAGAGAGAGAGAGAGAGAAATAACTTCTAGCATTAGTCCAACAACAGTACAAAACATCTTGCTTATTTGGTGAGAGAGAGAGAGAGAGAGAGAGAGAGAGAGAGAGAGAGAGAGAGAGAGAGAGAGAGAGAGAGAGAGAGAGAGCCTTATATGGAGAAAGGAACAAATTTCAGCATTAGCCTAACAACAGTACAAAACATCTTGCTTATTTGGAGAGAGAGAGAGAGAGAGAGAGAGAGAGAGAGAGAGAGAGAGAGAGAGAGAGAGAGAGAGAGAGCAAATCATAAGACAAAGGAATTCAGCCAAAGGCTTTAACGACCACAAAAGCAGTTACTCCGCATTTCAATATCGGCCACAAGTGTCATCTTCGAAAGTTTTGAATTTAACATCTTACGTCACGGAGCTATTATTATTATTATTATTATTATTATTATTAACTAAGCTACAATCCTGGTTGGAACAGTAAGTTGCTCTAAACCCAAAGGCTCCAACAGAAAAAAATAGCCCAGAAAGGAAGGGAAATAAGGAAATAAATAAACTACAAGAGAAGATACGAGCAATTATAATAAAACACTTAAATATTTAACGTCAAAATTAATCTAGAAAAAACAATTCATTATTAAATGCAGATAGGGCAATCAAATGTCTCTATCAAAATATAAAATCAATTTTCTGTTATCTGTTTTGTATGGCTTATTTTTTTCGTTTACCTTATATGATAAAATATTTTTGGAAAACTGAAATGTCACCTATTCTTACTTCGATAGAATAAGAATAAAGGGAAATACAAGCAATATGTTGATACATCATAACAGAAGTTGAAATGATGATAACAATGATAATAGATGAAAATACTGTTCAAACTTGAATATAAACAGTTGTTTTCTTTTACAGTTTTGCTATAGGATATAACTTTACAAATATTTTACTCTTTTATTCCTTATCACCAGTGCAACCTTAGTTTAGGGTTCAATCAGACTTGAAGAATAGACAATTAAAATCGTGAATAAATATACATAAGGATTTTATTCCCATACAACATGGGTAAATAGATGATATTTTTCTAGGTAGGTTACTTCGGGAATAAATGTTCATGTCAGCTTTGAAGAGATTAATATAACTGGGTTCTTTCAAAACCTTGTAAGGTAAGATATCGCAAGAAGTGTGCATATGTGTGTGTGTGGTTTTGTGTGTATGTGTGTATCCACACATATTATATAGATGTGTATACAACACATATTTTCATTTGCATATACATACCAACATACATACACACACACGCACACCCATATATAAATAATCATATATATATATATATACATATATATATATATATATATATATATATATATGCATATACACACATATATACAGACACATACACACACACACACACACACACATATATATATATATATATATATATATATATATATATATGTGTGTGTGTGTGTGTGGGGGGGGGTGTATAACATGTTTTTATTTGTATAGACATACATACATACATACATACACACATATATACATACATATATATATATATATATATATATATATATATATATATATATATATTGTATGTGTGTGTAGGTTAACTGTAAAAGCTAAGAATTTTCATCCATAAAAGAGAGTCCGGTTACACCTAAAACTACCAAGCTCGTCTTTTATTGCCCGCTGCTTGCCAGGAGCATTAGAGACCTAATCCACCCAGAGCTGAGTAAACCATTGACTGGCCTCTGAAGTAATCAAATCAAATTCCTAAAACCAGAAGAAGCAGATATACAATTCTCATTTACGACAAGATGGATAATCTCGTGATGTGCTATCCTCATCTACGCTTTGATTTCGCGAGAGAAAACCTATCATTTGGCTCCGCGAAGAATCGTTGGAACGCTCGCACATCTGTTTTTACGACTGCATTAAGCGACGCTTATTGTTCGGTGTTTGTTTTTAAAGGGTTTCACTCTTGGGGTAATTGCAGTGCGTGAGTATGGTTTATAATATAAACAGTATGAATAAGACATTACATTAAAATAAAATAGGGAAGAAAATCGATAAGGAAAGAGGCAAACAGAGAATGAACTCTTTTAAGAAAAATGAAAATAACAGACAAGCCAAGAATTAACACGATAATGAAGAAGTTAATGAATGCAAAAACCTGAGTAGAAAATCACAGTGAATGAAAATGATATGGTATATATTACACATGCAGTGTTTATTTCAATGTGCGCATTACTGACAAAGCAGGAAAAGTAGAAGTATAATTCATTGTAATATTTAAAGAACAATTTCCAAACTATCAAGTAGCAAAAACGACGAATGAAAATGTCTGGAATGTAAACAAGGAAATATCTGAGAGGGAACCATTAAAGTTCTCGAATAAGTGAGAAAATGATAATTATTTTCGCTAATGGAAAAAATCTATATTCATTGTTCATAATTTCGTGATGCAATCTAACTAGATAAATTTTAGGTGAAATTAATTAAAAAATCGTTTGAGCTTCTTGCTTATGGAGGTATACAACAAATTGTATTTTTCCTTTTTTTTTTCTTTTGTGAAGACTGTTGCTTACGTGGATCAAAACTTTTGGGAGATTTTTAAGCGAGTTAGGTTACAAGGTTTTCTCGCACATGTTAGAAACTTTGTGATATAACTTTCAAGGCTTAATATGGGACTGTTTAATTCGATTTGAGCTGATAAAAAGTTTAACAAAAAGTACAGTCGAGTGAGTTTTTCTTTACGGCATTCATAAATACAGTGAATAATTAGATCAAAAAATATAAAACTTCATGAAAACAATAGGTGAAAAAATAAGAACGCTAACACAATCGAAATATATTAACATTAAAGGAAAAATATCGTCCTACATTTTATCAAAAAATACTGATTTCCAGTTGATCCCCAACCAGGATAGCCAATGATTAGTTTGGCTTATTTCCGATAGTTGCTTGCCACCTCTGAAGAATAAAGGGTACGATAGGGCACCTTAAATCTGAAGGAAATAATTCGCAAAACATCACCTTTTGCTGTTTGGTTTGCAGCTTTTGTTTCGTTAACTAACACGTTCCCCCCCACCCCCCCCCCAAAAAAAAAGAAAAAAAAAAAAACTATCAGAACACAATCTGATTTTCACCCATAGGAAATCTTGCATTTTTCCAACTCATGGATGGAAACTATTATATTTCTTGATGTCATTAGTAATTTAGTGAATTAGTAATTTAGAAATATTTCTATGGAAAACTAAGTCCAACGCAGCAACTTCAACTGTAGATGTCTAATTTTTGTATTGGATGCACATGATCTGCCTAGCGGAAAGAGGTCATGCAAGAGTACTCCCCTGCCTGAATTTTGAATAAGATCAACAACAATAGGATGCACATACATTTCCCACTCGATGTTTTATAATCTAGCTACTGGTATAATTTAATTTGGATCAGATTATATTAACCCTTTCTGAGAATCACCCCTCAAAAGGATTCATAATTGGGTTCGGGGGCGACCATAATAACGAAATCTGCTACACGTATATTACAAGGATACAGTATTATTCATGTATTCCACAAAAGACTTTGCTCTAATATTCTCATATTAATCCTCAGTTATGCACTGATAAATCGATAGAAATATGAGAGTCCTTGCTATGAGTACGACAGTAACTAAAGGCAGCTGTATTTAGTGGAGAGGTAATAGGTGGAGAACCTCTGCGCTGTGAATAAGCTTTTGAACACATCTCCATCTGGTCCACTCAAAAGGGGAAGAAAAATATAAATAGATAAAAAAAAAAAACAATCAAATACTTGAATGGCATACATCAACTATAAAATTTGAATTTTCCGTAGTCAAATGGGTTTCTGATGGGCATAAAAAATTGAACGGCATCCACATAAATGTAAAGTTTTAATTAATTTTTATTCAAATGGACCTCTGATTGACAAATGAGAGAGTTGCAGGAAGAAACAACTCGGTGAGATTTGGTTTTACATTTGGGTGTGTCTCCCACGAACTTCACTTCCATTTGTGACTCGCTACAGCGACGTTCGTGAGCCCAAACCAACCGCAAATATCCTAAAACGGAAATGACAACTTGGTTGGCTGTGACTATTCTCGTAGGCTGACCATTTCGACACAATAGAGAGAGAGAGAGAGAGAGAGAGAGAGAGAGAGAGAGAGAGAGAGAGATAGAGATATTACAACTTTCAAGACCACTTTGGTCTTTGTTACGGTTTTGTTTCACCCATACGTATTCAGATTTAATGTTTACCACAGATATATGCAATGCAGTACAACGTTAAGAGGAAACTAAGATATGGTGAAATGATAAGGACTTTTCAAGATGATTTTAATGTTCAAGTAGCCAAGCTTGACGGACTTGACAAATATTTTGCGTGGATTAAAACACAACAGGGTACATTTCATAATTTGGAAGTTGAATCATATCAGGCTTTTAACCATGTTTTCCCAACATGATTTTAAAATAAGTTGCACTGCTCGATAGGTCAATTTTCAGGAGGTTGAGGACGTGAGATGGGTGAGTTCCGTTTAAAAGAATGATAATCATCGCTGTTTCTAGATATGAATAGCCTTACTAAGCCCGGTCATTTTAATAAGTCTTTTATTTGATCTCCTCACATTGCAGTAAAGCCCAACTAAGAAAGGCAAGAGAGTCGTGTATTCATACGCGCCTCTTCTGAGAGGACGAGAAACCTTAAAAAAACCAAGTTTAACCACAGAACATGGGTTGCTGTGGCCTGATTGGTAACGTCTCTGCCTGGTGTTTGCCAGTTGTGAGTTCGAGTCCCGCTCACACTCTTTAGTGCCTTTAGCGTCTGCAACCTTACCATCCTTGTGAACTAAGGTTGGGGGGGGGGGGTTTGGGGGATCCTATAGGTCTATCTGCTGAGTCATCAGAAGCCACTGCCTGGCCCTCCCGGGTCCTAGCTTTGGTGAAGAGGAGGCTTGGGCGCTGATCATATAATATATGGTCAGTCTCTAGGGCATTGTCCTGATTGCTAAGGCAATGTCACTGTCCCTTGCCTCTGCCATTCATGAGCGACCTTTAAACCTTTAAGACAGTCACACTCCCTCGTTATGGAAGTGCATGGTGCAAACTATAGTTGAAAACCAGTCGAATCTCGAGCAGGCAGCCTCCAAATATTGTTTATATCTAGAATTGCCAGATCTGACGTACACTAAGATGCTCAAGGAGTAATAGTGCCATACATTCATCAAATTTATATTGTTTAGATATAAAACGAAGCTTCTGTATCTCAACTGATCTATTACTGTTTGCTTAAACTAGATATTCCTGTAAGGTAATTCAATTATATAATCATTGATATTATACTTTAATAGTTCGAATGATAATTTGATCCTGTATGCCTGCCTGTCTCTCTTTTCCCCATATTTATATGTGTGTTCCATTCTTCTGAAGTTTCCTTGGCCAGTTCACGGCGTTTTTACTTGTCCTGTATGAATGTATTCTAGGTAACAACAAAATTGCTAACCGTAACTGATATTACGACGTCCCGTTCCATTATTAATACTGAGAAGGTAAACTGTCTCCATGAACGAATACATCATGACCTATGTTAACTACACACACTTATGACTTTTACTCAGATAATATACCTAATCCTAATAAAATCTTAAGGGCCAATTGCTTGCTACCTCTCACGTCTTGCGCTCCTGACGACCTTACACAGCTATACTTCAAGAGAACAGAATATTCAGATATATGCAAAACTATCAATTAGTCAATATCGCGCTGCATGCCAAGTAACTAAGTGAATCTCTGTTCTGTCCATCATTATCCGGTCAGAGACATTTGATCAGTACATTTTGTAATTCTTTTTCTCTTTACTGTATGAGGGGCGGTTTGGAAGATCCCGAACTGAAGTCTATTAGTTAAAATAATGCCCGCTAGCACCTGCGTCATTTAACGCAAATGAATTTAGGGAAAATAACCTATTTCTGGCATAGAGATCCGTAGTTCATGTAACTGCAGTTTCTACAATCAAATCAATCCATAATTATTAACGAAAACATTAAACAAGAGAAAAAGGCTTTACCAAAATTCTGTTTTCTTATTTATTGTAACGGCAGTTTCAACAATAAACATAATCAACCATTAAGCAGGAGAAAAGGGCTTCAATAAAACAATGTTTTCATATGAGAGAGAGAGAGAGAGAGAGAGAGAGAGAGAGAGAGAGAGAGAGAGAGAGAGAGAGAGAGAGAGAGAGAGAGAGAGAGAGAGAGTACTCGATTAAGATCGTTCAGAGTTATTCTTAAACGGGATTCTTATCTTTCCGCAAATCGGTCCGATTCGGTCGCTTAAGAGCGGCCACTGATGGCCACTAAATGCCAACTTAAACTTACCTGGGAGCTGCTGACCTTATGGCACCATTCCAGGTTTTTTCATCCACCTCACTTGCTCTTATGCCTTTGTCAGCGGCAAACCAGAGCAATAGATGTTTTAATTAACACGAGAATAGTTACAGCTGGCTTCAAACTGTTGGAACCTAGATTTATGTCCACTTTGGGCTCCAGAGCCTTTAAATATGCGGCCCCGAGACTATATAATAAGCCCCCACGAAACATTCGATTGATTGAAGACATTAAGGCTTTCGAGAGGAAACTGAAGACTTTCTTATTTCATGAGTCTTCTGACAGTGACAATTTAACAGTAAATGAACAATATGTGACTTGAAAAGATAAATACTGTGAACGAACAAGGTAAAGCGACAGTGGAGGTCCTGTAGAGAGTGGGGTTCCCCTGCTGTATGGGACCGGAAAAGCAGCCATCAAAGTAAAGTAAAGTAATAATTTTGATATTATCGTATTGCATTGCACAACGTCGAAAGAAGAAAACTCAGTGAAATACTTGCAACAACAATAATAAAAAAGTCAACGTCATTACATACTAAACTATGAATTGAATTATTTGTTTATGGTTGTTTATCTAAACAGGGGACTGGTTGCTTTGTTAAAAAGCTGTAGTATGATAATGCTGAAGAATAAATAATTTCTGGAATTATCACATATTACCATACCATAACACAATCTATTTTTGCTTCCAGTATTTTCTCTTATTAAACAATTTACATACGGCTGAAAATGCACCGCACCCAGCTGGTGTATTTTTAACAATTGTTCCTTTAAGCATACCCACGCACGCACGAATACACACACACATACACACACACATATATATATATAAATATATATATATATATATATATATATATATATATATGTATATATATATATACAGTATATATATATATATATATATATATATATATATATATATATATATATATATATATACATATATAATGCATTTATGTTTTGCTTTAGGTGTGTAGGCCTACATGGATTAATTGCCAATGATTATTTATTTTATGTCTTAGTGGAAGAAAAATATGTTAATGAACTAACTATTCTTTCAATAATTAATCAGATATTATCAAATGATTTAAACTTTTTCATTTCTATGGAAATTTCACTCCTTTCTAATACAAGGAAGAAAGGGTTAAGAATGGCATTAGTAGAGCCTTCTTAATGTTATTAGCTGGTTACCTAATTGCAGCATATTAAAAAGATTTATGATTAAAATGAGTTTCTATATGAACAGTTACCTTAGTAAATAATAGCTTTAAAACACTGCTACTGACAATAATACTCCTCCCATATATTGTGATGCTCTATTTGCTTATGTTTTACACCTCCCTTTTTGTTTGGTTTTCATCAGTGAGATCAACTATAGTCAATACTTTTTAGTGAGGCAGATTTGCACCGACTCGCAGGGGTGCCCTTTTAGCTCGGAGACGTTTCCTGATTGCTGATTGGTTGGACAAGTTAATTCTAACCAATCAGGAAGCAGGAAACTTTTTACGAGCTAAAAGGGCACCGCTGCGAGTCGGTGCAAATGCGCCTCATTAAAAAATGAGTGTAGGCGTACTCTTCTACATTTGTTTCCCATACAGTTAAGATTCTCAGTTTAAAATGTTCTCCAGCATCTTTCCCTCAGCATCTATGGAATGTTCTGAATCTCGTTTAGTCTTGCCTGAACTGATGAACTGTTGATCTGAATTGAGCGACGTGGATACGAAGCAAAATAAAGTAGAGGATATTCTAACACAGAAGGTTGAAATTACTGCCAGATCTTTGCTGTGCAAATAAAATTCAAATTCATAAAATTTTTTTATTATGTATTGAATATGTTTCTTTATAATGAAATAATTATGAGGCTTTGATGGTTTATTACTCTTATAGTAAGAAAAGGAACTGACCATGGGCAGGACAAATTATAAAGAGAATGACAGATAATAGATGGACATTAACAAAAAGAGAATGGGTCCCTAGAGACTGCAAAAGAAAAAGGGCAAGGAATAGAAGATGATGGATTGACGAACTAAGAAAATGTGCGGGTATACAATGGCACAGAAAGACCATTATCAGACGCTAGTGGAAGGGCATGTCTGAGGCCATTGTCCTGCAGTGGACTAATTACAGCTCATGATAATGATGATGATAATGGTGATGTTACAAGTACTACATGATAGATTCAATTTCCTCAGATGGATTTTTTTTTTTTTTTTTTGACATACAGTACTTTCGAGTGGTAGAATTATTCATAGGGTACCATGTTTCGTTAACGACACAGTTCTTACTGTAAACCTCGGCTAATTCTCGTAGAGAAAAAAGTTCTTATGCCACTATTGAAAATGGTAATTTAAATGAGTCTGTCTTCTCATCAGCAGTATGACATATGCTAGTACCCTGATAATAATTTCTCTTTGGAAGACTTTGTCACCTCCATCCATTTTTTTTAAACGTAACCCTTTTCATGGTTTCCGGCTGAGATACATTGAATGGTTTCATTTTTAATGGATTCAGTAAGTATTTGAGCTTAATTTAACCAATATCATTTTACATAGTAAAAAATATTAGATCATTAATCAATTAACCATGTATAAGCAAATTTCCTTTTTTAAGAATATGTGACATAAAGTTGATAATTCAAGGAGTTTTGCTCACCTGAGTTAGAAGTCATAAACCACTTAGTATTTTTTGGTGACTACACATTCATCTATGCAAAATGCTTGCTAACATTTTGATATCACTATATTTGATAAAATTATATCCTGCAGTGGAGACAACAAATTACTTTAAACCAACTGCAGAATACTTCTACGTAACTATTTTCTCAAAAAAAAAAGAGGCAGAGAAAATAAACTGAATGATACTAAAAACAAGACAATGCCACACCCCGAGGAGAAAAAAAATGAGAGCCAAATCCCGCAGGTGAAGAACAAGTAAGGAGGGTTAAGTCAGGGGATTACCGCCAATCTGTTTTCTCTAGGGACTTTAATTGTAGCAGGCTAGGAGCCTAGGATAGACACCTAAGCGATAGTCCCATCATTCGGTCACTTTTGATAACTCTTGCTCTCCTTGAATTTTTAGGAGCAACAGGCTGACGAAAAAATCATTGAAGAAAATTCTAAAAAAAAAAAAAAATTCCACCTTAATTAAGACAATGCCAAGACGAGCGTCTTTTCAAATCAAACACACCGCAAGAAACTGACAATGTTGTATAGCCATCTAATACCAAAATCTTAGAGGAAATTTGTTAATGATATTGAAACTTGAAAGTTATTTGCAGCCAAGGTTTTTTTTTTTTTTTTTTTTTTTTTTTTTTTTTTTTTTTTCAAAGAGATGGTAAAAGGTAAACGCGAGACCTCTTCTTCTATTTAGCACCCTTGGGCAAAGACCTGGACCAACCAAGCGTACACTAATTGATCAGTTACTCTCCCTGATGAGACTGGGTAGAACCTGCTAAATTCCCAAAATAACAAATAATAATAATAATGATAATAATAATAATAATGATGATGATGATGATGATAAACAAAACTAAAAACATAAGAGAAAAGAATCATATCGGGTAAGAAAGATGAAGTAATCACATAGTATATATAAAGTTATGCAACAAACATTGAATTAACTGTACACTTCAAACCACACAGATGCCTTATAACAGAAGCTTATTCTATTTCGAATTCAATGTGGGTTGAGTTTATGATTTCTGAATTAAGAAATTAAGATAAAAAAATCACTCACTCTTAAATTAATAACAAAAATGTTTTTGGGGGTAACATACAGTTACATTAAAGTGAATAGAGCCGTAAGCCAATGAGATTCTAGTTCTGTTTTCGTTCTTAACCCTCATTCTAATTAGTGTTATGTTTATTAACAGCTGCTATATCATTCATTAATTGAACAACGAGACAAGAGTGACTATTTATAATGAAAGAAAAATAACTTTATGATCCTTCCTCTCATGATCGTTCTAGTCACTATCCAAAACACAATCCGTGTTGTACCACCCGTGTATCACACAAACGTACATAGTAACGACATTTCTCTTTTTGTATATAGTATCCTTTATATCTTGCTTTAACATGTCTGCATATTAAATTGTTAACTGTTAACAGCACCGGTTGCCGGTTTGACAAGAATTAGCATGTCTGTATTTTGTGACCTTCTTACCGGGACCTTGTGTGTATACATACTCGATGTGTCGTAACAAAGTTACTCAGTAGCTTTCACCTCGCCTTTGAGTCACATCCTACCTACTGTTGGGTCGTCACAGTGTAAAAGAAAAAATGTTTATCAAAATTAGAGCATCAGTCTAATTAAGTTAATTCCAAAAGATTTTGATGACTTAATTACATCTGCAATTAATTCAATTTAGCTGAAAATTATTTTCGAATAATTAAACAAGTTTGTAACACGTAGCTGTTTATGATAGTTGTGTCACTAAAACACGAGACTTTAAATTCTTTTTCAACTATTAAACCACAACTTAGCTTTCAATATCGAAATCACTCTGCCTTAGGAATAGAGGCCATAGGAGAAATTATACGATAAGTACTTTTATACGGGCCAGGATTCAAACCTTTGCCACCGAGTACAAAACCAAGCTGACATTTGACTATTAAAACCATAGGGATATATGAAGAAATGAGTTGAATCCGACTCATCATTTAAATGATTTCCCCTTGGGTCTGTTTTACCTAGGCAGAGTGAACTCGATACTAAAAGCTATCTACGGATTAATAATTGAGAGAAATAGTGTATATATATATATATATATATATATATATATATATATATATAAATTTCTAAAGTAATCAGGGTAAGCAAAACTAAAGGTTTACACAAACAAAGGATTTAATTTTCAAAACAAAATCCTGTTTTAGTAATGTCATTTATAATGTATTGTGAATACATGAAAATGAAAAAATACAACTGAGTTTGGGACATGATATTCTTGTTTTGTAAAAATATAAGTATAATATACGGGATCAAGTAGTAGTCTAGAAGCACTTGCGGTGAACGATGCCTGGGCCGGATTCGTCGTATTCCTCCTTGGTGACCCACAAGTTCTGGAAGGTGGACAAAGAACCAAGGATGGAACCACCGATCCAGACAGAGTATTTTCTCTCAGGGGGAGCGATGATCTTGACCTTGATGGTGGATGGAGCAAGAGAAGTGATTTCCTTCTGCATCCTGTCAGCAATACCAGCGTACATGGTGGTACCACCAGACATGACAATGTTGGCCAACAAGTCCTTCCTGATGTCAATGTCACACCTCATGATGGAGTTGTGGACAATCTCGTGAACACCAGCAGATTCCATACCAAGGAAGGAAGGCTGGAACAGGGACTCGGGAGCACGGAAACGCTCATTGCCAATGGTAATGACCTGACCGTCAGGGAGTTCATAGGACTTGTCAATGGAGGAAGAAGCTGCAGCTGTGTTCATCTCGCTCTCGAAGTCCAGGGCGATGTAGCAAAGCTTCTCCTTGATGTCACGGACGATTTCACGCTCAGCAGTAGTGGTGAAGGAGTAGCCCTTCTCAGTCATGATCTTGCCAAGGTAGTTGGTGATGTCACGACCAGCCAAGTCCAGACGGAGGATGGCGTGGGGAAGAGCGAAACCTTCATAGACTGGAACCATGTGGGAGACACCATCACCAGAGTCGCAAACTTCACCAGTGGTACGACCAGAGGCATAGAGGGAGAGGACAGCCTGGATGCAGACGTACATGGCAGGCATGCTGAAGGCCTCAAACATGATTTGAGTCATCTTCTCACGGTTAGCCTTGGGGTTGAGGGGAGCCTCAGTGAGCATGGTGGGGCACTCCTCAGGGGCAACACGGAGCTCATTGTAGAAGGTGTGGTACCAGACCTTCTCCATGTCGTCCCAGTTGGTGATGATACCATGTTCGATGGGGTACTTGAGGGTGAGGATACCACGCTTGCTCTGGGCTTCATCACCAATATAAGCGTCCTTCTGACCCATACCGACCATCACACCCTGGTGACGGGCACGGCCAACGATGGAGGGGAAGACAGCTCGGGGAGCGTCATCACCGGCGAAGCCAGCCTTGACAAGACCGGAGCCATTGTCGCAAATGAGGGTCGCTGCTTCGTCGTCGTCACACATTGCGTAGGGTTATAGTATAGTTTCTGTCAGAAGACTACCTAAAAGAGGAAAGACGTGAATGAAATTGCTACCAAAGTTTGCTTTCAAAAATCACTTTAAAACTGCCAAGGGTGAATGCAATTGAAGTTTTGGCTCTCCTTTTCAACAAGCTTATCATTGAAACAATTTCTTTAATGAATGAATCACCATAAAAATTCATATCTTCTAAAAACTAAATGCATGTATGAAAGGGTAATGCTCCAGTTTGAAAAATGATAATATCAATTTTGAAATAGCTCTTGATATTACTTGAAAAAACAAACTTATTCATAGCTGTAAAACCTTTGGATTAGAACTTTTGATGCGACCAAAATGCTAAACTAATCTCAAATTATATATTAATAATCTTAACAAGAGTGGAATTCAAGATAATTTAATCTTTGATAGATTATATCAGGCTTATGATATTTATTGGAATTTGAGGGAGAGTATTTTTTGCCTATCATAGGCAACTTCGGGATCCATATTAACATTAAATATAATACTGATAGTGGAGCACTCATCATCCTCATCTCCTTCCTCGCCTATTGACGCCAAGGGCCTCAGTTAGATTTCGCCAGTCGTCTCTATCTTGAGATTTTAAATCAATACTTCTGAATTCCTCATTTCCTACTTCATGCTTCATAGTCCTCAGCCATGTAGGTCTGGGTCTTAAATAACCGATGGGTGTTAAATAACCGTTGATTTAATTGGCTTTTTCCTGAAAATATGTGTTAATTTTATTATAATTGCTGGTATCCCCCCCAAAAAAAAATTTTAACAGTAAAACAACTTATTGTTCTCTTATTATAAACATCCTCTATTGTTCCACTTTAGACTGAATTAAGTGGAACACTAGAGGATAATTATAGTAAGAAAACAATAAGTTCTTTTACTGTTAAAATTTTCATTTTTGGATACCAGCATTCATAATTAAATCAACACATATTTTAAGGAAAAAGCCAATTAAATCAATAGTTATTTAACATCCAAATAAAAAAAAAAATACATGAAAGACTTGGTGAATAAGCAGTATGGCCAAGAAATTAAGCAATTTTATATTACAAAAATGCTACTTTCCACCTTAAAAATCATACGAATAAAAAAGTCCCTAGAATATGAACCATGCTGTTCTGAATCAAGTTTTGCATTTCAAATACAAATATTAACAATAATCTCCTTAAATTTCTTACTATGATCATGATTTCAAAAATGCAAACAATGACTAAAAACGATATACACAAATATCTCTGTCGTTTCGTCATTGGAATTTAGTTTTAAAAAGCGTAAGTAAACCGTAATTGCAACTCATTTTAACATCCATAGAAAGGTCATTCATTAAATTAGTGTAAAACATTAGTTACGATTTAAGTAAATATTTAACCGACAGCCAGTCATTTGATTTACGTATTATGATTTCATTGGCTTAAATAAATGATAATTGGTAGTTACTGTATAATCAAAAGTGATAAATGTGCACAATATTCTAATAATTTCCGGTTGTACTGTTTGTTTTGATAATAAGTATTTGTTAACGTTTGATCATTAGATGAAAATCGTCACCGTTTCTGTTTAAGAACTCTCCATTAAGATTTCCATTAAATAGAATGAATGCTCTTTTAACTAAACAAAATTTCAGTCAACTTCGATAAGGAATCGGTAGATTTACAACAAAAGACAATTTTATTTAGATTTGAAGCTTAAAACGAATTCTACGATATTGACATCAGTCAATTGTAAAAAAGATTCACCAAAAATACAAAATATCTTGAATTAATATAGTGCATAAAAACACAGAACAATATAGTTTGTGGTTCGACTTGATATCAACTAGTTCTCTTTGAACACACGTGACACACACTCGGGAAAAAATAGTCCCATAAATGGAGGACCGAGAGAGAAGCTGCGAAAAAATTCAAGTTATTTCTCCTTCTGAGGAGCCAGTAGGGGAAACACCGCTCTGAGCGCGTGGGAGGACGCAAGTTTTCTTGGGGAGCTCACCTGTGGATGCGTCTGAACGCGACTGAAGGTGTACTCCCTGCCCTTGTCTTTTATATATGGCTCAAAACCAGGCCCTCTTGGAATATTTGACATCAAGCCAAAAATTTTTCCCACCTTCCTTCCCTACTCTAATCTGAGGAAACGGAAGTATGAAATTCCTTTTATTGCTAAATGCCTTTCACGGTCTACGCCTACTTTTCAGCAGACTTGGTGGTGAACCAGACAGTCTCAGACAGCCTAGCCCTCTTGAAAACGTTTTTGGCAAAACCAGATCCATTCTCATGCACTAGCTTTTGCAACACAAAACAGGAGTTAGGTTATCACTATTCAACACCAATGGAGTGAAAATAAAGTGAATGCGTTCCACAGGATCACCCTCTATATCATTTGTTCACCAAATCGAAGGCACCTCTCCTTTCCCAATTACATTGACGTTACTGGCATCGTTGAAGGCAGGTACTGTTATCTTAAGTAACAGGGCAGTTGAATCGGTGGAAATCAAGAAATTCAAACTTGCAGCGAATGTTTATGTTGAACAGGCTGACATAAGCCTATTTTCATAATTTATATATGACAGATCTATATTAACTTTGATACTGATCTTAAAATATTTGATGTTATCTATTCAATACGTCTCATGTAGTTTATTTATTTCTTTGGGCTTATAGCCTCCTGCTTTTCCAAGGGTTATAGCTTAGATAGTAATAATAATAATAATAATAATAATAATAATAATAATAATAATAACAACAACAACAACAACAACAATAATAATAATAATAATAATAATAATAATAATAATAATAATAATAATAATAATAATAATGATTAATGAAAAAGAAGTTTCTTCAATTAATGGCGAGTACGTATATCACCGAGAATAATTATACCATAATTAATACAATGTTATCTAAGAATCATCAGGAGTTTCGAAGCACACATAAATCTGTTCAATACATCAGACGATTTTCCCTCCAAGACAAGACTCAGAATAAGAGAAATGCATTTGTAATCATCCTTCCCATACTTCCGTCCTTCTTTCTATTTTCTCTTGTTTAGCTATTGAACTACCCAGCTATTTTCTAATTATATGATCAGCTTGAAAATTAATAATCAAGTGTTGAAAAATCGATGACATTATTGTGCTAAAGAGGTACTATAATTTTTTTTTTCTCTGTCCAGGACACCAAGATTCAGTGAAACCAACCACCCTTTGAATAATGTATTAGAAATGCAAGTTTTTTAAACATTTTTTTTTATGTAATACAACAGACGCAAGGATCAGGGTATACGATATTAGTATATTAATATTTGTCAGACATATCAAATTAAATATAGAAATGTAACCAAAAGCATATCAGGATTTGTGATGGTTTAAATCAATAAAACATCTTGTTTCTATTAAAACATTTATTAGTAAGGGAACTATTTCAAGGAATGTCAAGGTATGGTTGAAACTCACGCCCCACACAAATACACACACACACACACACATACATACATATATATATATATATATATATATATATATATATATATATATGCATATACTTAAATATATATGGCATATAAAAGGATTTTCACGTCAAATTAATCAACGCAAGACAAACGAATGAAGTCCCTCCGCTGTAATCCCTAATCAACTTTTCTGTCCTGCTTTCAAGGGCAGAACCTTCACGAGGTGGTGCAGTTATTTCATTCATGAGAAATATATTTGTCATTTGTGCAGAATATAAACAATTTAGCCTTACTAAAGAATGGCTTTCAAAATGTATAAATTTGAGCCCCTTAGAACACAATATACGTAGAAAAATTTATCTCATATTTTAAGCGTAACTGGAGTCGTGTAGTCAAGTTGGAGTGAAGCAAAACATAGAAGATCTAAAGACAATGGGGACTAGAAACATCATTAACCAAATTCCGGCAGATGTTGCATATCTGTCGGGACTAAGGAATTACGAGCGATGAGAAGAGCACTAATTTTGGTTAGTAAATAGCTGACATCCAGGTAAAAAAAAGTTAGGCCGAACTACTTTTAATGGTTTGAATTCGAGGCTAAGAATTCTGTAAGCTTGGCTAAGAAGGGTACAGTTAACCAGCATTTTTATGTTCATCATCATCTCATACGCCTATTGACGCAAAGGGCCTCGGTTAGATTTCGCCAGTCGTCTCTATCTTGAGTTTTATAAAAATTAATTCTCCATTCATGGTCTACTTCAAGCTTCATAGTCCTCGGCCACATAGGCCTCGGTCTTCCAATTCTTTTAGTGCCTTATGGACTTCTACTGCCTTATGGAGCCCAATTGGAAGTTTGGTGAACTAATCTCTCTTGGGGAATGCGAAGAGCATGCCCAAACCACCTCCATCTACCCCTCATCATGATCTTATACACATATGGCGCTCGAATAATCTCTCTTACACTTCCATTTCTAATCCTGTTCTGCCATTCAATTCCGAATACTCTTCTGAGGGCTTTGTTCTTAAACCTACAAAATCTGTTAAATATTGTTTCATTGTCATATGTTAGGCAAATACATTGTTATTAAATCAATAGTTTTGTTTTCAGTTTCAAAACATACATAAAAATGGTCAAAAGAAGATTGTATCAAGATGGACAGTATTTAATGAGTACCCTATAAGAAAGGTATTTCGAAAATATAAATTCCAGTTGTATTTATATGAAATCAAAACCAAATATTCAAAGAAAATGTGGTATTAGGCATACAACCTAATGCGTTAACCCCGGTCATCAATGGTTTCAGTAAAGGTACAAGGACGTGCAAGTCGGAAAAGAAATTAAACGTGAAATATGCGGGATCATTAAAGTAACGACAATTAAACCGAGGCTGGTGTATTTCTCGAAAGGTTTAAGAGGAAAGGAGTGGAGAAGAGATCGCCACTGATACGGAAAAAAAAGCTTGAAGATATACATCTTAGAAAGTGATGTGGATGTTAAAAATCTATCCAATATTTTTAAGCCTCCTTTTACATGTTTTTATGCGATGTTATGTCAAATATTCATCATCATCATCTCCTACGCCTATTGACGTAAAGGGCTTCGGTTAGATTTCACCAATCGTCTCTACCTTGAGCTTTTAAATCAATATTTCTCCGTTCATTATCTCCCATTAAAATCTTCATAGTCCTCAGCCTGGGACTTCCAACCACTGACAAAACCCATAGGAGAGTAAACAACAGTGAAAGATTCTTGGAAAAAGAGCTTCATGATAATCTCATCGCTTTCTTACGGTTTCTATCATGTAGGATTTTTCCTTACGAGATTGTCTAAGACTGAAAGGTTTGGAACCTATGATTATGCATGATTCTGTTTTATTGATTTCTTCATATTTCTAAAATAAATCCTGCAATTCATTCCAGATATATAATGAAGATAATTGTACATCATCATTTGCTTAAACTGATTGCCTAGAGGAAATATTTGTCCAGCTGCATTATAGAAATTTTACACAACCGTAAATTATTTTTCATTATGATATACTTTAATTAACAATTTTAAATGGGAAAACTATTTTCTTATTGCATAGATGTTTACGTTTCTCGGGAAAGTCACGAGTATGACGTAAATGTCTTTCTATGTTGATCAATAAAGTAATATCATTGAATCAACTTTCCCAGTATAAGGATACTTCTCAGTAGTTTCTAACGTTTCATGAAGACATCTATTTCTAATTATATATACAAGTATATATATAAATATATATATATATATATATATATATATATATATATATATATTTATTATATACATATATATATCTACAAACATATATACACACACACACATATATATATATACACATATATATATATATATATATATATATATATATATATATATATATCCATGATCAGGAAAGCTGTACTAGTCAGGGGCAACCATACTAGGTTGGTTTGCTGTGAACGATCAGACAAAAGTATCCCACCATCATCAATCCGCACCGTCGAGCGTGGTGACGGAAATGGACAAACCCCCGACATGACCAAGACATGTCTGAGGTCTTTGTCCTGCCGTGGACTAGAAACAGCTGCGTTTGTTGTATATTATAATATATATATATATATATATATATATATATATATATATATATATATATGTGTGTGTGTGTGTGTGTGTGTGTGTGTGTTTGTATGTGCGCATGTGTGTTTGTGTGTGTATTCAACAAAAAGCTACGTATGGATTTTTGGTTATATCCTATACAGTAAAATGAAAAGAACTATTAATCATATAGAATTTAACGACTAGGAACCTGTTACTTAGACCGTGATTTCTTATTGTCTCTTCACTATAGTCCATTTTTTTTAGTGAGGCAGATTTGCACCGACTCGCAGGGGTGCCCTTTTAGCTCGGAAAAGATTCCTGATCGCTGATTGGTTGGAAGTATTCGGACTAAAATACCTCCGACCAATCAGCTATAAAGAAAATGTCCGAGCTTAAAGGTCATCCCTGCGAGTCGGTGCAAATCTGCCTCACTAAAAAAAAATGACTATATGAATATTGTGATAACCAAGGGGGTTAGGAGAAAAAGATGCATATGTCAAGATACATAAGAAAACCCTCGTAATTTCCGTACATCTTAAAGGTTTCCATAGAACCGGTAGTTCAGTATTAAGGGTTTCTCCTGAAAAATAAGTAAGAAACGAAATGTCACGTCGTTGACACCACAAAAACATAAGTTGATTATAATCTATACATCTAAGCTAAATGTATTAGCCTTGATAACATTTGTTTCTATGACATATATCTCGTTCCAACATAAAATTGCTTCTCGAAAGTAGACCCCTCAAAAAAAAAAAAAAAAAAAAAAAAAAAAATAGACCTAAACGATTTATATCTGATCAAGTAACCCACTTTCTTAATGCCATCAATAACTA
>NC_090738.1:120009545-120022045 GCF_036898095.1 Palaemon carinicauda | reverse complement strand
CATCTTTTCACGGTTGGCCTTGGGATTGAGGGGAGCCTCAGTCAGCATGGTGGGGCACTCCTCAGGGGCAACACGGAGCTCATTGTAGAAGGTGTGGTACCAGACCTTCTCCATGTCGTCCCAGTTGGTGATGATACCATGTTCGATGGGGTACTTGAGGGTGAGGATACCTCGCTTGCTCTGGGCCTCATCACCAATGTAGGCGTCCTTCTGACCCATACCGACCATCACACCCTGGTGACGGGCACGGCCAACGATGGAGGGGAAGACACAACGAGGGGCGTCATCACCGGCAAAGCCAGCCTTGACAAGACCGGAGCCATTGTCGCAGATGAGGGTCGATGCATCCTCTTCGTCACACATGGTGGTGGTCGTTTAGGAAGGATGGCGGTTATTTATCTATAAGGAAATTCATAGATGAGTAATTTGGTTCAAATGTATGACTGTTGCTCATATAGTAGCTTTATACATAAAAAATCAACTATTTAATTTTAAAGGCATTACATTATAATACAGGCAAAACACAGTTAGGTGTAACTTCACATTGAATAATGTACTATATGAATATAAATAGAAGTAGACTGGCTGAACTCTTTTTATTTTGTAAAGTAAAAAAGCATATGGACAGTATTATACAGTAGGTAAATATTTCTCATGGTGAAATTCTGTCTTTCGACTGGTCTCAAAAATAACTGGTCGGCATTTATTGTAAGTAATACTATAATCAAATTTGAAAGTCAATGAATTGCTATATAAAATATAAACGATATATCTTAGGTAATGTAATTCGACGAGGACGTCAAATAAAAATAGAACTTAAAACTTTCTGTTGATAAAAGAAACAAAAACAAATGAGAAACAATAATCTACAATGATGATGATGCTGCTACTGCCAATAATAATATAATTAATAAGAATAGTATATGTCCTGTTTACTCAGCGCGGCTCATTTCACTGACAATTTAAAGCAACAAAAAGACCGAAAAACGATACTATCGGTAATTTTACATAGGTCAATGACACGTACTGAGGAGATTTAAAGGCTGGTCATGAATGGCAGGGGCACGAAACAATGACAATGCCCTAGCTAGCAGGATAATGCCCTAGAGACGGCAATATATACCCATGATTAGCGCCCAAGCCCCTCTCCACCCAAGCTAAGACCAGGGAGGGTCAGGCAATGGCTGCTGATGACTCAGCAGGTAGTCCAGAGGCTTCCCAAAACCAACCCCAATCCTTAGCTCACAAGGTGAAGTTGCAAACACTACAAGAAACTATCGAGCTTGAGCGGGACTCGAACACTGGTCCGGCGATCGCCAGGCAGAGACATTTCCAATAGACCACCACAAAATTACTGTTCTAACATGAAACGTTTTTATTGATTTTTCGAAATCTTACTATTTCATTTGCTTACAATGCTTATAGATGAATTATTTCAAAACTATATTGATGATGATTGATATGTTTCATGTGTTGGTATAACCATCATAACACAATCTACGAACTTCAACATATATAAGAAACAGTTTGGTAATCAATTAAGCACCAAACTCTCCTTTGATTTGCGTGAACTAATATACCGGAAACTTGGAAACTACTTGTCCTGATCCATCGCAAGTACTTTTCATCATTATCTTATCTTCACATGAAAACCTGTCCGTGCGATGTTGACACCTCCCAAAAATAACAGAGTAAAAGAAGAACATCCTTACCTGTCGTGGAGTCACAGAACGACTAAGGAAATCGGACCCGATTTCTTGCTATATACCTAACGCCTACCTTCGATTTTCCTCATGTGGAAATTGAACATCATGCCAAGGCCTTAATCTAATAAAAAAGAATAGAAAACACGAAAAAATACGAATAAAAAGAAAAAACTCCTCACCCTGCTAGCATGCTCCCTCCCCCATGAAATAGCTATTCTTTCCTCCATCCACTTCTAAATCGATGCCATTCCCCAACATTCCCAATCCCCCAGCAACCTTGCTTGTTTGCAAGCAAAGCATTCTGTGCTAAAACCTAGATTATCAACATCAGAGCAGCAAGAGAACCGGAAATACTTCTTTTATTTTATCTCAAGTCGTTACTGCTTGCAACATGTTTCTCGTCTAGATTTTGTTCGTTTGAAATTGGAAGACTTTTTCCTAAATGGCACAAAAGGAAAATAACTGCTTTTGTAATTACTTCAATGATAACGAGGGTAAAATAATTCAATTACACCACTTTAATTGTAATCTCTAAAGTGAATAATTTGTTAAGCGTTGGGATACCATGTGATGAAAAACAAATCTAGTCTTTGTGATGAGACGATAATATCACCTTTTTAGCTTGTTACAAAGGGAATTGTCTTTGAAAATTTAATATTCCATACCCATGGTACTGCGCCATGCTGTCTGCCTTTTTATTTCACTTGGTTTTGGGTTCTCTGAACACAGTGATCATGTGCAATATTTAATTTTTGAAAATCTAAACACAAGAGAAACGGGAGATAAAAACATATCTCAGAAATATTCTAATTAGCATGGAATTGCCTCTACCAAGTCTAATAAAGTGTATTGAAGCTATCTCAAAGCCAATAGCCTTGGGTACTCTGTCCTATATCTACATAGCAAAATAATTTTCACTGTTAATATCATGGGTACTCATGTAATGGAATGATAATTCGAGAAGTGACGTGTCAAGATATGATAAGGTAAGATCGCCCATGTCTTATCAAAATAAAAATGAACCGCGTTTTTTGTCGTATTCTTCAAATAACAACCATTGTGTGGTTGATTGATATTTTTTACTAACAGTTTACTAGCAGTTTCCATGGGAATGGCTTCAGGCCAACGAGTGGAGCGGTTTATGACGGTAAACAGGTAACAATGTCCATGTGATGTGGGTAGGGGCCCTACAACATCGACGTTAATGTAGGCAAAGCACTGCTGAGGTTGAGGAAAAGTACCCACTCCTGAACCAGTGTGGCAATGTACTTTTATAGTTTGGCATGAAGTACAGGTGTGGACCCAATTCTTAGCATCCTTCATTTTCAGTAGCTGTGCAGTAGGATGATGCGAGGGATGTGAAAAGCCATGAATGAAATCAAACATCTGTTAGAGCATGGGGGCTGGTATCCAAGGTCTAGGTCTACCAGTACTGACGTCCCAGAGGAGAGTGGCGTTGGAGCCGTCGAGAGGGACGTCCTACCAATGGAGCGATGTGCAGGATGTCCTACATGCTTGGTACTCTGGATCTTTTTTTCGGGCTTCTGTAAAGGTGTTGTTATCCAATCTCAGGTGAATGACGGCCAATGTGTTTCTTGACAGGGCATCAGCAACGGGATTCATTTTCCTAGGGATGTGTTAAAGGTACAATTGTATTCAGCCACGGTGGAGAGAAGTCGGCCTTGACGGGCGGACCACGCGTCAGACTGTCGAGTGAAGGTGTGCACCAGAGGTATGTGGTCCGTGCGAATGAACGAAGGGCATACCTTCCACGAAGTGGTGAAAGTGACAGACAGCCAAGTGCACCACCAGCAATTCATGGTCAAAAAGTAGCATAACCGGATTCTACCTTGGACAGTTTTCTACTGGAGAAGGCCAATGGGCGGGGCGAGCCATTGACCTCCTGCTCGAGTAATGCCCCAACAGCGACGTCGCCGTGCATGTGGCATGGGAAAAGTGAGAACAGCAGGATTAGATAGGGCATTCTTTGCATTGCATAAAACTGCATCTTGAAGGGGATCCCACTATAAGTCTTTTGGGTTGCCCTTGAAGGAGGTGTAGAGGGGGCCAAGAGTGGCGAAGATAGCTAGCAGGAAACGGTGATGATAATTGATCATGCCCAAGAATTCTTATGGTGCTCTGACGGTCGATGGCTTGGGGAAGTTCTGAACGTCTGCTACCTTCTCAAGGAGGGGGTGGAATCCTTCAGGAGTGATGCTGTGCCCGAAGAATGATACTTTGTTGGCGCCAAAGGTACACTTGTCGTACCGGACTATAAGGACATTATGTTATAGGTGGATGAGCACAATGCGTAGATGATCGAGGTGTTCCTTTTTGGAGGAAGAAAACACAAGTACAGTATATCGTCCAAGTAACATACACAAAAGGGGAGGTCCATGAGGCATTAAAAAGTGGTCCCAGCATTACGAAGGCCAAAACAGGAGTAATTGAAGGTGTATATACCAAAGGGGGTGGTGATGGCAATCTTGGGGATATCTTCTGGGTTCATGGGCACCTGATAATACCCATTCAGGAGGTCTAGCGTGGTGAAAACCTTCACTTTGTGCAAGTACGAGGTCACGTTGGTGATGTTTGTGAGGGGGTAGTGACTCGGATCTGTCTACATGATCAGGTGCCTGTAAACTCCACCAGGACCCAGAGAGCAATCTTTCTTCAGAACGATGTGTAAGGGTGACGACCATGGGCTTGAGGCCTTTTGGAAAAGGCCCATTTCTTCCATTTCCGCGAACGTTTGTTTAGCTGCAGACAAATGATCTGATGACAGACGCCTGAATTTGGCGAATGCTGGGGGCCCCGTCGTCTTGATATGGTGATAAACATCGTGTTTGGCGGGAACTATGGGCGTTTGACAAAGTTTTGGAAGGAAAACATCCGGGTACGACGTGAGGAGGTGGGCGTAGGCATCCGTGGGTGAGTTGATGTGGAAAGCAAGGTCGGAGGGGGTGAATTAGAGAGGTGATGAGGAGTATGAATCTGCATTGACTAACCATCAGTGAGCTACAGCAAGAATGGCAAACACCCGTGTCCACCAGAAATCACATGCCCGTACCTGCATCATGTAAAAAGAAAAGATTAGTGACAGGGGAACTCACCACCGCAAGCGATGTCCTACTTACACATTTTTGGGCAACTGACAATCATTCACACATTTCTTCACAGCAGCCCCAAATTTGGAGCATATTACTTCCAATAGGGGTACCACCTTCACCTTTCAATTGTGGACATCATTAGCGAATCTCCTGGGTATCACCCTTCATCAAACAACCGCATATAACCCTGCAGCAAACGGAACGGTTGAACCTTTTCACCGTACCCTCAAAGCACCTCTGATGCCCCGCTGCAAGGACTCCAACTGGTTTACCCAGCTTCCCTGGGTCCTCCTGGGACTAAGGACTACTCCTAAAGAGCTGAAATGTTGTATGGAGACCTGTTGGTCTTCCCTGCCGATTTTTTTTTCCGCCTGCAACCTCCTCCAACAATCTCCAGCGCCTACGTCATGTTGTGAGAAAATTTACTCCATGCCGCCAGAATTACAAGCCCCCAGCGAAGCAACTCATACTGCAAGATCTGCACTCGGCAACAGACGTTTTCCTGTACAACGACATTAGCAAGCCACTGCTAATGCCCCCTTACATTCGCCCTTTCCTCATGAACCTTCGTACGCCAAAAGCATTCCTCCTTAACATGCGTGGCAAAGAAGACTGGGTCTCCATTGATCGCCTAAAACCTGCATATTTCCTGCCAGACGACCGGCCTACAGTGCACGTCTCAAGAGCAGGATCTCCTATTTCACATGTATGTTTTTTTCAGGGGGGGGGGGAGCTATGTACCACACACGCTCGTACACTGTAATGGTATTTCTGTTTTTTGTATATTGTCGTTATTGCTCCCCCTCGTATTGATGACTTGTTTCTGGCTGTATGTGCTTGTATCAATCTGTTTGAATTTTTGTGACCTTTTTTTTTCAATGAAACTGTTGTTATAAAAGCTCGTTGTCTCCTGAAAGTTAGTTGCAATTACGCTGTTTCTCAGTTACCAGCTACAAGTGCATTTGCACAATAAATAGTTACATATTGCGTATGGAGTTAAGAAAAGACAAAGCGTTTTTCCCACACATAAGCAAAACTCTACCTGCAGTGCACCGCACACACAGTCACATATACACACATCTAGGATGAGCATTTTCTACAAATCTGGTAAGAGGAAATACTTTGGAAGTTCGGCCGAGAAATGCTTGCCAAGGATACCTATCAACATGGCGTAAGATTTACTGATCAGGGGGCATTAAAGAAGCTTTGGAGAGAGAGAGAGAGAGAGAGAGAGAGAGAGAGAGAGAGAGAGAGAGAGAGAGAGAGAGAGAGAGAGAGAGAGAGATGCTAATTCCTCGGCATTGAATAGTATCTCGCGCGATTCACTGCAGAAAATCTCAATAGGCATTTGTAAGTAAAAGCAGGTAATCCAAATAAGAATAAATCACATCCCATATTTCAACGGTTCTTTGTTTACCTAGTAATATGATAACACATACACAAACACACACAAATATAAATATATATATATATATATATATATATATATATATACATATATATATATATAAATATATATATATATATATATATATATATATATATATATATATATATATATATATATATACACACACACATATATATATATATATATATATATATATATACATATATATATATACAGAGAGAGAGAGAGAGAGAGAGAGAGAGAGAGAGAGAGAGAGAGAGAGAGAGAGAGATTAGATAGATGGATAGATAGATAAATTGTTTCGGTTGACAGACCTCCTTCGCGATTTCTTTCGGAATGCTGCCTGCGGCCAGCGAACAGAAAGAAGAGAAGAAAATAGTGCACCTGACATGGTAGCTTAATGTGGTTTTATAATCAGGTGTTTGTTGCTATAAGCCAACAAGGCCACAACAAGTTAATCCCAACTCTTTTTCTATCCCTGAGTGGGTCCCCTCTGTCTCTCCTAGGTGATGGGCGTAAGACAAAACAAAACAAGTGTAGATGTTAAAACTAATTCAGTTACAATTAGATGCTTATAACTATATCAACGAGAGGATATCTTTGTAGGAATTATACGGTCATGACATTACATAGTATATCAAAGAAAGTATACAGTAAATATTGAACTAAGACAGAAGAACAGTGAGGGAATAAACAGGGAAGAGGGTGCGTAGTCAAGTGTTTGTTAAAAACACTGTTATTTGTGAAGTTAAAGAGAAAGGGGGAACCAGTATGCGTGTACCTAAAAAGAGCAATCGACAGAAACATGACATCGATGGTGGTGATATATAAGTAATTGACTGCGATTGAAATCTATGATGTTGAAACTGAAATGTGTTAGAATTTGTAGTGGGGAGAGTAACGGCTTCATCTTTAAGTGGGGTAACGCAAGGATTATCATGGTGTAAATATAGCGGATTATGGTATAATGTGAAATGTAGTTAGTCACAGAATAGGTGAAGAAAAGAAGGCAGTAGGTTGTGTTTAAAAGCTTAGGCAGAGACTTAAATTGTCCAGGGAAGGCATCGATGGAAGTAATGTGTCGATATTAGCTGCGAATGAAAAAAAAATGAAGAATGAGTAGTATTTGCGTCGTAAGAAGAGCTGTTATATATATATATATATATATATATATATATATATATATATACATATATATATATATGTATGTATATATATATATATATATATATATATATATATATATATATATAGATAGATAAATACATAAATGTAAAGAGAAAAAGGGCAAAAATTTACTAGCAACATTTGGGAGTTCCTCTGAACTTACCTTTATTTTTGAAAGAGAAGACTATCTTGACACCTCGACCTTCAAACATCTGTAAACAAAAATAAACAAAATTATCATTATATCTTCAATTTTTGTTATTAGTATTTATGTTTACTGACATCCCCCATTTTCTATTGTAACTACTTGTATTTCTTTACTAGATTTTTATGTTTATCATTCAAAGGACGACAGTCCTAGTTAACCAGCGCTCTGGAACACCCTTCTTTATTCTGTGTTCTAGCGATCATGTTTATTTGATATAACAATGTATCCCTCCTGAAACTAATTTAGCATTTAAATTCATATCTTCAAATAACTTGTAAATGCATAGGATAAATGTAGAAAAGAATAAGTAATTTCTGATAAAATATTGAAAACAGCCAATGTAAGAAAAAAATAATGTATTAATGCATTTCTTCTCAAAAAATTTAGGTACCACTAGCTTTACTGAAACACTTCTGTCTTTTTAAATTACCAAATATGTATATAATGTTTGGTTTTTAATAATAAAGGCAAAATAGTTTTATTGAAGTAAAACAATCATGTAATGCCTATTCTAAGGTTTTCCTCGAGTCGTAGTTTGATTTTCACATTATTTCTATCATCCATATTTTCTTTATGAGCACTACAGTGTAACATCACATGCAATACATTGGTTATTGGAAAGGATAATAATACAAATGTACTCAAAATTATCAAAGAAAACAATTTACTATTCGCTGTCATTATTTTCCAGCGCAACAGTTCACTACTAATAAATAGTATACTGTGAATTCTAACAGAAGAAACTACTCGTTACTACTATGACTTGAAACCTTCCCAGAGATAAAAATAGTAAAAACGTGTATCTTGGTTCTCTCATAATATAAAACAATTCGATTTACAGCATACTATCATTCAACACCATAAAAAGCATGATAATATCTTTGATATAAGAATAAATGTATCGTGATTTTTAACTATAAAGTACACCTTGTCAATTAGATTTAAAAAAGGATTCCATTTACAAATAGGTAAGCATCTTGCAGCACGTAAATGAAATTATAAATCTCTTGCTTGAGGGTACACTCAGGCACACAATTCTATCTGTTTCCTTTTTTTTTTTCCTCACTGGGGTATTTTCTCTATTGGAGCCCTTGGGCTCATAGTTTCCTGCTTTTTCAACTAGGCTTGTAGCTTAGCTAATAATAATAATAATAATATTACTATTATTATTATTATTATTATTATTATTATTATTATTATTCCCGTACTTTTTCATACGGACAAACTATGCAAACGTATTTATGTAGTGTTTATTCATAAAGAAAGCAAATATACATAAATGCAGATGTCAGCGTAAAAGAAAAAACTTTAAACAGTAACCCATAGTTGTCCCCCTCATTGTAAACTCATTTTCTCTTTCCCGCCACAATAAAACAAATCCCTCTGGCTAATGAAATGCGACCTCTAGCTCCCTTGAACCGGGGGCAGGATAAATTCACCAATATAGCAAGAGGACAGAAGTGGCTCACAACGTTAGGTCTTCACTTTTAAGCCACAATTGTGATGCGAGCTTTGGAAAATCGTGGGAAAACGAGCGTTTGAGTCGTTCTTTATATCTTGTTTGGATAACAAGTGCAGTGGGATTTCTTCCTTTGCTATTGCTCCTCTCTCGTGGAAGAGATTAAGATGTTTGGACGTCGTAGCGGTTCGGCCGTTCCTGGGATGTTTTATCTTAGCTGCGAGAAACAACGCAGCCATTTCTAGTCGCTGCAATGAAAGCGATGTGCTTGTAATGTTTGTTTTGGTGCGTTGATTGATTGATTGGTTTACGCAGAGTGGCGTTACAACAAAAATTTCTATCGACCTTAGAAGATATCTCCTTGTTATAATCAAAGTGAAATTAGAATGATTTAATAAATATTTCACTAACCATTCAGGCATTTCACGCATGCCATCTAATATTTCCAAAATTTACGTCTATGATTTATTAAATGAGAAAATATTTACAATGAACACCACTTTATGTTTTTTCTCTCCAAGACCTGATGATACTACAAGGTTTATACATAACATCCTCTCTGATATACTTCTGCTTTTCTCACCAAGGAACATAGACAGGAAAAATACGCTCTTGTTAGAAGACTCTGACGCTCGACCAGCAGGTGCTATACACAGCTAAGGAGATCAATCAGTAACTGCAAGTTGGGGGTGTGATTATCATGTAAAAAAAATACATGCATCATGAAAGTGTGGCCAATTGACAGACCAAAAAGATCAGTCTCCTAACTCTATGACATCTTAATATAGAGAGTCTATCTTATGATACGAAAAATTAAATTCCCCCATGAATGCTATTAAAGCCTCCAGGTGATGTTTTAATTTCAATGAAATATTCATGTAAAGTAGTGCAAAAGTATAAGGGGGCCATGCCATTTTACCCATGCCTTACAGTTTTGTGTCTGCATTATAAGTAAATCATGCTGTGTTCATTTGAAATCGAAAATGTCTTTACAAAATATGTCTGTGACTTGAGCACGGCAATTCCCAGATATGTTAGTCATGATTCGGATAGGTTACCACATGATATCTTCCAAAGGTTGTTGTCAACAGAGCTAGCACTGGGGGAAGTTTTATCATTGAAAAGAGGAAGTTAGAGTAAATCTTTGGGTATAGAGTACTTAATTATTATTAGTAGTTCAAATAAATCAATAGTGTGTGGAATTTAGTAATGGTGATAATTTCTAAAGAATGAATTATTTTAGATTAGATTCTACAGTGCACGTCGGGTTGAGATGAGACCTACAGTTTCTTCAAAGATAAAAGCAGATATCTTTTGATATAGGCCTACTTGGTAAAATCTTTTTTGAATATTTTTCTTTCCTTCGTGTTCTTAAGCATTACAACCATTTCTTCTTAAGGCATGAAACTGCTGTTACATACAGCATGTCTTCTGGCATTATTCTTATTATAAAAGGTTTTCCTAGTTTTGCCAATTTATGTAAAACATTTATATCCTTTGCTTATCTCATTTATACATCAATAAAATATACTCAAGTGTAGCAAGACGTGACAGTGTACAGCAATTAACCGTTAATACTGCAAATGCCACTGAACATCGCAATTCACCTCAATTGTTGGACAACACCATGCAATCGACCAAATTATTTATCCCTGATATAGATATCAATATTTGACATCTTCATTCAATTAGTTCTTTGTTCTTGGTGTTTAAAATTTTTCATAATTCTGGCCACCCTTCAAATACAGATTTTCGCACACTATTCCTTCAATTACGCAATACAAGATATGCAGGTTATTCTAACCCCCGCATACCTTCTTTCATAAGGCTCAATATTCAAGAAGTTTCATTTTGCCTGCGAGCAAATTGTGGAATGAGCACCCTAATCAAATAATTGCATCAGAGGAGTATCAAAAGTTCAAACTAGGTGCAAATGATTTTCTATTGAGAGGTTTATATAATGTTTCTTTTAATAATTTATATGTTACTTATCTGTTTGATATTGTTAATTATCTTCACGCGTTATAGTTTTTTTTTATCTAATTTATAATTTTTTTTTTTTTAATTTTCGATTTTCTTTCCTTACTAGGCTGCATTTCCTGGTTGCCTTGTATCATTTTTCTTTTTCTACTACGATTTCATCTGGGTTACTACTACTACTACTACTACTACTACTACTACTACTACTACTACTACTACTACTAATAATAATAATAATAATAAGTAAAAACTACAATTTTACGTAAGTTTTGCTGTTCAACAAAACTATTTAATAATCTAATCCTTCGCTACAGCTTTTAGATTAAAGGAAGAAGTTGACTAATGTGATAAATTACGCGTTCCTTTAACTCATCTTCTATTAGGTCATGAATACTGAATGATTAAAATACCATTAAATAAGATGAAAGATATACATAGATATATTAAACAAACATTCATCCAACTACACACTTGAGAGAGAGAGAGAGAGAGAGAGAGAGAGAGAGAGAGAGAGAGAGAGAGAGAGAGAGAGAGAGAGAGTATTTCTAACCTGGGGAGTAAATTAAGCTTAAAGGCGTACCGTATCGGATGAAGAGATTCTCCCAGGTAAGCGTTAAAATATGCCACGATAGCGATGGGGGAACGCGGAATCAATGGAGTTAACGTATCTTGCAGGAAAAATAGTATTACACAGTTATTATTATTATTATTATTATTATTATTATTATTATTAAATGCTAAGCTACAACCCTAGTTGGAAAAGCAAGATGCTATAAGCCCTGGGGCCCCAACAGTGACAATAGCCCAGTAAAGAAAGAAAACAAGGAAAAATAAAATATCTTAAGAACAGTAACAACATTAAAATAAATATTTCCTATATAAACAGTAAAAACTTTAACAAAACAAGATGAAGAGAAATTAGATAGAATAGTGTGCCCGATTGTACCCTCAAGCAAGAGAACTCTAATCCAAGACAGTAGAAGACCATGATACAGAGGCTATGGCACCACCCAAGACTAGAGAACAATGGTTTGATTTTGGAGTGTCCTTTGCGACTATAAGTCATAATAGTCAAATGTTTATTAAAAATATATCTGTATTAGTATCCTAAGCGATATTTAATAGATAGTATGTTGTATGAGTTGATACCTTAACGTGGTGAAAGGTTTTGTGTATCGACATGATCAGCAAATCTGTACTAGTCAGGGCCACCCATACTAGGCTGGTTTGCTGTGAGCGATCAGACTAAAGTCTCTCACCACCACCAATCCTCAGTGGCTAGGGTGGTAATGAAAAGTGGTCAAACCCCAGATGTGAATAGAGACATGTCTGAGGCCTTTGTCCTATAGTGGACTAGAAACGGCTGCATTTGTTGTTATATGTAATCAACTATGTCTGTCATTTGACTGCCTAACTTTTTCTAAAATATCAAAAGCTAAGGGGTGTATTATGGTTAGTG
>NC_090738.1:119884545-120004545 GCF_036898095.1 Palaemon carinicauda | reverse complement strand
AAAAAAAAAATACGAGTACCTGTATTCAACTCGTTAATTCATATCTTTGGAATAACAATTATTCACTTGCATCTTGTAGTTAACTAGTGGATTTTAAAAAGACATTTTCATTAGCCAAACCCATATAAAACATTAAAGTTATATAAAAATGATACATAACCTTGAAATATTTCAGATCATTGATAATGCTTTTCTGAATTGAACTTAAAGGTTGTATTGAGTGAGTGTTGGTTAAAAAAAAAAAAAAAAAAAAAAAAAAAAAGCAGTAATATCTGGTAATAAAGAAGGACTTTAGGTGCAGAAATTGTTTTTAATCTTGAATTACTTTTGAAAAATCTGTTACAGTGAATTGAAAATCTTCAGTTACACACCAATAATTCTGTGTAATGTTGAGAAGACGGAAAATAAGGTTTATGTAATGATATTATTTTTTTTCTTCTTGGTAGCAACTAGCCGCATCAGAGTTATTAAAAACGCTAACATTTAAAGCTGAAAGTCAAAAGAGAATGGCCGATGTATCTTATTCTCTGTGAACTTAATCTAAACTCTCTTTCCTCTGTCCAATCTCTCATATTCTTTTCTTAACTACAAATCTATTACCTCTGACAAATAGATTATTTTTCTTATTCAGTTGTTTGTTGGCAGCACAAAATGTTAAGAAGCTATAGTGGCTACAAGAGATTAGATTTCTGTAAAAGTCGGTATTTGGGTAAATGACGTTTGGGTAAAGTGCTGAGGTGGATGAAATATTACTTAGTCTTAGGGTAAAATTACGATCGTTGAGCGCTCTATATAGTTTTAGAATTTTTACATGCATTTAACTATAGTTATGCTACCTTGGCTCAGTTTTTTCTCATTTATTCCTATATGAACCTTCTATTCTGAGAAGCTTGCTCTATAATATAAAAATTTCCACACCATCAGTAATAATAACAACAGAACCAACAACAACAACAACAACAACAACAACAACAACAACAACAACAACAACAACAACAACAATAATAATAATAATAATAATAATAATAATAATAATAATAATAATATTTATATTTATATTAATTCAACAAACTTTCCTACACATTTTATCTATCTTATGCGTTACTTCACTTTTTTTTTAATTTTCTTTTTTCTAACGAATTCTAGAGAATATCGAAGGCAATAACTATTTAAGTAATGGTTTCAATTAATAGAGTCGACAGGTAACCCATTCCTTCACCGAATGCTTGGTCGGGATTCCCATAACTGGAAATGTACAGAACAGTTTACAAGTTGCCCCATAAGCAAGACCACGTGTTGGTATAAAGCCAAGTCAATAGAAAACAACAACAAATAGAACCTGAATTCCGTTTGCTGTCCTCAGACTCACAGACAGGAGATAGTTTTTGTGCCTTTAGGCGTTTGGTGGAGAATGTTTAAATAGAATAGCTCTCTAGGGGTCTTTATTTCAGCAGTTTTTCTTTATAGATGAGATCAGTGATACAGGTTTTCTTTTATACAACACACGACTCATAAGAATACTTTCCCAAACATGATATCTGTACTCAGTACGGGAAAATTGTTATATTTAAATAAAACTGTGGGTGTTTTTTGGCTGCTAAAATCACAAGCTATAACACCACGTGCACTCAAAGCACAGCTAAAATATTTACAACGCTTCCAGAAAGCTAAAATCACTCCCAGATCTCAACTGAAACAACCTCTATAACTTTTACTTACGCTTTAAGACGGGTAAAATCATTAGGTACACCACCTGTAAGAAATCTAGACAATTTTCAGTCATACTCATAATCTAGGTACTGTATCATGGATGACAACCTAATGCAAAAAAAATTATTCAAAGTTGATGGTATCATACAGCCACACAGAATATTCACCAATATTACGTCATTCACTTCTCCATCTTGCACACAGCATCGTGCTTCCTCATGTGAAGGATCTTCTTTTCTAATACCTCTCCCAGTCCACCTATCAAGTCTTCATCACATCCTCCCTCCTCTTATTATTTCCAGATAGCACACTCTTTTCACTAGCATAACCTACCATGCTCCGTTCTTTTCTTATGACTAAACCTCAGAACAGTTTTACCTAAATTAACCTTTTGACCCATTTTTGGTATCTACTAATTTCTCACAGTTTATATTCATCTAAATCAAATTACAATTTACGTAAACTGTACGTCTCAAGTCTCAATCTTTCTCTCATATTTACATTCCATTAAGAAGAAATCACTCTATTTTCCATTCAAACATCATAACCTTGAATTCTGCCGTCAATTCAAGTCTCTTCCTGATCTGGCTGTTTTTGTAGCATCGATACACAAAAATGTCGGCCAGTTACAACTGCTCTTTCACTCTAATCATCAATTGAGTCAATTTAAATTATAATAAGATTTTGAGAAAGACACGAATTTTTCCCCCTCCTGGAGCTTCATTAAGCCTGCCATGAGCAACACCCCTCCTCTAGCGAAGAGAGGTTTGCCAGAGGATGGTATCGACACCATGTGTAATTTACCCCAATGATATATCTTCAAAGAGAATAAATCAACAGCTTCTCTTTACAGGGACATGGAAAGTCTCGTGAGATGGTTCACTCCAAATCAATCAGTGAACGTCTTGGTCTCCCTCCAGTTCATTTGCTCCAGAAGACCAAGTCTTTCCTAGCAGCTGACAAATATAGCACCAACCTTCTGAGCTTTGCACGTCAAAACCCAATCAAGAAAAGATGGTACCTTCAAGGTTACTGAGGTGATGCAAGTTTAAGATTGGCCAATGAATCTCAAGAAATTAACCCAGACAGTAGAAGTAGTGGCACCACATCTGAGAGACATTCAAACTGCATTGCTAACCTACCAAGGAACATTAACGTCATCATTCGTAACGATGGGCAGCGAATAGATTAAATTAGACTTCACAATCTTTTCTTTTTGCATGTCACTTCATTCCTTGGTTAACCTAAATTGTGACTCATTTCCTCACTCATCCTACCACAACCCATTATATTTACTCCCAAATACAGGCAGGAATGAACTCATTTTAATGTTCCACCACACATACCAACCATCATCGTTCCAGCTCTCTGCAATAATCCCAGCCCCAAAAAATTCAACAGGCTTTAGCAATCATGTGGAATTAGTGATTTCTTAATGGATAGAAGGCGTTCCTAATTTTATAATGTGTAGAACTATTTCAATATACAAATGAAATTTTGAATGTGAGATCTTTTCATGATTACAATTAAAAAGCTAAAATTATAATGAAAATATTGCAAACGTTTAGTAGTGATTCATAGAGGGCTTATTAATAGCTGCTTAGTAAATTTAAATACAGTATTGTCAAAACCTTTATAACTTGACTTGTTACTACTCTTGATGTCTAAAGACCTCCAAGATTTAATGTTTATAGCAGTTTTCATAAACTAGTTTAATCTTGAGAATGACTGGGATTCTACTTTTACATAGATGATATCAATATTTTGATATCCAGTGTTATTGTCGGTGTTCAAGGAGCCTGTTTCATTGCATATATCAGAGTTGAAGCTTTGCTATTTATGAAAAGAAAGGAAAATATGTTCATATCATGAAAAAGGATATCAGTAATCATGAATGTCTTTCATGATGTATCTAAATAAAAAAAAATCGTTGATAGTATTAAAATTTTATTCATTTTATCGGTAATCTAAAATATTTTCATTTTCAGTATACAACGAAAATAGATAACGTTAAAAACTACATTTATTTAGAAGCACTTGCGGTGAACGATGCCTGGGCCAGACTCGTCATACTCTTCCTTGGTGACCCACAAGGCCTGGAAGGTGGACAGAGAACCGAGGATGGAACCACCGATCCAGACGGAGTACTTCCTCTCAGGGGGAGCAACGATCTTAACCTTGATGGTGGATGGAGCAAGAGAGGTGATTTCCTTCTGCATCCTGTCAGCAATACCAGCGTACATGGTGGAACCACCAGACATGACAATGTTAGCCAACAGGTCCTTCCTGATGTCAATGTCACACCTCATGATGGAGTTGTGGACAATCTCGTGAACACCAGCGGATTCCATACCAAGGAAGGAAGGCTGGAAGATGGACTCAGGAGCACGGAAGCGCTCATTGCCGATGGTGATGACCTGACCGTCAGGAAGTTCGTAGGACTTGTCGATGGAAGAGGAAGCAGCAGCAGTGTTCATCTCACTCTCGTAGTCCAAGGCGATGTAGCAAAGCTTTTCCTTGATGTCACGGACGATTTCACGTTCAGCAGTAGTGGTGAAGGAGTAGCCCTTCTCGGTCATGATCTTACCAAGGTAGTTGGTGATGTCACGACCAGCCAAATCCAGACGGAGGATGGCGTGGGGAAGAGCAAAACCTTCATAGACGGGCACCATGTGGGAGACACCATCACCAGAGTCAGTAACCTCACCAGTGGTACGACCAGAGGCGTAGAGGGAGAGGACAGCCTGGATGCAGACGTACATGGCGGGCATGTTGAAGGCCTCAAACATGATCTGAGTCATCTTTTCACGATTGGCCTTGGGGTTGAGGGGAGCCTCAGTCAGCATGGTGGGGCACTCCTCAGGGGCAACACGGAGCTCATTGTAGAAGGTGTGGTACCAGACCTTCTCCATGTCGTCCCAGTTGGTGATGATACCATGTTCGATGGGGTACTTGAGGGTGAGAATACCACGCTTGCTCTGGGCTTCATCACCAATGTAGGCGTCCTTCTGACCCATACCGACCATCACACCCTGGTGACGGGCACGGCCAACGATGGAGGGGAAGACAGCTCGGGGAGCGTCATCTCCAGCGAAGCCAGCCTTGACAAGACCGGAGCCATTGTCGCAGATGAGGGTCGCCGCGTCTTCGTCGTCACACATGGTGGAGGTTTACGGTATAAGGTTTTTTAGACGAGTACCTGGTAAAGAAAAAAAAATATTCAATGATGCTGCTGTTTTATTTTTGTTTTATTTACCCTAAAGAATTATTAAGCAATTAACTGGAGAAACAAGAAAAGTTTATCAGTACGAGTATGATAACGCTAAATTAGTTATCAACCATCATAAAAGATGTACTAAATAAATCAAAATTTTTCCTCCGTATCAAAGACGAAAGAGCTTAAACTCCTTTAATTAAATTGAGTATCTTATTGCAGCAAATCGATTGGTCCTACCGTTGAAATTAAATCTATAACGTTCAAATTCAAATATACTTCTAATCATGTAATCATATAGTATTTTTTAGATAAAATAAATAATTGTTTGTCAGAAACTAGCGTTTTTATTGTCATATCCTTCTAAACAAAACAATATCTATAGTCCATTTCTTTGGCGAGGCAGATTTGCACCGACTCGCAGCGGTGCCCTTTTAGCTCGGAAAAGTTTCCTGATCGCTGATTGGTTAGAATTATCTTGTCCAACCAATCAGCGATCAGGAAGCTTTTCCGAGCTAAAAGGGCACCGCTGCGAGTCGGTGCAAATCTGCCTCGCTAAAAGAAATGGACTATAGGTAACAGCTGATGCTCTTGTATTGTCCGTGGCATATATTTTTCTAAGTCGCTAACAAATGAATATCGGGAAAAGTTTTCATAAGCCCGGAAATGTAATATAAGGGAGACTAAAAAGTAATCAGATATCTTTACAACTTTTATCTTCCATTTAAATTCAAATCAGCACCCATAAGAGCCTCGTGTGATAAAAACAAATTCATGCAAGCTTTTGTATTAGTTTTTTTTTTTTTAATTAAAAGATATACGTGTTTTTCTGATTACTTACTAAATAGCAATGTCGTTTGAAACTTAAATGTTTTAAGATGTGAACTATTTATTTAGTTATGGCATTTAAAAGAGTAATGAAAATACGGTTCTAGTGTTTGTTAACGCCTATCACGTTTTTTTTTTTTTTTTGCAGTGTAGCAAAAAAACGTTTTATTAATACTGATTTTCAAGATATCACAAACCATTACCAAATTAGCTATGCGTTGGTTTTAGGCAAATGTTATTCTGAATATTGCCATGTTTTCTCGTCTTATTTATATTACACTAACAATATCATGAAGGGGAAAATACGAAATATAAGGATGGGTGTATAAAATTTGACTATGAATCCAAACGGCATGCCAATAATAAAGGCATTTCCAATGCTATAATCGCTAAAACTCCTTCAAAAGATTAATAAGTAACTATAATTGAAGAAACTAGATTACACATATCCCATCAACAGAGTTTTCGTTACAAGCAGTATCGAGTAACGCAGGTTAGACCACTGGCAATCACATGGGCCACGGCCAATTCTCACTGGAATCACCACTGAATACGCAACACCATTGCCTCGGTTTAAGACAGGTATAACTCCAAGGGACGGATCTTACCTGCTGACGAGTCTGGCACGGACTGAAGATACAGAGCATGGACTTCTCTCTTTTATTGGGAAACGAGGAATTTTTCTTGAATGTGGAGCCAATTTTCTTTAGGATAAATTGTATGGGAGATTTGCTGAATTCAACAAGCCCTAAGCCTAAGTTATGTAACCAATTGCCAAAACACACCGTCGATGACCATTTGCTCTCGAATGACGAAATTCATTACACAATGAAAATGGGTAACCTTTAAAATCGTGAAACATAAATAGTTAAGTATATAGTCTTTCAGGTAATATCATTTCATTGGCAATATCATGCAAACTCATTTAAAGTTAATTTTTCTAGCGTACCTAAACACATAGAAACACAGACACACATACACACACAAACATATAATGTGCTTTATAATGAAGGCATGGCTGTTAGAATTAAGTACATACCTAGTAAAATATAAAGGATGTTTCAGTCTGGGAAGATCTGAATACAATGTAACTGATTCATGAAAAATCTTATACAACATGCATAAAGAACAAACTGAACGACAGTATCAGAAATTAATATCCAGATCAGGAATAAGGAAATTTATAATCCACAAATTTCTATCCAAAAAATTAAGATGAGATCCAGCAGCTGAAGACCAGACATGAGAACAATACTCGAAACAAGGTTGAATGAAAGAATTAAAACATTTCCTTAGGAAAGACTGAACGTCGAAAATCTTAAAAGACTTTATTAACAAGAGATTTTTTTTTTTTGTGTGTGTAACTGAAGAAGAAACTGTGAATGCACTTCTCAAAAATAAATTTCCTGTAAAAATCAAACCTAGAATTTTAAATGAATTATATACAGTTAAAAGAGGCATTGTCAATGCAGATATCTTGATGTTGAAGAGCAAATATTCTTGACCTACTTACAATAATACTTTGAGTTTTGTTAAGTTTCGACGTCTTGCACCCAAATTTGCACCATGTACTAATTTTAGCTAGATCTCTATTAAGGAACTCAGCATCCACAGATCTACTTTTTATAGGTGGAATTGATCCGAAGAGAGCAGCATCATCTGCATATACTGTACATCGGGCTTGTTTTCTAGGATAAACTATATATCATGTGTATATTGTATGAAAAGTAAGGGGCAAAGAACACTACCTTGAGGAACATCAGATATCACATTACTATATTTGCTAAGGTGCCCACCAATAACTACTCTTTGTAACCTATTACTTAACAATTCAATGCTGATGCTAAGAAAAGATCCACCTACTCCCAATTGTTTGAGTTTGAAAGCAATAGCCTCATGATTAACAAGGTTACAGGCAGCACTAAAATCAAGATCAATCACACGAAACACCTGACCGCTATCAAGGGGTTTCTGTACAGCTTATGAGATTGTAAGAAGGGCATCCCATGCTGCAGAGTCTGTGAAAAAGCCAAATTGAAAACTGGGGAACAGTTTACTACCTTCAGCATAGGCTACCTATTTAGACGTTTTTCCAAATCCGTTCAAAACATTAAATATGGGAGCGAACGAAAAGAGCAGCAGCATACCTACACAATGCAACTTTACAATTTACAAACTATTTGTTAATTTGGTCCTCTGCAAGTACTACAATTGCTTATATATAATGTGATGGATATCACTCGAAAGCTAAGTCTTCTAGCTTTTATTCAGTATATCACAATTGTTTAAACTGTCATGATTACAAACCGTAATTTCATGGCAGACGATGATACCCCTCTCTTCTAAAGCAGCAAACTTGGTAAAAATTTGGTTATGGATCACCTCAAAACTACCCTGTGTAAAAGTCTCAGCAAAATTTCAAGAAGCATAACCAAGCAAAATGCATTCCATGTATAGGGTCTCTAGTTTATGAAAAAATTACTCCAGCCTTTGACAGCACAAAATGTCCCCTAGACCCTCGAGGTGGGACCCTTGCTCGCCGGTTCGATATTTTTCTTAGGAGAAGCTCCTCCTACACAGGTGTCTCCACCAGGCATTGCTTCAAAGGTGTCTGAAGTATCGCTGGTATGCAGTAAAGTGTCCCATCCCATGTCATTCCAGTGGATCATGAGGTAATGTACAATCTTTCTTGATGGCTGGAAAGCAAAAACTTCAGTACGAGAGTTCCACTCAACTTTTCACCTCCAGAGATAATTCTGTTATTGGATGCATCAGAGGAGGGATGGGGACACACCTAAGGGACCAAGTCACTTCAGTGTTGTGGAGGAAAAGCTCCTGCATGTCAATCAGTTTGAAATACAAGCAGTGTTACTAGCACTGCAAGCTTTCCAACACAGTTTGATATGGTATTCAGTAGTGTTGATATAGTATATGTCAACTAGCAAGGAGGGACTGTCTCGTACAGTCTTTGCGAGATGACAAAGCAAGATCACAGCTAGACTGTGAACAATACTGTACAGGTGTCAGTGAGATTCATTCTAGACAAAATAGATGTGCTAGCAGACTATCTCAGCAACCAGGGGCAGGTTGAAGGATGGAAGTAGTCCCTACATCCTCGGGCAAAGGAAAGGTTTATTGCTCTCTGGAGAGCACTGGTGATTGATCTGTTCGCTAATCCGCTTATCAGGAAACTTTCGTTGTTTCTTTCACCACTTAAGACCCATGCAAAGTGTTCAAGGATAGTGTTCTATACCCATGGGATCTGATGTACGCCTACGTCTTTTGCCCCGTCCAGCTTGATTTGCTGCCTGATCAACCAAGTTTTGATCACTCCAGGTTTCAGGAGTACCCATGCGGCTCCCAGATCCCCGCCAGACAAGTGGGATCCCGATCTGTTAGCACGTTTAGCGAGTTTCCGAGTTACTCTCATGGAACACTCATCTGTTCTCCGTGAACTCTCATGCACTTCATGGTTGGAGACGATGTAGTATCTTCTCCATTGAAAGCGATTTCGTAAAAGACTTCCCAAATGTCTTCATACTTACGACGGTCCTTTGAAGAAGGAACATTAAAAATACACTGAACTATGTAGCCGTAGAAGTGAAAAATAATTTAAACTTCAAGTATTTCAATATATATGGTTTTTTTGTTTTGTTTTTGTTTTTGATGTTGTTATTGCAGAAGAAAGTCGATAATTTATTTTTCGATACATTCTGTTGTTAATTTTCAATTTTTCAAATTAATTCTTTTTTCAAAGTCTCTACTTATAACCCATCACTGACTTTTTCCCTTTACTCTGCTCCTTAATGATAAAATCATTTAAATATATTTTATAAAAGATACCCTAATGATTTATTGACAGCAGAACAAGCAAGGAATACGAGCAAACTGTATCTTCCCAGGAAAAATAGGATAGATAAGAGAGAGGGAAAAAAGGAGTTGGGTTCAGTAGTTCAAAGAGGAGTATATAACATAAAAATAAAAAAAAATACCTCAAAAGAGGAAGCATGACACTTAAGCACCATCTCCACCAAACATTACACGATCTGCAATAGTAAAAATTTTAGGTTGCTCTTCATATATCTTGACAATACCAATATACAAAAGTGATTCATATAAGCTTATGAAGATTGCATTATAATTTGAAATTCAGCTACTAGGCTGCCTCACTAGTTAGATTATACTTAGGAGAATTATAAAAAAATAAACATATATATATATATATATATATATATATATATATATATATATGTGTGTGTGTGTGTGTGTGTGTGCATAGTTAACACAATCATGAGTATCTATTATCGCCAAGGTATGTCACAGTATCACATACGGGGAACTTACAGTATCAATAACTGTATTATAACAGTTGATAAGTCTATATAATTCTCAACAAAATGGTTTTTTTACATATCGAAAGATGACTGGCATAGAGAGGGAATTTTTATAGTGGTGATAACGAAAATTTGGGATAAAAACCATTTGATAAAAAGTTTCAAAACCTTACAGTTGCATCAAGACATTATCATTTTCTATTATTTCTCCAATGAGGCACTCATTGAACTCATTTTGAAACGGGATGGCATTCCTAGGGCAAGGGAAATGCCAAGGGAAGTTTGGATTGAGTACAGTTTCTCATAAGTTTTGCTATAAACGTGGATGTTTTGAGATTCAGGTAATAAAAGTTTCTGTCAGGCATAAAACTTTAATTATGTTCGATATATCAGAATCCAGACTTGGCTGATTCCACCCTCGATTACCTTCTTACCGTTATGTCTAAGAAACAAGAAAATGATATAAAGGCCTATTTTTTTTTTTTTTTTTGCTTGTTGGGGATTCCCATTCACACCATAGGGAGGGGTTAAATTCTGTTTCTCTTACTGATCCCCATAACTTAAGAGCTATGAACGGTGCCTATGAATCAGGCTGTGAGCAAATCATAAGTGAAGCTACTCACAGGTCTAGTAACTGTTTGGACGTAATATACACTGACTCCCTTGGCATTATAATACGTAATGTTGGTTCTCCAGTGGGGACATCTGATCATGTCTTGATTTTATTGGGAATTAAGACTGAGTAGCCTGTCCCTGGTGTGTCATACTGATGTAATATATATATATATATATATATATATATATATATATATATATATATATATATATATATATATATATGATGATAGCAGGCCGGGAGGAAAAAGGAAACGAAGATTGGACAAGCGCTTTCGTGTTATTATTACACCTCTTCACGGTATAAGACCATGAAGAGTTGTAATAATAACACGAAAGCGCTTGTCCAATCTTCGTTTCCTTTTTCCTCCCGGCCTGCTGTCATCTTGAGACATCGCACGTTCCAGCGATTTGTCATTAATATATATATATATATATATATATATATATATATATATATATATATATATATATACATATATATATATATATATATATATATATATATATATATATACATATATATATATATATATATATATATATATACATATATATATATATATATATATATATATATATATATATATATATATATATATATCTTCTTCTTTGTATACATCTTCTCCCACTTCTATGTATATATTATCAAGCAGAATGGAGTGTTGAGTGATATTTTGCATTTGAACTGGTCACAATTGTATAAAAATGTTGAACCTGTTGTTCTTTTAAATGGGAACTAAATTTAGGTCAACATAATTAAAAGGCGTATTCCTTCTCGTGTGCTATAATGCTGAGTAAAAGACAAACCCTTATTCAGTGATGATTGTAGACGTGCTTATTTGGAGAAGCAGGAGTCTTATCATCTTGGGAAAGGTAACAGAACAAATATGACTTGGAACAACAATACTTAGCTAAAAGCCTTTGCTCAGACAGTTTATGTCTCAACTGAAATGGAATACAATCTAATTAGGAACTCAAGTGGTGGGCTACCCTTAAATCTACCCTCTTTGGTTTTTTCTTAACAGTTTCTCCTTTACCTAAACCAGATGGCTATATCATTCACTGTCCCAAGGAAAAGGCACCTCTTTTAACTGAAATGTTTGACAGTTAGCAGAATAATGAGAAACTAGATCTTTATTACTTTGTCCAGAGGGTTAATGGACGTTGATGCTTACGGAGGTGTAAACCCAAGTGCTATTTTCCCTGTTTTTTTTTTTTTTTTTTTTTTATGTAAAGCCCGTTTTTTTTTGTTAGCTCCTAAGTTGTCTGTTATTTCCTGCAATTTAGTAAAATGACGTATTAAAACAGTCATAGAAACCTCTCTGTGGCCTGATTATCATGATTCACAACAACGACATTTTAAATTCAGGGTTTGGTTTAGGCTAGGCCAAGGTGCATGGGATTATTCAAGATGCAGAATAAGATGACTGCAGTTGGAGAACAGCCGTATGTTACCTTTGAATGGTGTATGCTGTCATTTCAACACCAATAGAAAGTAATACATAGCTATGGACTTTACATTGTCATTGTAATGATCAGACCCAAACAATTGCAACTGGAGTTAGTAATCTAGTGTGATTAGTGATTTTGCAAGAGAAGGAAGGTGTTGATCTCTTTCTATGCTATATAAATATTCTAATAGCCTACAAAATTCAGTCTTATAGGAGAGTAGAAAGGTATATGATTACAATTCATCCAGTACTAAATATATTTGAAAAAATATCCGTAAGGCCTATAATGCATTACCTAATACTGTACATCATAATTAAAACACCTAAAAGGCCCTTACCACTGGACTTGGTTTGTTACTATTTATAAACCTCTAAGGATAATATTACTAATTTTTTATAGTATTTTTCATAAACTAGTTTTAAATCTGATATTAATATATTCTCACTGAGAGTGGACATGGAAAGTTTACTATACTGTTATAACAGATTCAGGAATTTTTTGTTGTAGCATATACATCTATCTGATAATGGATATAACAGAGTTGATCCATTGACCTTTGTCCCAGAATTTACCTGTTTTTATCATGAAAATGGACAGCACTTATCATACACGCCATTAGTAACATGGGGAAATAAAAACAATCATAAAAAGTATTAGAATTTTATTCGTTTTATCGGAAATCTAAAATAACTTCATGTTCAGTACATATCGAAAATAGCTAACATCTAAAACTACATTTATTTAGAAGCACTTGCGGTGAACAATACCAGGACCAGACTCATCGTACTCTTCCTTGGTGACCCACAAGGCCTGGAAGGTGGACAGAGAACCGAGGATGGAACCACCGATCCAGACGGAGTACTTCCTCTCAGGGGGAGCAACGATCTTGACCTTGATGGTGGATGGAGCAAGAGAGGTGATTTCCTTCTGCATCCTGTCAGCAATACCAGCATACATGGTGGAACCGCCAGACATGACAACGTTGGCCAAAAGGTCCTTTCTGATGTCAATGTCGCACCTCATGATGGAGTTGTGGACAATCTCGTGAACACCAGCAGATTCCATACCAAGGAAAGAAGGCTGGAAGATAGACTCAGGAGCACGGAAGCGCTCATTGCCAATGGTGATGACCTGACCATCAGGAAGTTCGTAGGACTTGTCGATGGAAGAGGAAGCAGCAGCAGTGTTCATCTCACTCTCATAGTCCAGGGCAATGTAGCAAAGCTTCTCCTTGATGTCACGGACGATTTCACGTTCAGCAGTAGTGGTGAAGGAGTAGCCCTTCTCAGTCATGATCTTACCAAGGTAGTTGGTGATGTCACGACCAGCCAAGTCCAGACGGAGGATGGCGTGGGGAAGAGCGAAACCTTCATAGACGGGCACCATGTGGGAGACACCATCACCAGAGTCGCAAACCTCACCAGTGGTACGACCAGAGGCATAGAGGGAGAGCACAGCCTGGATGCAGACGTACATAGCAGGCATGTTGAAGGCCTCAAACATAATCTGAGTCATCTTCTCACGGTTGGCCTTTGGGTTGAGTGGAGCCTCAGTGAGCATGGTGGGGCACTCCTCAGGGGCAACACGGAGCTCATTGTAGAAGGTGTGGTACCAAACCTTCTCCATGTCGTCCCAGTTGGTGATGATACCATGTTCGATGGGGTACTTCAAGGTAAGGATACCTCTCTTGCTCTGGGCTTCATCACCAATGTAGGCGTCCTTCTGACCCATACCGACCATCACACCCTGGTGACGGGCACGGCCAACGATGGAAGGGAAGACAGCTCGGGGAGCGTCATCACCGGCGAAGCCAGCCTTGACAAGACCGGAGCCATTGTCGCAGATGAGGGTCGCTGCGTCTTCGTCGTCACACATGGTGGAGGTTTACGGTATACGTTTCGTTAGACGAGTACCTGTTAAGGAAAAAAAATATTCAATGCTGCTGCTGTTTTAATTTTTTCTTATTTACCCTAAAGAATTATTTAGCATTTAACTGGAGAAACAAGAAAAGTTTATCAGTACGAGTATGATAATGCTAAATTAGTTATCAACCATCATAAAAGATGTACTAAATAAATCAAAAAGTTTTCCTCCATATCAACGACGAAAGAGCTAAAACTCCTTTAATTAAATTGAGTATCTTATTGCAGCAAATCGATTAGCCATACCGTTAAAATTAAATCTATAACGTTCAAATTCAAATATACTTCTAATAATGTAATCATATAGTTTTTTTAGATGAAATAAATAATTGACAGAAACCAGCGTTTTTAATGTCATATCCTTCTAAACAAAACAATATCTAGGTAACAGCTGATGCTCTTGTATTGTCCGTGACATATATTTTTCTTAGTCGCTAACAAGTTTTTTACCTTCAATTAAATATCGGGAAAAGTGTTCCTAAGCCCGAAAATGTAATATAAGGGAGACTGAAAAGTAATCAGATATGTTTACAACTTTTATCTTCAATTTAAATTCAAATCAGAACCCATAAGAGCCTTGTGTGATAAAAACAAATTCATGCAAGCTTTTGTCTTAGTTTTTTTTTTCTAAGTAAAAGATATACGTTTTTTCTGATTACTTACTAAATAGCAATGTCGGTTGAAACTTTTAGTTATGGCAATTAAAAGAATAATGAAAATACGGTTCTGGTGTTTGTTAACGCCTATCACGTTTTTTCTTTTTTTTTCAGTGTAGCAATAAAACGTTTTATTAATACTGATATTCAATATATCACAACCATTACCAAATTAAATATGCGTTGGTTTAGGCAAATATTATTCTGAATATCTCCTTCTTTTCTCGTCTTATTTATATTACACTAACAATATCATGAAGGAGAAAATACGAAATATAAGGATGGGTGTATAAAATTTAACTATGAATCCAAACGGCATGCCAATAATAAAGGCATTTCCAATGCTATAATCGCTAAAACTCCTTCAAAAGATTAATAAGTAACTATAATTGAAGAAAGTAGATTACACATATCCCATCAACAGAGTTTTCGTTACAAGCAGTATCGAGTAACGCAGGTTAGACCACTGGCAATCACATGGGCCACGGCCAATTCTCACTGGAATCACCACTGAATACGCAACACCATTGCCTCGGTTTAAGACAGGTATAACTCCAAGACACGGATCTTACCTGTTGATGAGTCTGGCACGGACTGAAGATACGGAGTGTGGACTTCTCTCTTTTATTGGGAAACGAGGAATTTTTCTTGAACATGGAGCCAATTTTCTTTAGGATAAATTGTATAGGAGATTTGCTGAATTCAACAAGCCCTAAGCCTAAGTTATGTAACCAATTGCCAAAACAGACCGTCGATGACCATTTGCTCTCGAATGACGAAATTCATTACACAATGAAAATGGGTAACCTTTAAAATCGTGAAACATAAATAGTTAAGTATATAGTCTTTCAGGTAATATCATTTCATTGGCAATATCATGCAAACTCATTTAAAGTTAATTTTTCTAGCGTACCTAAACACATAGAAACACAGACACACATACACACACAAACATATAATGTGCTTTATAATGAAGGCATGGCTGTTAGAATTAAGTACATACCTAGTAAAATATAAAGGATGTTTCAGTCTGGGAAGATCTGAATACAATGTAACTGATTCATGAAAAATCTTATACAACATGCATAAACAACAAACTGAACGACGGTATCAGAAATCAATATCCAGATCAGGAATAAGGAAATTTATAAACCATAAATTTCTATCCAACAAATTAAGATGAGATCCAGCAGCTGAAGACCAGACAGGAGAACAATACCCGAAACAAGGTTGAATGAAAGAATTAAAACATTTCCTTAGGAAAGACTGATCGTTGAAAATCTTAAAAGACTTTCTTAACAAGAGAAATTTTTGTGTGTGAAACTGAAGGAGAAACAGTGAATGCACTTCTCAAAAATGAATTTGCAGTAAAAATCAAACCTAGAATTTTAAATGAATTATATATAGGTAAAAGAGACATTGTCAATGCAGATATCTGGATGATGAAGAGCAAATATTCTTGACCTACTTACAATAATACTTCGAGTTTTGTTAAGGTTCGACGTCTTGCCCCCAAATTTGCACCTTGTACTAATTTTAACTAGATCTTTATTAAGGAACTCAGCAACTACAGATCTATATTTTATAGGTGGAATTGATCCAAAAAGAGCAGCATCATCTCCATATACAACGAGCTTTTTTTCTAGGTCAAACTACATATCATGTGTATATAGTATGAAAAGTAATGGGCCAAGAACACTACCTTGAGGAACATCAGATATCACATTACTATATTTTCTAAGGTGCTCATCAATAACTACTCTTTGTAATCTATTACTTAACAATTCAATGCTGATGCTAACAAAAGATCCACCTACTCCCAATTGTTTGAGTTTGAAAACAATAGCCTCATGATTAACAAGGTCAAAGGCAGCACTAAAATCAAGACCAATCACACGAACTTCCTGACTACTATCAAGGGATTTCTGTACAGCATATGAGAGTGTAAGAAGGGCATCCCATCCTGCAAAGCATTTGAAATAGTCAAATTGAAAACTGGGGAACAGTTTATTACCTTCAGCATACCTATTAAGACGTTTTTCCGAAACTGTTCAAAAACATTAGATAATATGGGAATTATGGAAATTGGACGGTAATCAACATAGCTACAGCTAACACAAGAGCATTTAGTTGTGGAGCAAGATTACCAATTCTCCAAGTGAAAAAGAACCTCTTCTTGCTAACTTGTGAAAAATAAAAGACAACTCAGGAGCTAAGAAATCAGCTAGATCTCTATTAAGGGATTCAGTAACCACAAGTCTACATTAAGGAGTTGGAATTAATGCAAAAGAAAAAAAAATAGCATCATCAGCATCTGCATAGGGCTTGTTTTCTAGCTAAATCCGCATATGCATAGATATGAAAAGTCATGAGCCGAGAACACTACCCTAAGGAACACAAGATATTACACTCTTATAGTCACTATGATGCTCATCAACAATTACTCTCTGTAATCTATTACTTAAAAATTTAATAATGATGTTAAAAAACACACGCACCTACTCCTATCTATTTATGTTTGAAAAAGGGCCTAATATCAACTTCCTGACCACACTAATATATGTGTGTGTGTATATATATATATATATATATATATATATATATATATATATATATATATATATATATATATATATATATATATGTATATACATATATATATGTATATACACACACACACACACACATATATATATATATATATATATATATATATATATGTGTGTGTGTGTGTGTGTGTTTCTTAAAAGAGGGAATAAAAAAATCAAGTCAAATAAATTACTATATTTCGACGATGAACATTGGTCCTCATCTAGGTGATGAAGTCCAATGTGCATTGGTCATAATATAGTGATTTATTTTTCATCCTTAGTTTCTATCATGGACATTTAAAAAAAAAAAACATGATAAACTGTTTAGTAAGGCTGCTGAAGTAGTTGCATGAGACATACTAGATAAAAGCCCTAAATTTTTCCCAGGTATACCTTAGTAGCCAGGCTGCAGTTCTCAAACTGCCACCAAGTGATTGGAGCAGCAGTTGGAGGTTAAGACTTACAGTTTATGACTCCACATTCAGAGGAAAGCTCTGGACAATCATTAATAAAGAACGAACGAACTGAGCAGCAGCATGCCTACACAATGCAACTTTACAATTTACAAACCATTTGTTAATTTGGTCTTCTGCAAGTACCATAATTGTGTGTATGTAATGTGATGGATATTACTCGATAGCTCAGTCTTCTAGCTTTTACATAGTATACCACAATTGTATAAACTGTCATGATTACATATCGTAATTTCATGGCAGACGATGATACCCCTCTCTTCTATAGCGGGAAAATTGGTAAAAATTTGGTTATGGGTCACCTCAAAACTACCCTGTATAGAAGTGCCTGCAAAATTTCAAGAAGCCTAACCAAGCAAAATGCATTCTATGTATAGGGACTCTAGTTTATGAAAAATGACTTCAGCCTTTGACAGCACAAGATGTCCACTGAACCCTCAAAGTGGGACTTTGGCTCCCCGGTTAGATATTTTTCTTTGGAGAAGCTCCTACACAGGTGTCTCCACCAGGCATTGCTTCAAAGGTGTCTGAAGTATTCCTTGATGGCTGGAAAGCAAAAACCTCAGTACGAGAGTTCCATTCAACTTCCCAACTCTAGAGATGATTCTGTTATTGGATGCTTCAGAGGAGGGATGGGGGCACACCTAAGGGACCAAGTCACTTCAGTGTTGTGGAGGAAAAGCTCCTGCATATTAATCAGTTTGAAATACAGGCAGTGTTAAGAGCACTGCAAGCTTTCCAACACAGTTTGATATAGTATTCAGTAGTGTTGATATAGTGTATGTCAATTAGCAAGGAGGGACTGTCTTTGCGAGATGATAAAGAAAGGTCACAGCTAGACTGCGAACAATACTGTACAGGTGTCAATGAGATTCATTCTAGACAAAATAAATGTGCTAGCAGACATGCTCAGCAACCAGGGGCAGGTTGAAGGATGGAAGTAGTCCCTACATCCTCGGGCAAAGGAAAGGTTTATTGCTCTCTGGAGAGCAGTGGTTATTGATTTGTTCGCTAATCCGCTTATCAGGAAACTTTCGTTGGTTTTTCCACCACTTAAGACCCATGCAAAGTGTTCAAGGATAGTGCCTTATACCCATGGGATCTGCTGTACGCCTACGTATTTTGCGCCGTCCAGCTTGATTTGCTGCCTGATCAACCAAGTTTTGATCACTCCAAGTTTCAGGATGACCCATGTGGCTCCCAGATCCCCGCCAGACAAGTGGGATCCCGATCTGTTAGCACGTTTAGCGAGTTTCCGAGTTACTCTCATGGAACACTCATCTGTTCTACGTGAACTCTCATGCACTTCATGGTTGGAGACGATGTAGTATATCTTCCAATGAAAGAGATTTCGTAAAAGACTTCCCAGATGTCTTCATACTTACGACGGTCCTTTGAAGAAGGAACATTAAAAATACACTGAACTATGTAGCTGTAGAAGTGAAAAATAATTTAAACTTCAAGTATTTCAATATATATGGTTTTTTTGTTTTGTTTTTGTTTTTGATGTTATTGCAGAAGAAAGTCGACAATTTATTTTTCTATACATTCTGTTGTATATTTTTCAATTTTTCAAATTAATTCTTTTTTCAAAGTCTCTACTTATAACCCATTACTGACTTTTGCCCCTTACTCTGCTCCTTAATGATATCATTATTTGAATATATTTTATAAATGATACCCTAATGATTGATTGGCAGCATAACAAGAAGGGAATACGAGGAAACTATATCATCCCAGGAAAAAAAGGATAGATGAGAGACAGGGAAAAAAGGAGTTGGGTTCAGCAGTTCCAAAGAGGAGTATATAATATATCAAAATTAAAAAATACCTCAAATGCGGTAGCATGGCACTTTCACACCATCTCCACTAAACATTATATGATTTGAAATAGTAAAATATTTAGGTTGCTCTTCATATGTCTTGAAGATACCAATTTACAAAAGTGTTTCATATAAGCCCATGTAGATTGCATGATAATTTGAAATTTAGGTACTTGGCTGCCTCACTAGTTAGATTATATTTAGAGGAATTACAAATAACAAATATATACACACACACACACACACACACACACACACATATATATATATATATATATATATATATATATATATATATATATATATATATATATATATATATATATATATATATATATATACATAGTCAGCACAATGATGAGTATCTATTATCGCCGATGTATGTCACGGTGCCACATCTAGGGAACTAATATTCTTAAAGCACACTGAAGGCCTATAAAGGGCGTATTATGTCTTAGAATAAAAAAAAAATAGAATCGATACTCAATGGATATATATTCAAGAGTTACATGCATATATAAAGTATTAATATGTGGAATACAACAGTTAATAAGTCTATATACTTCTTTACATAATACTTTTTATATATCGAAAGCCGAATGGTAAAGACAGGGAATTTTTGTACTGGTAATAATGAAAATTTGGGATAAAAACATTTGATAAAAAGTTTCAAGACCTTACAGTTGCCTCCAGACAGTGTAATATTCAATTATGCCCAGAAACTTTAACTTCTCAAATGAGACACTCATTTGAACTCCCTATTCTAAGTTTTAAGAAACCAATCATTTTGAGACGGGATGGCATTCCCAGGGCAAGGGAAATGGAGGTGTAAATTTATACTGAATACAGTTTCTTATAAGTGTTGCTATGAACGTGGATATCACGAGATTCAGGTAATAAGGTTTGTGTCAGGCCTAAAAACGTTAATTATGTTCTATATATCAGAATCCAGACTTGGCTGTTCCACCCTCGATTACCTTTGTACCAACCGTGTGTCACACAATTGTACATAATTCCTTTTGTATATATTATGCTTGTATCTGCGCTCTTCCCTCGCACTAAACGAACATGAAAATTCACGTCTCCGGTTTTCCTCTGTGACATTGTCTGTCTTGTAAACATGTTATGTCCTGTTGCCTTGAGGTTTTGTATATAAAGGAGAGTGTTCTATAATATTATAACTCAGTTGATTGCATCCTGCCTTTGAGTTCACAACCTTCTCTCGGCCCGTCACATTGGTGACCCCAGAGTGACTCGCTCCCACCGCCTTCCACCGCCACCCCCCTCGCCCCTTCATCGTTGGTAGTACTATGGCGGACTCTACGGCAGTTGGTGCTGCGGCCGCTCCATTCAAACTTTCATCGTTTGCCAGCGGAGAGGAGTTTGCTTGGTTTCAGCGCGTAGAAGTCCAGTTTCGTATCAGGGGCGTGACTCGCTCAACCACCAAAGCGGATTATGTTCTCGCGGCGATACCCGAGGACACCTTCCCAGAAATATCCGACTGGCTTTGTGAACAAGGAGACACCCCAATAGCGTATGACGCCCTCAAAACATACCTTCTGCAGCAGTACTCACCGTCGCCAGCCGCCCGTATAGCAAAGCTTTTTCAGCTCTCGCAACAACCGTTGGGGGACCAAAGGGCTTCGCTTGCCCTCAGGGAAATGACCAGTATCGCTCGCCTTCAACCTGCCGCAGACGGCTCTCCTCGTGAGGTGAACCTACTTCGTGCCCTTTGGATACGCCGTTTACCCGAACCTGTACGCGCTGCCATACCCGATGTCGATAGTTTACCCATAAAGGACTTGATGACCAAAGCCGACGCCCTTATGGACAGCCACTTCAAGACCTCCATCAACGCCTCCACCCCTGACGACGAGGATGCCTATTCAACGTCAACCGAAGCTGACATGAATGCCGTAGGACATACATGCCTACCCCGTGACGTGCCGAAGCGGCGACAAAGCCGCCCACCACCCACCAATCGCTCGCGCCCCAACGAACGACTTCTACAGCCACTTACTACCTCCCATCCGCCGCAGTTTTGCTACTACCACTTCAGATTCGGGGCAACCGCAAAGAAATGTGCCAAGGATTGTCAGTGGCCAAAAAACGTGTAAGTAGGCCATCGCTTGTGGCGGTGGCCTCCCGTGTTTCTAATCTTTTCTTTTTACAGGATGCAGGAACGGGCGTGCGATTTTTGGTAGACACGGGTGCTTGTCGTTCTCTTTTGCCAAGGAAACTCTTCAAGGCACGACGTAGTCTGTCTACATCTGCCGACGTCCGCTTGGTAGCTGCCAACGGATCTGCGATACCCACCTACGGTTACAAGAACCTCACATTATCGTTCGGAAACGGTAAATTCAATTGGAAGTTTCTCGTTGCTGACGTCACAATGCCAATCCTCGGTGCGGATTTCCTCTCTCATTTCCACCTTCTGGTCGATGTCGCGAACCGACGATTGGTCAACGCAGACTCGTACTTGTCGACACCTCTTCAACACGCCCCCTCTAACCTCGCTCTCCACATCACCGCATCCACGGATGCCTACGCCCACCTCCTCACGTCGTACCCGGAATTTTTCCGTCCAGAACTTCGCCAAACGCCCACGGTTCCTGCCAAGCACGGTATTTATCACCATATCAAGACGACGGGACCCCCAGTCTTCGCAAAATTCAGACGTCTGGCACCGGAACGATTGGCAGCCGCCAAACGGACGTTCGCCGAAATGGAGGAAATGGGCCTTTGCCAAAAGGCCTCCAGCCCATGGTCGTCACCCTTATACATCGTTCTGAAGAAAGACGGCTCCCTCCGTCCGTGCGGGGATTACAGGCGCCTGAACATGCAAACAGAACCAGATCACTACCCCCTCCCAAACATTGCCGACGTGACCTCCTACCTGCACAAAGCGAAGGTTTTCTCTACGCTCGACCTCCTGAAGGGGTATTATCAAGTGCCTATGAACCCAGAAGACATCCCCAAGACTGCCATCACCACTCCGTTTGGTACATACACCTTCAATTACTCCTGTTTTGGCCTTCGTAATGCTGGGGCAACGTTTCAACGTCTCATGGATGGCATCTTAGGGGACCTCCCTTTCTGTGTATGTTATGTGGACGACATACTTGTGTTCTCCTCCTCAAAAGAGAAACACCTCCGTCACCTGCGCATCGTGCTCGACCGCCTGCAACAAAACGGCCTTGTAGTCTGGTACGACAAGTGTACCTTTGGCGCCAACGAAGTGTCGTTCTTAGGGCACCGTATCACTCCTGAAGGAGTCCATCCCCTCCCTGAGAAGGTAGCAGCCGTTCAGAACTTCCCCGCGCCCTCGACCGTCAAAGCTCTGCAGGAATTCTTGGGCATGATCAACTATTATCACCGTTTTCTGCCAGCCATTGCCGCCACTCTTGCTCCCCTCTACGCCTCCCTCAAGGGCAAGCCAAAGGACCTGAAGTGGGGTCCCCTTCAAGAAGCAGCCTTCTGCAATGCAAAGAAGGCCCTATCAACTGCTGCGGCTCTCACTTTTCCTATCCAACACGCCCCTCTCCTTCTCTCCACCGATGCCAGCGACGTCGCTATTGGTGCAGTACTCGAGCAGGTGGTCAAAGGCTCGCCCCGCCCATTGGTCTTCTTCAGCAGAAAACTGTCCAAGGCAGAATCGGGTTATTCTACCTTCGATCGAGAATTGCTGGCGGTGCACTTGGCTGTCCGTCACTTTCGCCATTTCTTAGAAGGTACGCCCTTTGTCATTCGCACAGACCACATGCCTCTGGTGCACGCCTTCACTCGACAGTCTGACGCCTGGTCCGCCCGTCAACGCCGACATCTCTCCGCCGTGGCTGAATACAATTGCACCCTCCAATACGTCCCTGGGAAAATGAATCCCGTTGTCGATGCCCTGTCAAGAAACACGTTGGCTGCCGTTCAACTGGGATTGGATTACAACGCCCTGGCTGAAGCCCAACGACAGGATCCAGAGTATCAAGCTTGTAGGACATCCTGCACGTCCCTCCGCTGGGAAGACTTTCCCCTCGAAGACTCCAACACCACCCTCCTCTGTGACGTCAGTACTGGTAGACCGCGACCTTGGATTCCTGCTCCCATGCGCCGACAGGTGTTTGATTTCATTCACGGCCTTTCACATCCCTCGTGCCGTTCTACTGCACAGCTGCTGAAGGCAAAGTTCATTTGGCACGGCATTTCTAAGGATGCTAAGGATTGGGTCCGCGCCTGTACTTCTTGCCAAACTTCCAAAGTACATCGACACACGGATTCAGGAGTGGGCACCTTTCCTCAACCTCAGCGTCGTTTCGCACACATTCACGTCGACGTTGTAGGCCCCCTACCCACATCACAAGGACATCGTTACCTGTTTACCGTCATCGACCGCTCCACTCGATGGCCTGAAGCCATTCCCATGGAAACTGCAACGTCCGCCTCATGTACATCTGCCTTACTCTCTGGATGGATTTCAAGATTCGGTATCCCTGAGCATATTACTTCTGATAGGGGAACCACTTTCACCTCTCAATTGTGGAAGTCATTAGCGAATCTCCTGGGCATCACCCTACATCAGACAACGGCCTACAACCCCGCAGCCAATGGAATGGTTGAACGTTTTCATCGCACCCTCAAAGCAGCTTTGATGTCCCGCTGCAAGGATTGCAACTGGTTTACTCAGCTGCCCTGGGTCCTCCTGGGACTAAGGACCACTCCTAAAGACGCCCTCGACGTCTCGGCAGCTGAAATGGTGTATGGCGACCCGTTGGTCGTCCCTGCCGAATTTTTTCCTTCTACAACCTCCTCCGACGATCTCCAGCGCATACGTCACGTCGTGGGAAAATTTACTCCGTGCCGCCAGACCTACAAGCCCCCAGCGAAGCATCACATACCAACGGACTTGCACTCTGCAACGCACGTCTTCCTGCGCACCGACACCAGCAAGCCACCACTAACGCCCCCTTACACGGGCCCTTTCCTTGTGATCCGACGCAGTCCGAAAGCATTCCTCCTAAACATTTGGGGCAAAGAAGACGGTATTAGGACAGAGTGTCGAAAGGCAGAGTGTCGAAGGACAGAGCGTCGAAGGACTAAGTGTCGAATGGACAAGGTGTAGAATGGCCAAAGTGTCGAATGGACAAAGTGTAGAATGGACAAAAGTTAAAAAGAGAGAGAGATAGATTGGATTTGATTATTGATTTTAGGTTTACGTCAAGCAATGGGACTTCAAGGTCATCCAGAAGATAGAGAGTTACAAGGAGTTATAAATGATTTTTGAGTTGATTATTCAATTTAGGCTTACGCCAAGCACTGGGATTACAAGGTCATTCAGCGCTTTTGAAAAAATAAAATGGATATAGGATCATAAATATACATCATACATCAATATAAGCAATAAAAATTTATTTATGAGAAGACATAAAATATGAAAATACAATTTAGGCTTACGCCAAGCACTGGGATTACAAGGTCATTCAGCGCTTTTGAAAAAATAAAATGGTGTGAATGCTCAGTAGTTTTGGAAATTGTTTCACCTTGAGTTATTGCTCTGCCGTTACAATAGTTTCGTTTTTCACATTTCCAATATATTCTTTCGTTAACCACTTTATCTATCATGTATGCATAGCCTTCATGTAGCAGTTTCTTTCCACCCATTTGAGTCTTGATTATTTCCATTACTATAGGTTAGGTAGAATGGAAATTTAAACTGAAACTTGAATCTCGAAGGAAGTTAACTGGTGAGAAATCTCTAACAGACTGAATACCGTATATATATTCTCTCTATCTCTCTCTAGAATATGCATGTAAGAATATAACAATGTAAGAATTGTTATATGTAAGGATATATCATTGTAAACATTGTTATATAGTTATATGTAAGGATATACTAATGTAAACATTATTATATAGTTAAAGTTTAATTAGGTCGTTAGTTAAATGGATACTGTATTCTTTCTCTTTTTATCATTTATATTTTATCATTGTTATATAGTTATATGTAAGGATATACCAATGTAAACATTATTATATAGTTAAAGGTTAATTAGGTCGTTAGTTAAATGGATACTGTATTCTTTCTCTTTTTATCATTTATATTTTATCATTGTTATATACAGTAGTTATATGTAAGGATATACCAATGTAAACATTATTATATAGTTAAAGGTTAATTAGGTCGTTAGTTAAATGGATACTGTATTCTCTCTCTTTTTATCATTTATATTTTATCATTTTTATAATTTCGACACATTGTCTGTTCGACACATATTCTGTTCGACATTTTGTCTGTTCGACACTTTGTCTGTTCGACATTTTGTCCATTCGACACTTTATCCTTCGACACTCTGTCCTTCGACACTCTGTCTTTCGACACTGTCCGCGCACGAAGAAGACTGGGTCTCCATTGATCGTCTAAAACCTGCTTATCTTCTGCCAGATGACCCGTGTACAGTTCGCCTCTCTAGATCAGGGCGCCCTATTTAACATGTACAGTATGTGATTTTTAGGGGGGGAGCCATGTACCAACCGTGTGTTACACAATTGTACATAATTCCTTTTGTATATATTATGCTTGTATTTGTGCTCTTCCCTCGCACTAAAACGAACATGAAAATTCACGTCTCCGGTTTTCCTCTGTGACATTGTCTGTCTTGTAAACATGTTATGTCCTGTTGCCTTGAGGTTTTGTATATAAAGGAGAGTGTTCTATAATATTATAACTCAGTTGATTGCATCCTGCCTTTGAGTTCACAACCTTCTCTCGGCCTGTCACACCTTCTTATCGTTATGGCTAAGATACAAGAAAATGATATAAAGGCTTATTTATTTATTTTTTTGCTTGTTGGGGATTTCCATTTTCACCATAGGGAGAGGTTAAATTCTGCTTCTCCTACTGATCCCCACAACTTAACAGCTATGAACGGTGCCTCTGAATGAGGCTGTGAGCAAATCATAAGTGAAGCTACTCACAGGTCTAGTAACTGTTTGGACCTAATATACACTGACTCCCTTGGCATTATAATACGTAATGTTGGTTCTCCAGTGGGGACATCTGATCATGCCTTGATTGATTTTATTGGGAAGTAAGACTGAGCAGCTTGTCCCTGATGTGTCATACTCATGTAATATGAATATATATATATATATATATATATATATATATATATATATATATATGTATGTATGTATATATATATATATATATATATATATATATATATATATATATCTTCTTCTTTGTCTACATCTTCTTCCACTTCTATGTATATATTATCAAGCAGAATGGAGTGTTGAGTGATATTTTGCATTTGAACTGGTCACAATTGTATAAAAGTGTTGAACCTGTTGTTCTTTTAAATGAGAACTAAATTTAGGTCAACATAATTAAAAGGCGTATTCCTTCTCGTGTGCTATAATGCTGAGTAAAAGACAAACCCTTATTCAGTGATGATTGTAGACGTGCTTATTTGGAGAAGCAGGAGTCTTATCATCTTGGGAAAGGTAACAGATCAAATTTGATTTGGAACAACTATACTTAGCTAAAAGCCTTTGCTCAGACAGTTTTTATGTTTCAACTGATATGGAATACAATCTAATCAGGAACTTAAGTGGTAGGCTACCTTTAAATCTACCCTCTTTGATTCTGTCTTAACTGTTTCTCCTTTACCTAAACCAGATGGCTATATCATTCACTGTCCAAAGGAAAAGACACCTCTCTTAACTGAAACGTTTGACAGTTAGCAGAATAAGGAGAAACTAGATCTTCTTTATTCCTTTGTCCAGAGGGTTAATGGACGTTGATGCTTATGGAGGTGTAGACCCAAATAACAGGTGTAGACCCAAATGTTATTTTCCCTGTTTTTTTTTTATGTAAAGCCGCTGATTTCTTAGCTCCTAAGTTGTCTGTTATTTCCTGCAATTTAGTAAAATGACGTTTTAAAACAGTCATAGAAACCTCTCTGTGGCCTGATTATCATGTTTCACAACAATGACATTTTACATTCAGGGTTTGGTTTAGTCTACCCCAAAGAATAAGATGACTGCAGTGGGAGAACAGCCGTATGTTACCTTTGAATGGTGAATGCTGTCATATCCACACCTATAGAAAGTAATATATAGCTAAGGACTTTACATCGTCATTGTAATGATCAGACCCAAACATTTGCAATGAGAGTTAGTAATCTAGTGTGATTATTGATTTTGCAAGAGAAGGAAGGTGTTGCTCTCTTTCTATCCTGTATAAATATTCTAATAGTCTACAAAATTCAGTTCTCAAAGGATAGTAGAACGGTATATGATTACAATTCATCCAGTACTAAATATATTTGAAAAAAAAAATATCCATAAGGCCTATTATGCATTACCTAATGCTGTACATCATAATTACAACACCAAAAAGGCCCTTACCACTGGACTTGGTTTGTTACTATTTATAAACCTCCAAGGATAATATTACTAATTATTTTATAGTATTTTTCATAAACTAGTTTTAAATTTGATATTAATACATTTTCACTGAGAGTGGACATGGAAAGTTTACTATACTGTTATAACAGATTCAGGAATTTTTTGTTGTTGGATATACATCTATCCGATAATGGATATAACAGAGTTGATCCATTAACCTTTGTCCCAGAATTTACCTGTTTTTATCATGAAAATTGACAGCACTTATCATACACGCCATTAATAATATATGAAAATATAAACAATCATGAGAAGTATTAGAATTTTATTCGTTTTATCGTAAATCTAAAATAACTTCGTGTTCAGTACATATCGAAAATAGTTAACATCTAAAACTACATTTATTTAGAAGCACTTGCGGTGAACAATACCGGGACCAGACTCATCGTACTCTTCCTTGGTGACCCACAAGGCCTGGAAGGTGGACAGAGAACCAAGGATGGAACCACCGATCCAGACGGAGTACTTCCTCTCTGGGGGAGCAACAATCTTGACCTTGATGGTGGATGGAGCAAGAGCAGTGATTTCCTTCTGCATCCTGTCAGCAATACCAGCATACATGGTGGAGCCACCAGACATGACAATGTTGGCCAACAGGTCCTTCCTGATGTCAATGTCACACCTCATGATGGAGTTGTGGACAATCTCGTGAACACCAGCAGATTCCATACCAAGGAAAGAAGGCTGGAAGATGGACTCAGGAGCACGGAAGCGCTCATTGCCAATGGTGATGACCTGACCATCAGGAAGTTCGTAGGACTTGTCGATGGAAGAGGAGGCAGCAGCAGTGTTCATCTCACTCTCGTAGTCCAAGGCGATGTAGCAAAGCTTCTCCTTGATATCACGGACGATTTCACGTTCAGCAGTGGTGGTGAAGGAGTAGCCCTTCTCAGTCATGATCTTACCAAGGTAGTTGGTGATGTCACGACCAGCCAAGTCCAGACGGAGGATGGCATGGGGAAGAGCGAAACCTTCATAGACTGGAACCATGTGGGAGACACCATCACCAGAGTCAGTAACCTCACCAGTGGTACGACCAGAGGCGTAGAGGGACAACACAGCCTGGATGCAGACGTACATAGCGGGCATGTTGAAGGCCTCAAACATAATCTGAGTCATCTTTTCACGGTTGGCCTTTGGGTTGAGGGGAGCTTCAGTAAGCATGGTGGGGCACTCCTCAGGGGCAACACGGAGCTCATTGTAGAAGGTGTGGTACCAGACCTTCTCCATGTCGTCCCAGTTGGTGATGATACCATGTTCGATGGGGTACTTGAGGGTGAGAATACCACGCTTGCTCTGGGCTTCATCACCAATGTAGGCGTCCTTCTGACCCATACCGACCATCACACCCTGGTGACGGGCACGGCCAACGATGGAGGGGAAGACAGCTCGGGGAGCGTCATCACCGGCAAAGCCAGCCTTGACAAGACCGGAGCCATTGTCGCAAATGAGAGTCGCCGCCTCATCGTCGTCACACATGGTGGAGGTTTACGGTATAAGTATTGTCTGACAAGAACCTGTGAGAGAAGAAGTATATTCCATGATGATGCTGTTTTAATTAGAGTTTACCATAAACAAATATTTAGTACTTTGCAAGAACAATTTCAATTCTCCTGATATACATTCTATGAAACTAAGAAGGAGAGAGAAGCACAAAGTATACTTGTCTGATGATACTAAATATGACGAGTTACAGACTATTATATAAGGTGACGCAAAAAAGGTTATGTTTTTTTTTTTTTTTTTTTTTTTTTATTTAGACAAAAATATGAAAAAGCCAACGGTTCTCTATTTGTCTGTCTTACAGAAACAAAACAATTGCCAAAATGTAGAAAGTGAATCGGTATTGACCAAATTCCCATATACTATTCTTAATATCTCAGTGTTCTTTTAGGATCACATAAACACATGTATGTGGAAAACATTTAAATGAAATAAAAAAGTATCCAGATAACAGCCGACGAGAGTTTACTTTAATCGTAATATTTGGAAATTATGATCAAACCATAAATAATATGGATAGAAGAATAAAAAGTGATTAGACATCTTTACAACTTTTATCCTAAATTCCATTTAAACATAAAACCCTCTAGATGTTGATCAAATACAGAAAGTCATGTAATGTTTATGTATCAATTTTATTTTTTTTTTAAGTTCAAGCCCGTTTACTTATTAGATTCAATGAGACTAATATTTTCTTATAAATAAATTATTCATTCAGTTTTGATAATCAAGATACTGATGAAAAATACGGTTCCAATGTTTTCTGGCGCTAATCACACTTTATTTATCTGTTTTGCAGTCGTGTAGAAATAACATTCTATGGTGTTGATATCTGAGAAGATATCACCAATCTGTTCGAAATTACCTACGTCTTTGTCGTAGGGAATAAATATGGAAAGTAGTGCCCCTTTCCTTATTTTCTAATCAATTTATATTATAAGATCTAAAGAAATAAATAACTATTGCAATATGTTAATATTAACCTAAAACTAAGAAATAATTACCTTAACTTTAATTGTAGTGTTTGAACCATAGATCATATCACTCTTACTAATTATTGAATTTCTAAACTGTTCCCTATTCCTACTATGGTTAGCTAGCTAACTGCCCTCCTTCTTCTTCACCCATCTGGCCTATCAGCTAAAATGAAAATACATACAGGATGTAAGATGTTTGCCGGTTCTAACTAAAAAAAAAAGGTGTTCAAGGAAATGCTTATAAAATCTGGGAAACAAGAATACTCTTCCACATTCGCAATCGTACAACCTAATCTTAAAACGCACTGAAATGATCACATTCAATGTAATTTATAAAATATGTTTTTTTTTTTTTTTTTTTTTTTTTTTCAAAAGTAAGCTTAAGATTAAAAATCTTAACTAAAATCAAGGACTTTTATAGAACTATTAAAGCAATTCTGTCACAAAACTCGCATACTGTAATGTGAAATTTTACGTCGAGTGGTTAATTATTTTTTTTTTTTTCAAAAGTAAGCTTAAGATTAAAAATCTTAACTAAAATCGAGGACTTTTATAGAACTATTAAAGCAATTCTGTTACAAAACTCGCATACTGTAATGTGAAAATTTACGTCGAGTGGTTAATTATTTTTTAATTTTTTTTTTTCAAAAGTAAGCTTAAGATTAAAAATATCAATTAAAATCGAGGACTTTTATAAAACTATTAAAGTAATTCTGTTCCAAAACTCACATACTGTAATATGAAAATTTACGTCGAGTGGTTATAGGCAAGGCGATTTCTATTTAGAAATTCTTACATATAACAATAATCCAGAGAAAATGTGAAACGTAATTTCAGAACTATAATTGAGGATATACAGTACAGTATCTTTATATCTATGTCAGCCTTTACCTCACAAAACCTAAAATCGGGTTTACACTTATAACCGAAGAAAATTTACTACAATTCTTGAACCCATTAATTGAAAGAATTCTGTTCGAAATTTTACTTTAAGCAATTATAAGCTGAGCTACATTTTATCATTATTTACTCAATCTTGATCGAAGAAAACCTATTTCAAAATTTATTTTGCACAACAATAATCAAGGCAATTCTATTATCAAATTCGCTTGCATTACAGAATACAATAATTGATACACTTAAAAGATTCAAGTAACTGTAATCGTAAAAACTAGAATTTTCGCTACAAGTAGTATCGGGTAACACAGGTCAGACTACTAGCAATCACATGGTCCGCTGCCAATTCTCACTCGGAACACCATAGCATACGCATCACATTTCCTTCGGTTAAGGTAACTCCAAGCCACGGCTCTTACCTCTCGCTGAGTCTGGGACGGACTGAAGTTACTGAGCGTGGACTTTTCTCTTTTATAGGAAATCGAAGAATTTTTGTAGGACATCGGCCAATTTTTCTCTTTTTAGGAGAAATTCTATGGGGCATTTGCAGAACAGACGTAGCCCTAAGCCTAAGTTATGCAACCAATTGGCAAAACACTGACGGAATTCATCCGGTGTCCTATAACGCTACCTAATACAAATCTGGAACTTTAAAATCATGAAGCATAAAATATAGTTTAGCATATTATAACCTTTCACATTGAATTAATCAATTGGCATCTTTCATGTAAAGTTAAGTAAAAACCAATATGCCTAACATACAATATATTCATACATACAAACACACCCTTACACACACACACACACACACACACATATATATATATATATATATATATATATATATATATATATATATATATACATATATACATATACATACAAACTGTTGTAACTAAGGTGGAAGGTCTATAAAAGAATGAGATTTTGTCCTACCGCCTTCGAATTGCCATACTTCTCTTGGGTGTGACAATAAGTATGGGTTTGGTGAAATCATATTTTTCTGATCTTTCCTCTAGTTTAATGACAACAATATAAATCGCATGTTTCAGCGATATATTGTTAATATATAAATATATATTCATATATATATATATATCTATATATATATATATATATATATATATATATATATATAGATATATATATATATATATATATATATATATATATATATATATATATATATATATATATATAATACTTTTCATTATCAGATTATGAAAAGTAAAATGCCACTCTCTCTCATAAGAAAAGGATTTAGCCAGATGGTCCTACCAGTATTAACTTAGGTATCAGAAAGTTGGAGCCTTGCTAAAACCTTAGAACATAAGCTAATTACAACTCAAAGAGATATGGAAAGAATGATGATAGCAATAACACCATGAGACAGGAAAAGAGTAACATTGATACGAGAGCAAACTGAAGTCGAGGACATTCTCACATGTGAGAAAAAGAAATGGACATGGGCAGCACATATAATTAGAATGACAGATAATATATGGACAAAAAGAATAAGAGAATGAGTCCCTAGAGATTGTAAAAGAAGATGGGGAAGGAAGAGAAGACGATAGCTTTATGAACTAAGAAAGTTGGCGAGTGTGGACTGGCATGGAAAGACCATGAACAGACGCAAGTGGAAATACATGTCTGAGGCCTTTTCTTTGCAGTGGACTTGTAACGGATGATGATGATATATAAACGAGTTCATTACCAATCGCTTTCATATACATACACATATATATATACATATATATATATATATATATATATATATATATATATACACATATACATATAAATTTATATATATATACATATATATATATATATATATATCATATCATATATATATATATATATACATATATACTGTATACATATAAATATGTATTTAAATAGCAGGCAAAATGGCATTTAATATCGAATTCTACCTTTGGGAATGTATGTTCACGGATGAGCTATCATGGTGAAGATGGGTTTATTTCAAGTCTAAGAAGAGGTTCCTGAATTCGACAGGAATATGTATCATGGACTTGTCATAAACTTATATATCCCTTGATAGCTTCTTGGTAGAGTCCTCGCAGGCATGGTTTTGGCTAAGAGGCATAGGTTCGAATCTCTGCCCAACCAGAGGCTGTTATCATAAATGAATTCCAGAGGATATACATTCCCAAAGGTAGTAATCAATATCAAATGCCATTGTGGTTGATATTTACATTGAATAAAGTCACGAGTGTTACTGATATATATATATATATATATATATATATATATATATATATATATATATATATATATATACTGTATATACATATATATGGATATATATATATATATATATATATATATATATATATATATATATATATATATATATATATATATATATATATAATGATTTATCGCTCAGACATGCAATTTATATATGCCCAGCACCACAATTTGTAACTGCTGTCTAAACTCCAATTTTCTAAAATTACAGAAAACGGCGTCCGATATAGTAAAAATCTTAACACGAATAATATACCAAAGGTCTCTTCAACGGGCGCAGTAGGTTGAAAAAAAAATAAAAACTAGTTATTTATTAAAGTTGGTCCCAGACAATGGTGAGATGTCTCCATGGTGGTTTACCATCTTCAAGGAAGGTGATAAAGGAAATTAGATAAAAGTACAAAGCCTATTGAATGAGAAAATTATAGTTGCAAATGGAATGAGGAATGGTTAATATTTTGATATGTTACATTGCTGTTTAGAGGATAAAGGATAGATACTACTGAAACTAGTGGAGGATTTTAAAAGAATTTTGCAATATGAGAATACGGAAAGTAGATTTGAGCAAGTGTATGGTAATAAAGGCAATTTGATACTAGCAAGATAAAGCAACGAATATCATAATGGCTAATGGCAAAAATTTAGTGACTTATTTCTGGTGGTATGTGAGGGTAAATATGCTATATTAATTACATTTCCATTCCTATTCATCTCAAAAGCAACTATAAACACAATATGTTTTTTTTTTTTTTTTTGTCAAATACTTACCCTGAACATTTAGGGAACGACAAAGGAGAAAAATTTCACGAGAAAGCTTTGGTCTTTCGTCATCCATATGGACATATTCAGAAAATGTTCAAGAACACCAGCCAACTTTTTCTAGTTGAGGACACTTTGAGGACACGGAAACCGTTTCTTTCACTCATTGTCATATACCATTACCGGAGAGGCCTGAGGACCAACGAGCCGTCATCCGGAGCTTAATATACAACTATACTGGCATCACTGAAAAGACCAGCTGTATTTCAATGACTAAGGATAAAGTCTGGGGGACTACAACGGAGATATTAGCGGAAGTCAACCTGTTCGATGTGAACGTGTTTGTGTGGGCCAAGTTCAGTCCAACATACACATGGCACATACATAAACAAAAAGACAGTGTAGTAGACGGGACTTTGTATCTTTAGAACAAATCGTGGTTTCATTTCAATGTCGTCGTATGTTGTTGAAATTTTGGCAACAAAAATGTAATTACACATGTATTGTTTTTATTTTGAGCATTAAAGAATTGGTAGTCATTTCAACCTGATGGGGAGTGCTGTCAAATTAATGTCAAGTATCACATTTAGGGAGAGTCATCTCCATCTATACCGGTAAAAATCCTCCAGAGATCATCATAATATTCCTCGCTCCATCTTCCTGGTCTGTATTTACCCCTATCACATTACACTTGCTCATATTTACATTAAAATATTTTGGAATTAGTTTTATTCACGCAGTAAATCATTAGGCAATGGGCGAAGCCATTTGGTAATACCAACTAAGTTTAATATCAATCCCTGAAATTTTGTTCAACTTTATATTATTGTCACGAACGAAGTGAGTGAGACCCTATATAAAAAATTTTTTGAAGATAACTCGCCCCACCCTATAGCCCGGTCATTCCTTCTCGCTCTAGAGTTCGGAGGGAGCGGGGTCAATAATTCCTATACTAATACAGATATAAATTTGAAATCTTTAGGAATTGTTAGGATATATATAACCTTTGTTTCTGACAAATTTCATGTTCATACTTGTTTTAGACATGACCTAATGGTAATTTTGATGCAATAATTACCATTTTCAGCTAAATAATCTGCGTGGGGCAATTAACTCCTACAGTTTTAAAGATATCTAAATGATTTTTCACAGGGTTTATTGGGGGTTATGTGAACTACTTGCATTTAAATTTTCATATTGATACATGTCATAGAAAAGTCTTAGAAAAGTCACAGCAGCCATTTTTCGGTATGGCTGGGGTGCCGATTTTCCGCAGCAACAGAAATTTCTCCTAGACTAGTTCACATATCTAAATTTCAGGGATTCATCGGAATGACATTCAAATTTTTTAATCCTATTTTCGTGTTGATATCTAGTATAGAAAATGGTCATTTTCGGCGCCGTAGTAAATGGCTCCAAAACTAATTTACATATCCAAATGAAAATTTCAGGGATTGATATTATACTTATTTTCTCTGACCCTGCCAATTTTAATTTTAATATTTGCAATAGAAAAGCCACAGCTGCCATGTAGCTCTTCTTAAGAAATATAAAAAATCAATTAGCGTGATAGTGAGCGATCTTCAATGAGGGAAACTACACGTTTCACCAAACTTAATACCCGTCCCGAATTGCACTTATCTAGTTATATTTAATAAGTCAATATAATTGGTTTAATGATGGTTTACTTTGTTATTTACCTTTTCACCCCTTTTCAATGAATCTGCACACCATTTGAATGTTAAAGAAACACATCTTGTATATTTACACAATTTCTGGTACAGCTTCCCTTTAAGAGGCAATTGTGACTTAACGTGCAACTTTCACGCTTAGGGACAGGCAGATTTGGAATCAACCACCCTCGAATTAGCTTATTACGGTAGAAACGATGTTGCCCCCCCCCCCAAAAAAAAAGTTGTCACGAAACTTCATTTCAAGCCACTGTACAGATTTCAGCTCACGTGAAAATAATATGTATACATAGACAATGGTATGTATATATGTGTGTTGCTTTGCGTTTGTATGTATATATTGGACATATATACGCAAAAAAAGACACTTTTTTTGTTCTTATACACAGCAACATCTTATTCTACAACCTTTACGCAAGCAAGCATGAGTGCTTGCGCCCGCTCGCAAATTCACACTCATATGCATGTGTGGATGTATACTTTATATACGAACATATATGTAAATTTTTATATATATATATATATATATATATGCATATATATATATATATATATATATATATATATATATATATATATATATATATATATATATAGTGGCCATAGTGTACGATTGTAATAAACATGGAGGTCAGTGAACCGTACTCACTGTTATGTTTCTTAGCATTTTTTTTATATTCTTTTATTTAATTTGTATTTCTATACAATAGCTCCGCCAGCAAGTTATCAAAATTAAGTACTTTCACTAATAAGAGGAAAATCCAATGTTTCGTTTGATATATAAATCTAAGCGGTGCTAGGTCTAGAAGTGGTTTAAAAATGCAAATTAAATTTGACCCACCTGAAAAAACTTCAAGTCTCTTGACTTCATAACTCTCTCAAATTCCTCTTCAAACTGAGCTCTTGTTTGTTCGTTTGTACGTTAAAAACGTAGATTATATCATTATTACATCATTGATTGTATTCTACGTAGTAAGACGTCACTCAAACGTCATAGTTTTTAACTTATGATGATTATCCACATTTTACTTGGGACTAGTATTTTAACAAAACTAGAATCACGTGATTTGAATACCCAATCACGTGACAGTTTTACTAGGAAACTCAATACTTTTCGAAAGTGTTCACACAACTTCCACCACTAATTTTTCAGTCTTTTTTGAGCCCTGGAGGCGAGTGAACCTTCAACTTTTGGTGCGGTTTCTCATTTACCATTTACTTTGACATCAATTTCTGTGGATTTTCTCCCAAGTTCTTGCCTCAATTGTTATTTGAATTATAAAGATTTTGTTTTGCATTATTGTAGTAACATCGAAAGAATAATAAAGTACTGCCAAGGCATGGTGTTATTAGAAGTGAAATTGACACTATTTGCCCCACCTGGGGTTCTAAGTGCCGACTTGATATTAACAAAAAAGAATTTCGGTGTGACAGAAGGCATGTTATATTGCAACACAAGAAGTGAAAAAAGGTATATTTACGTATCCATTTTTAAGGAAACTTGATTTGAAAAGTCTCATTTAGATATAGAATCTAATTTATTACTTGTATAGAATTCCATTGGTGTTGACTTTAGTTATAAAATTGTTGAAAATAGAATCAAGAATTTCTCACAAAACTATGATTGGCGCTCATTCATTCGTGAGGTTATTGTGCATTGGGTATTGAGTCGGAAAGGTGTAGCTCACCTTGACCATCCAACCTAAGTACACAGTAAATGCTGTCTTATATTTAATATGGTCGTGTAATGGTCGCCCCCACCCCGCTAGGTAAAAATAAGTCTACTAGGTTAGGTTAGGTGATTTGTTTAGGTTAGCTGGTGGCCTTGTTTATTGCTAATTCTACATGTGCCATTATTCGTATGTTAAAACGGATTTTTTAATTCATTCCCCACCCAAAAAAACCCGGTTTAGCACTGGTGGTCCCCAAAAGATTGGAAAGGTTAAAAAATAGGGTAAAAATACTGTTCTATAAAAAAAAAGAAAAAAAAAAGAAAAAAAGTCAGCTTTAGATAAAGGACCAAGTAATTCATCAGAAAAAAAAATATCATCAAAATCATCAGTGTCGTAGCTATTGTATAGAATTACCATTTAATTTTAATTATTCGACGTATTGAGTTACATAACTATCATGGTTACAGTGTTATCCGTTTGATTTTCATAGTCTTAAAGATGTTATATACAGGTCAAGGTTTTTGTTTTCTTGTAATTTTTTGTATAGTAGTTTGGGAATGTCTGTGAAAGATTTTCGGTGTTTCTTTTTAGTTTTAATTAGTTTTGTTTGTATGTGTAGGTGAAAGTTTTGTCGTTGATTAAGGATATTGTGGCTATTTTGTAAACTTCAAGTGATTAAAATAAAAACCATGATAATGATGACAAAAAAAAAAAAAAAAAAAGCAGGAGAATGAACTGATTCCATTCTTCATTAGACAAATTTGTTTCTAAATACAGGGAAGAATGAACTGATTCCATTCTTCATCGGAAAAATTTGCTCCCGAATACAGAAAAATGAACTGATTCCCTTCTTCATCGGAAAAATTTGCTCCCGACTACAGAGGAATGAACTGATTCCCTTCTTCATCGGAAAAATTTGCTCCCGACTACAGAAGAATGAACTGATTCCTTTCTTCATCGGAAAAATTTGCTCTCGACTACAGAAGAATGAACTGATTCCCTTCTTCATCGGAAAAATTTGCTCCCGACTACAGAGGAATGAACTGATTCCCTTCTTCATCGGATAAATTTGCTCCCGACTACAGAGGAATGAACTGATTCCCTTCTTCATCGGAAAAATTTGCTCCCGACTACAGAGGAATGAACTGATTCCCTTCTTCATCGGAAAAATTTGCTCCCGACTACAGAGGAATGAACTGATTCCCTTCTTCATCGGAAAAATTTGCTCCCGACTACAGAAGAATGAACTGATTCCTTTCTTCATCGGAAAAATTTGCTCTCGACTACAGAAGAATGAACTGATTCCCTTCTTCATCGGAAAAATTTGCTCCCGACTACAGAGGAATGAACTGATTCCCTTCTTCATCGGATAAATTTGCTCCCAAATACAGAAGAATGAACTGATTCCCTTCTTCATCGAAGAATGAACTGATTCCATTCTTCATCGGATAAATTTGCACCCGTATACAGAAGAATGAACTGATTCCCTTCTTCATCGGATAAATTTGCTCCCGACTACAGAAGAATGAACTGATTCCCTTCTTCATCGGAAAAATTTGCTCCCGACTACAGAGGAATGAACTGATTCCCTTCTTCATCGGAAAAATTTGCTCCCGACTACAGAGGAATGAACTGATTCCCTTCTTCATCGGAAAAATTTGCTCGCGAATACAGAAGAATGAACTGATTCCCTTCTTCATCGGAAAAGTTTGCTCCCGACTACAGAGGAATGAACTGATTCCCTTCTTCATCGGATAAATTTGCTCCCAAATACAGAAGAATGAACTGATTCCCTTCTTCATCGAAGAATGAACTGATTCCCTTCTTCATCGGATAAATTTGCACCCGTATACAGAAGAATGAACTGATTCCCTTCTTCATCGGATAAATTTGCTCCCGACTACAGAAGAATGAACTGATTCCCTTCTTCATCGGAAAAATTTGCTCCCGACTACAGAGGAATGAACTGATACCCTTCTTCATCGGAAAAATTTGCTCCCGACTACAGAGGAATGAACTGATTCCCTTCTTCATCGGAAAAATTTGCTCCCGACTACAGAGGAATGAACTGATTCCCTTCTTCATCGGAAAAATTTGCTCACGACTACAGAGGAATGAACTGATTCCCTTCTTCATCGGAAAAATTTGCTCGCGAATACAGAAGAATGAACTGATTCCCTTCTTCATCGGAAAAATCTGCTCGCGAATACAGAAGAATGAACTGATTCCCTTCTTGATCGGAAAAATTTGCTCCCGAATACAGAAGAATGAACTGATTCCATTCTTCATCGGATAAATTTGCTCCCGAATACAGAAGAATGAACTGATTCCATTCTTCATCGAATAAATTTGCCCCCGAATACAGAAGAATGAACTGATTCCCTTCTTCATCGGATACATTTGCTCCCGAATACAGAAGAATGAACTGATTCCCTTCTTCATCGAAGAATGATCTGATTCCATTCTTCATCGGATAAATTTGCTCCCGAATACAGAGGAATGAACTGATTCAATTCTTCAACCAATAAATTTGCTCCCAAATACAGAGGAATGAACTGATTCCATTCTTCAACCAATAAATTTGCTCCCAAATACAGAGGAATGAACTGATTCCATTCTTCAACCAATAGATTTGCTCCCGAATACAGATGAATGAACTGATTCCATTCTTCAACCAATAAATTTTCTCCCAAATACAGAAGAATGAACTGATTCCATTCTTCATCGGATAAATTTTATCCCAAATACAGAAGAATGAACTGATTCCATTCTTCATCGGATAAATTTGCTCCCGAATACAGAAGAATGAACTGATTCCATTCTTCATCGGGTAAATTTGCTCCCGAATACAGAAGAATGAACTGATTCCATTCTTCATCGGATAAATTTGCTCCCGAATACAGAGGAATGAACTGATTCCATTCTTCAACCAATAATTTTGCTTCCAAATACAGAAGAATGAACTGATTTCATTCTTCATCGGATACATTTGCTCCCGAATACAGAAGAATGAACTGATTCCATTCTTCTTCATCGGAAAAATTTGCTCGCGAATACAGAAGAATGAACTGATTCCATTCTTCATCGGAAAAATTTGCTCCCGAATACAGATGAATGAACTGATTCCATTCTTCAACCAATAAATTTGCTCCCAAATACAGAAGAATGAACTGATTCCATTCTTCATCGGATAAATTTGCTCCCGAATACAGTGGAATGAACTGATTCCATTCTTCATCGGATAAATTTGCTCCAGAATACAGAAGAATGAACTGATTCCATTCTTCATCGGATAAATTTGCTCCCGAATATAGAAGAATGAACTGATTTCATTCTTCATCGGATAAATTTGCTCCCGAATACAGAGGAATGAACTGATTCCATTCTTCAACCAAGAAATTTGCTCCCAAATACAGAAGAATGAACTGATTCCATTCTTCATCGGATAAATTTGCTCCCGAATACAGAGGAATGAACTGATTCCATTCTTCATCGGATAAATTTGCTCCCGAATACAGAGGAATGAACTGATTCCATTCTTCATCGGATAAATTTGCTCCTGAATACAGAGGAATGAACTGATTCCATTCTTCAACCAATAAATTTGCTCCCGAATACAGAGGAATGAACTGATTCCATTCTTCATCGGATAAATTTGCTCCCGAATACAGAGGAATTAACTGATTCCATTCTTCAACCAATAAATTTGCTCCCAAATACAGAAGAATGAACTGATTCCATTCTTCAACCAATAGATTTGCTCCCGAATACAGATGAATGAACTGATTCCATTCTTCAACCAATAAATTTTCTCCCAAATACAGAAGAATGAACTGATTCCATTCTTCATCGGATAAATTTTATCCCAAATACAGAAGAATGAACTGATTCCATTCTTCATCGGATAAATTTGCTCCCGAATACAGAAGAATGAACTGATTCCATTCTTCATCGGGTAAATTTGCTCCCGAATACAGAAGAATGAACTGATTCCCTTCTTCATCGGAAAAATTTGCTCTCGACTACAGAAGAATGAACTGATTCCCTTCTTCATCGGGAAAAATTTGCTCCCGACTACAGAAGAATGAACTGATTCCTTTCTTCATCGGAAAAAATTTGCTCCCGACTACAGAAGAATGAACTGATTCCCTTCTTCATCGGAAAAATTTGCTCTCGACTACAGAAGAATGAACTGATTCCCTTCTTCATCGGAAAAATTTGTTCCCGACTACAGAAGAATGAACTGATTCCCTTCTTCATCGGAAAAATTTGCTCCCGACTACAGAAGAATGAACTGATTCCCTTCTTCATCGGATAAATTTGCACCCGTATACAGAAGAATGAACTGATTCCCTTCTTCATCGGATAAATTTGCTCCCGACTACAGAAGAATGAACTGATTCCCTTCTTCATCGGAAAAATTTGCTCCCGACTACAGAGGAATTAACTGATTCCCTTCTTCATCGGAAAAATTTGCTCCCGACTACAGAGGAATGAACTGATTCCCTTCTTCATCGGAAAAATTTGCTCCCGACTACAGAGGAATGAACTGATTCCCTTCTTCATCGGAAAAATTTGCTCCCGAGTACAGAGGAATGAACTGATTCCCTTCTTCATCGGAAAAATTTGCTCCCGACTACAGAGGAATGAACTGATTCCCTTCTTCATCGGAAAAATTTGCTCGCGAATACAGAAGAATGAACTGATTCCCTTCTTCATCGGAAAAATCTGCTCGCGAATACAGAAGAATGAACTGATTCCCTTCTTGATCGGAAATATTTGCTCCCGAATACAGAAGAATGAACTGATTCCATTCTTCATCGGACAAATTTGCTCCCGACTACAGAAGAATGAACTGATTCCATTCTTCATCGGATAAATTTGCCCCCGAATACAGAAGAATGAACTGATTCCCTTCTTCATCGGATAAATTTGCTCCCGAATACAGAAGAATGAACTGATTCCCTTCTTCATCGAAGAATGAACTGATTCCATTCTTCATCGGATAAATTTGCTCCCAAATACAGAGGAATGAACTGATTCAATTCTTCAACCAATAAATTTGCTCCCAAATACAGAGGAATGAACAGATTCCATTCTTCATCGGATAAATTTGCTCCCGAATACAGAAGAATGAACTTATTCCATTCTTCAACCAAGAAATTTGCTCCCAAATACAGAAGAATGAACTGATTCCATTCTTCATCGGATAAATTTGCTCCCGAATACAGAGGAATGAACTGATTCCATTCTTCATCGGATAAATTTGCTCCCGAATACAGAAGAATGAACTGATTCCATTCTTCATCGGATAAATTTGCTCCCGAATATAGAAGAATGAACTGATTTCATTCTTCATCGGATAAATTTGCTCCCGAATACAGAGGAATGAACTGATTCCATTCTTCAACAAAGAAATTTGCTCCCAAATACAGAAGAATGAACTGATTCCATTCTTCATCGGATAAATTTGCTCCCGAATACAGAGGAATGAACTGATTCCATTCTTCATCGGATAAATTTGCTCCCGAATACAGAGGAATGAACTGATTCCATTCTTCATCGGATAAATTTGCTCCCGAATACAGAGGAATGAACTGATTCCATTCTTCAACCAATAAATTTGCTCCCGAATACAGAGGAATGAACTGATTCCATTCTTCATCGGATAAATTTGCTCCCGAATACAGAGGAATGAACTGATTCCATTCTTCATCGGTTAAATTTGCTCCCGAATACAGAGGCATGAACTGATTCCATTCTTCAACCAATAAATTTGCTCCCAAATACAGAGGAATGAACTAATTCCATTCTTCAACCAATAGATTTGCTCCCGAATACAGATGAATGAACTGATTCCATTCTTCAACCAATAAATTTTCTCCCAAATACAGAAGAATGAACTGATTCCATTCTTCATCGGATAAATTTTATCCCAAATACAGAAGAATGAACTGATTCCATTCTTCATCGGATAAATTTGCTCCCGAATACAGAAGAATGAACTGATTCCATTCTTCATCGGGTAAATTTGCTCCCGAATACAGAAGAATGAACTGATTCCATTCTTCATCGGATAAATTTGCTCCCGAATACAGAGGAATGAACTGATTCCATTCTTCAACCAATAATTTTGCTTCCAAATACAGAAGAATGAACTGATTTCATTCTTCATCGGATACATTTGCTCCCGAATACAGAAGAATGAACTGATTCCATTCTTCTTCATCGGAAAAATTTGCTCGCGAATACAGAAGAATGAACTGATTCCATTCTTTATCGGAAAAATTTGCTCCCGAATACAGAAGAATGAACTGATTCAGTTCTTCATCGGAAAAATTGGCTCCCGAATACTGAAGAATGAACTGATTCCATTCTTCATAATTGATTCTATTCTTCATCGGAAAACTTTGCTCCCGAATACAGAAGAATGAACTGATTCCATTCTTCATCGGAAAAATTTGCTTCCGAATACAGAGGAATGAACTATATCCCTTCTTCAACCAAGAAATTTGCTCCCAAATACAGAAGAATGAACTGATTCCATTCTTCATCGGATAAATTTGCTCCCGAATACAGAGGAATGAACTGATTCCATTCTTCAACCAATAAATTTGCTCCCGAATACAGAGGAATGAACTGATTCCATTCTTCATCGGATAAATTTGCTCCCGAATACAGAGGAATGAACTGATTCCATTCTTCATCGGATAAATTTGCTCCCGAATACAGAGGAATGAACTGATTCCATTCTTCATCGGATAAATTTGCTCCCGAATACAGAGGAATGAACTGATCCCATTCTTCATCGGATAAATTTGCTCCCGAATACAGAGGAATGAACTGATTCCATTCTTCATCGGATATATTTGCTCCCGAATACAGAGGAATGAACTGATTCCATTCTTCATCGGATATATTTGCTCCTGTATACAGAAGAATTAACTGATTCCATTCTTCATCGGATATATTTGTTCCCGAATACAGAAGAATGAACTGATTCCATTCTTCATCGGATAAATTTGCTCTCAAATACAGCAGAATGAACTGATTCCATTCTTCAAACAATAAATTTCCTCCCAAATACAGAGGAATGAACTGATTCCATTCTTCATCCAATAAATTGATTCCAAATACAGAGGAATGTACGAATTCTATTCTTCATCAGGTAAATTTGCTGCCGAATACAGAAGAATGAGCTGATTCCATTCTTCCTCCGATAAATTTGCTCACAAATACAAAGGATTGAACTGATTCCATTCTTCAACCAATAAATTCTACTCCCAAATACAGCGAAGAATGAACTGATTTCATTCTTCATCAGATAAATTTGCTCCCAAATACAGAGAGAAATGAACAGATGAAATTCTTCACTAATAAATTTGCTCACAAATACAAAGGATTGAACTGATTCCATTCTTCAACCAATAAATTAGCTCCCAAATATAGAAAAATGAATTGATTCCTTTCTTCGCCCGATAAATTTGATCCCAAATACAGAGAAAAATGAACCGATTCTATTTCTCAACCAATAAATTTGCTCCCAAATATAGAGGAATGAACTGATTTCATTCTTCATCTCATAAGTTTGCTAATAATACAGAGAAATGAAATTATTCCTTTCTTCATCCAATAAATTTATTCCCAAATACAGAGTAATGAAATTATTTCATTCTTCATATGATAATTTGCTAATAAGACTGAGAGGAATGTACGGATTCCATTCTTCATCCGATAAATTCGCTCCCAAATACAGCGGAATGAACGGATTCCATTCTCCGTTCAATAATTGCTTCCAAATACAGAGGAAGGAACTGATTCCGTTCTTCATCCAATAAATTTTCTCCCATATACAGAGGAATGAACTGATTCCGTTCTTCATCCAATAAATTTGTTCCCATATACAGAGGAATGAACTGATTCCGTTCTTCATCCAATAAATTTGAGTCTATATATAGAGAGGAAAGAACTGATTCCCTTCTTCATCCAATAAATTTGGTCTCAAATTCAGAGGAATTAACTGATTCCATTCTTCATCCGATAAATTTGCTCCCAAATATAGAGAATGAACTGATTCCATTCTTCATCCAATAAATTTGCTCCCATATACAGAGAGGAATGAACGGATTCCATTCTTCATCCGATAAATTTGCTGTCAAATACAGAGAGGAATGAACTGATTCCATTCTTCAACCAACAAATTTGCTCCCATATACAGAGGAATGAACTGATTCCATTCTTCATCCGATAAATTTGCTCCCAAATACAGAGGGGAATGAACTGGTTCCATTCTTCAACCAATAAATTTGCTCCCATATACAGAGAGGAATGAACTGATTCCATTCTTCATCCAATAAATTTCCTCTTAAATTCAGAGGAATGAACTGATTCAATTTTCCATCCGATAAATTTACTACCATATCAATTTATTCTACAACGCTGCTGATCGTAGAAGTAAATAAGGAAATCTTGGACGATCAAATTTTATTAGAATTTGTGTTCCTGATTATTATCTTTACAATTGAATTGTGTTCTGACATTTTGTTGCCAACTTTCGGAAGTCGACGTTCTTGTCTTCCACTGATTCTCACACCACAGAGACAAACCACAGGCCTATATTACATTACGACGAATTTCTGTAAATTACTATAAATAGCTGTCCTGTATTCTATGAATATTGTAAAATATTGTAAATATGAACTTTATTAAATATAGGTATTGTTACGTGCGCTGGCTATTATTTTCTTTCATTGTTACTGGTTTGCTATTTTTCATGTTTAATCAATTATTAAGGAAATAAGCGAAAGTAGATTCTACATAATCTACATTTTTGATATAGCTGACTGTAACAGAATATGGTGTCTGATAGTAATCTGCATTCATATTTCATATAAAATTCAGATATTGTTCATAAAATACATTTTGTCAGTTGTACAATATAGCCAGCAGACATGTCTAAGTTTAACGCATTTTTTCGTCATATTCTGTGAGGATCCACAAATGGAAAAGTTAAACGATCTCAAGAAATCCAGCTTAGTAAATTTAGGTAACCATCTTGAGCTTAATGTTGAAAATTCGATGAGGAAGGATGATATTAAATATGTGTTAGTTCAACAGTTGGTTGAGGATGAAGTGTAAACCCAGAATGCATTGGATGAAATTGGTAATGAATCAGCGACTTAAGGTTCATCAGCTGTAGAACTTGAAAAGATAAAATTGAGGCTGGGCTTGAGAAATTAAAGTTAGAAGCCGGGTTTAAAAGGGAGCAATTAGAAGCAGAGTTTAAACATAAGCAACTAGAAGCTGATCGTGAGAAATTGAAATTTGAAGAGGGAAGCCGAGATAAAGGTGTTCATCAGATTAAAGTTGAAAAAGTGTTAGAACTCGAAAAAATTAAACAGGCTAATTCTAAAAATGCAGATAAATCTAGGTCAGATATTTTTAACGAAAATTCAAGTTGTGCCTCCTTTTAATGAAAAGGATTCAGACAAATATTGTCCGTTTTAAGAGAAAACCTATAAAATGTGAGTGGCCAACAGAAAACTGGGTATATATGTTGTTAGGTGTTTTGTGTGGTAGGGCACAAAAAAGTTTATGCTTCCATTCCTGAGGGCGGAATAGATGATTGTGAATTCTTGAAAAATGCTATTTTTCAGGGCTATGAACTAAATCCAGATTCTTATTCGAGTAGAATGAAGTTTAGGATTTGGACATAATAGCACAAGCACATATGTAAAATTCAGAAGGGAACAATCAGATGGGTTTGGTAAATGGTGTAAGGTAGTAGTGTATGGGTGATTTTAAGAAATAAGAGATTTAACTGAACAATTCAAAAATCATGTTAGTGAGAATACTTCATCATCAAGTACGTGGTGTTCGATGTCGAACGGCCGTGGCCCTCTGCACAAAACATCTCCATTCATTCCGGTCTTGAGCCTTCCTTCCCAACTCCACCATCGTTAGCCCGCACATCTCCTTGATATTGTCACTCAATCTAGTTTTAGGCCTTCCTCTCGTTCTTGTACCATAGACTGATCCAATTAGTAGTGTTCTTTCCAGAGTATTGTGTTTCCGAACCTGGTGTCCAGTAAAAGTTAGTTTTCTTTCATCCAAAATGTCAAGTGATCTTTTTTCGATATTGATCTTTTGTAGAACTTCCATGTTAGTCTTTTTCTCAATCCGGCTTATCCTAAGGACTCTTCTATAACACCATAGTTCAAAACTTTCTAATCTTTTCCGATCTGTAGCTTTTAAAACCCAACATTCTGAGCCGTATGATGCGATGGGGAAAACAAGTGATTTGAGAAGCCGCTTCATTGAGAATACTTAGGTTTATTTAAATGAAAAAAAGCTATCCACCTGTCGTGAAACAACTGTCTGTGCTGATGATTATGTACTGGCTCACAAGGATTCAAGGTCATATGGTAAAAAGTTTAATAGGCCAAAGGACAATAGGGATGGTGATAAGCACACTGGTACAGATGTACATCAAAGGTCTAGTTTTGATTCTCATGTCAAGTCTCAAAGCAGAAGTTTGAATAGCAAGTCTACTAGTAGCAGTTCTGTAATGAGTAGTGATAGGTGATGAAGTCTTGTATATGAAGAGAGATGATTGCAGGGATGAAGAAGTAAAATCCTGAGTCGTAGATTGCATTTATTCCACACAGCAAGGGGTTATGTACAGTGGTGCTCTGAAAGGCGTACAGCTCGTGCCAAGAGAAGCAAGAAGACTCCTTATGTGCATGCACGGAGTGCTGGCCTCGCGACTCATGCGCATGCATTTGTAACGTACAGAACTTATGAATTATAAAGGGTGCATATATGAAAGATAATATATACAATAATCTACAATGTGTAATTATTGTAAGAAACTAGGTCACAGGGTGTCTCAGTGTTTAAGTGTGTTTCCAGTAGAGACTAACACTGTAAATGACCACGTTTTTGACAGGAAGCCTGTTAATTCCAGTGTTTGTTCCAGAAGTGTTGATAAGGTTTTACGACCATATACTGCTAAGGGTTTTATTAGAGCTTATGGAGGTTTTCCGTGCCCTGTTTGTATCATGCATGACACTGGTTGTACCCAATCTCTTGTTTTGAGAAGAGGGTTGGTTTGTGATAATGTCTCAATTATTGTTTGTTCAACAGAATTGCCTTGTGCAGACATGTTGGTTTGAGGTGCTGTATCTACTGAAGACTGTTCTACTGACCTATCAAATAAAGACATGTTAGTTCACGATACTTTTTCAACTGTTGACTATTCTGCCAACACGTCTGGTAATGAGAAGGTAGTTCCTGCTAATGTTTATGCTGTCAATTGTTCTACCATCCTGTCTCGGGAAGACATTTTGGTTTCTGATGTCATATCCTCTGACTGTTCTATAAACCAGTCTTGTGAAGACACTTTAGTTACCTTGGTTTGTAATAATGTCTTTGCTGATGATAACGTTAACTTGTCTGAAACATTTTTGTTTAATCATTTGATACTGATTTGTCTGATGCCATTCATGTGTCAGTTAAAACTAGCAGTTTGTTATTCAATGGTTGTCGTGATCATATATATCTCCTATTTCCTTAGTGATTCTTCACCTCTACTATTTAAATCTAGTAATATTTCTTTGTCCTCAGTTTCATTTGTATTTCAGCTATCTACTTATAATCAATGAAAAATTAAGAGAAAAATATAAAAATTAGTTGAACAGTCATGTAAGTATCCTCATAAGTAAAATATCATTTCCAGAGACCCATTTTGAGTCCAGTCTGTACCAATGTTGCAGTCCCCCATTTTAAGGGTTAAGTCAGACCAGGACCAGGTATATATGGTGATTAAGACCTCTTTAGGCTTACTATGCAAAGTTTGGGCAACAGTAAAGAGAAACCACAAAGACAAATGCCTAAAGAACATTATAAAACTTATTGAGCTTGAAATGCATTCCTTTTCTAAGTTCTCTGATTTTTTTTTTAGTTCGTTACAGTTAACTGTGGCTGTTTTCATTTTTCCATTGAAACATTTATTGCATTGACCTGTTATACACAGTCCACCCTCCCTACTCGCGGGTTCTTTCTTCGTGATTTTGATTGTTCGCGATACAGAGAAACGTATAACCTATAAATAAAAAAAATCACATTTGCAGTTTTACAATAACTACTTTTATGACCCAACCATTTCAAACTGACCACTCTCCATAGCCCCCAGCATGCTTTGTGACATTGCCTCACAATACCCCATCTCTCGTTCACAACGCCTCAGCCTTCAACGTTCCTCCTCGTGTGTGCATCTCCTGCTTTTGTCTTTTTTGTGTAGTATCACATTGTGATGTAAAAATCTATACATATCCAGTGTAGTTAGAGTGAATTTAGTATAAAACGTAATATATACTGTGCATTACGCTACCCCATACGCCAAACAGTCAACGGCTCATAGAGTTGCATCATGCTTCAAACCTACAGTGTAAAACTTCATAAGTAAATGCTTTGTGGGGCTGTAGTGACCCTTTTTTATTCTAATTTTTATTGTATTAGTATATTCATTGTGTAATACTGCAATGTTATTGTTATATTAGACTCTGTACAGTACTGTATACAAAATACCGTACTTTACAGTAGTAATGCAGATATAGACTATGAGTAAAATGAGTTTAAATGGCACGAGTCGACCTGTCGAAAACCCCACATGTAGGTGTAAGGGTGGCAATGACTCATGTTTTATGTACCTTAGTCTTACTGTTTACATAGTACACATGTTTACATGTACTGTACACTTACTGAATAAGTTAATTTATTATTATAATACTTATATTGTGAAAGAAACCAAGTAAAAACAATATTAGGCAATGGGCAATGAGTTGGTGGTTCAGGAGTTAACTCACCCTAGGGCAGCAAGTATTTACAGATTCTCGCCTGCCTCTGTTACCTAACCCAGTTAATAAGGAAGGCTGACTGTATTATTATCGATAGCTTGTAAATTCTGGGACATGAGAGCTTAGATGGAAGAATACAATAATCATAATTACAACATGCTGCAACATGAAATACAGAAGTTGAGGAAAATGGGCTGATTGGCATACATGAAAAAAAAAACCGATTTCTAGGTATAGTGTTCTATTCTTCGTTTCGTATCACACTAAAATTTACCCAATAGTACCATAATAATGTACAGTACTATAGCAGTATACAGCTAAAAAGGGTAAACAAATGTGGCCCTTTTTTAAATTAGAAAACTATTCTATTATATTTTTCACAATTTAAAAAAAGGGGTTGTAAATCTATTAGCTCTACTTAAAAAGATGCATCAAACTAAAAGTTACACAATAGAACAATGAAAATGGATTTTTGAAGCAGAGAAACAGCTAAAAACTTAAAAAAACTGGCCCACGCGGGCAAGCGGGTAATGTACCCGGGTATCTCTATCCACGCCCACTTTGCTATTAATAGGTTAACTGTGAATATTTCATGAAGCTTGTAAAATATTGTAAATATCTTTATTCTTAAATATAGTTATTGTTATGTTTGCAGGCTATTTATTTCTTTTTCTGTAACCTTTTTTTTACTATTTTTTCATGTTAAATCAATTATGAAGGGAATAAGACATTAAAGTAAAGTTTACATAACCTACTTCACCATAACCGTAACCACCAATTACCTAAAAATAGTTCTTAGAAATTAAGATATCTAAACTTGAAGTTATTCAGTTAAAAAAAATATCTGAATAGCCATCATACAACTTCAGTTTGTAGAATCTGAGAAGGCAAAGTAGTTTATAAGTAGTGGCCATTTCTTTTTTCAAAGATAAACAGACGGAAGAAAAAGTATATTGGAAATCACTGGCGACGAATTGGCGACGAGATTGTGAAAGAAACAAACGAACATAATCATGTGAAGGATGTAGCTGAAAGTGAAGCTAAAAAATGAGGGAAATCATATGTAAAAAAAAAAGGCGAAATCAATCACAGAAGCATCGCATGCCCTTATATTGAACTCATAGAGTGCAGTGAACCAGCAGCAGGCAAACTTCCGAAACCTCAGACTATTAAAAGGACTGTAAAGAAAATTATTTATCAAAATAATTCTCTGTTACTACCAACACAGCGCCAAAGCTAATTGATTTTTACAGACAAATATACCAAATCATAGAGGTGATTCTTTTTTTATTATATAATTCTAGCCCTACTCAGAAATGGATATTAATTTTTGCTACCCAACGAAACACTAAGTATCTTTGCAAGTAGTGACAATTGGTATTGTGGTTACACACTCAGGATCGTGCCACTGCTATTCTACCAATTGTACATGATACATGGCCTCAAGGAAGATGACGCAATCCCATTGATCTTTATGACTTATTCTCTTATTCTTTATGACTTATTCTCTGATAAATACTTTTAGAAAAGATTAAAGAGCATAAATAATTTTCGATTCCATCGTCTATAATACTTGACTTTGAACTTGCTATGATGAAGTCACGCAGAATAGACATTCTAAATGTAGTTTTAAAAGGACGTTCCTTCTACTTTTCTCAATATATCTTTCGTGTCATACAAGCAAGTGGAGTGAAACGGAGATACGAAATAGATGCAGATTTCGCCTTGCATCTTCTTTATTTACCTATATTGGCATATATGCCTGTTAATATGGTTGTAACTGCATTTGAATTATTGTGTGATAACGAAGTCTTATCCGCCGGAATCAGAAGCTATTGTGAACTATTTCAAGGATATCTGGATAGGGTGGCATAACAATAGAATTGCTGTAGACCACCAAAATTTGAGCTCGCTATGTAGAATGCGTATGAAGCCGATTTGAATTTTGTACCGAAAACAAAGATGGCACAGGACGTTTGAAACACATGCAGCTGGACACCATCCCAATATATTATTATTATTATTATTATTATTATTATAATTATTTCTTGCTAAGCTACAACCCTAGTTGGAAAAGCAGTATGCTATAAGCCCGAGTGCTCCAACAGGGAAAAAAGCCCAGTGAGGAAAGGAAACAAGGAAAAATAAACGGATTTTGAGCGAAGCGAAAAATCTATTTTTGGGTGAGGTAGCCATGTCGTCCTGATGGAAGTTCCTAAATGGTAGCTTTCTAGGGTATATTTGACTACAGTGATATTCCCAGAGAATTTTACCTTAAGGTATCCAGAATTCTAACTCCTGGAGCGAATATCCCTAAATAATCTCACAGGGATATCACATAATATCAGAGGACGTATTCTTGACACGTCACATAGCTATCTTCGCCCCGAACAGTATTAACGCTTTGAGGGGGATATAGTGACAAGAATCCGAAACAAGAATGAAAAGAGAGCCGTTCATAAGGCATCTCTCCTATTCCGTTTCCAGTGTGTATCTGATGAAGGCGGTAGTGCCCTCTTTATTCCTTGTAGCGATATACGAGGTGGTACAGATACTGTATTATAGGGAGGGGTCAATAAGCCCTTTTACAATAAAAGGAAGGGCGGGTCCATCAGGACGACATGGCTACCTCATCCAAAAATAGATTTTTAGCTTGGCTCAAAATCCTTTTTTGGGCTCAGGCCATGTCGTCCTGATGGAAGTTTACCAGAGCATTACTGTATCTGTGGATTCTCAATCAGTGCCGTACTCTCAAGAAAGTATTTTCCTGGTCCGTCTAGACCTAGAGACCTATGATGTTACCGTCATACATCATTTCATCTAAGCATGAACTATGTTAGTGCTTCCTGCCCCCTACAGGGATGAGTCATACTAGACTCTGGAAAAGTCTCGAGGAGTACATAAAAACTTATGGATGACAAAATGACAAGCTTGTATAGTGGTCTCACCCTATACATTATAAAGCAAGTTTGTATAAGAGTCGCCAAAATCAGAATGAATTTGTGACACCTTCCCCAAAGTGACTACTCTTAATAACTATCGGATAAAGGACATATCCGCATAGGAACAAATTTCCATCTCTGCCACTCTCCCGTTAGGGTACCACCTCAACCCTTTCTACGGAAGGGTTAAGGAGAGTGGACTTTTGCTTGAATCAGGGAACAATCTTGAAAGACATACCATGATAAAAATATCCATATTTTAATCTTAATGCTCAGTACATATCTAATAAAAATGAGTGTGGGCGAATAAAACGCAGGGTTCACTATGAACTAGTTTATTAAAATTTAATAAACGTGCATATCAGATCTACCTTTATAAAATTTATAAAAAGTGGATGATATCCATTAAAGCACAAAGAAAACAGTCAACAGAAAATATTGTTTCATCTGCCATGAAACAGACTTGCCACTTCAATTGAATTAGTAATAATGCTACAGTCTGCATACTGTTTAATTACACGAGCGTAAGAAACGCTTGGCACAAGTGTCCGTATTATGCTATAGTTCACCAACGTCAATGGAACAGTTCGTAAGGACACTTTCGTGGCCTATCGTTCAGTGTGTAGTACACACAGTGACTACACACCCACCCTCTTAATTAATCGTCCCAAATTGATTACACTGTTCCTCGCAGATTTTAAACAGAAGGTTAAAGGATTCTACCTGCTGCTACCACAGATTACTTGAGTTGCTCCACTTGCTTCGCATAGTGCATAAAGAACACCTTGGATGACCACCAGCTGATGAACGAACAAAGATGTTCAAGGTCCATATAAATAAGGAAATTTTATGGAAGAAGCAACTCCTCTCAGATCACAACTAGCTTGTGTACTGTCAGGACCCGATTTGCGAATAACACGGGTGAGTTCGCCCTTAGCTATGGATAACTTTGAGCCCGAGGTTTCTCCTCTGAAAAGCTGTCCTCCCATAAAGTCTGAAGTTCTATGAAGATAGACCTTTAGGCACCCCACTGGACATAGAGATACATCTTCCTTCAGAGGGCAGATTCTCATGGGTAGCATGTTCTTGGTAAGAAACTAGGGAGAGAAAATCATGAGATGTAGATTTCTGGTTTTCAGCGATGAAGCGAAGACAGTCGACTTCTGTACTTGCTGAGACAGGGATGGATCCGGTAGCGGTACAAATTTTAGGCGTAGTTCCAATGCCAGAGGGAACCACACGCTATTTGACCACTTGTGGGCCACTATTGCCGCCTTCCCTTTGAAGGATCTCAGTTTGTCAAGGACCTTCAAAAGGAGTTTGTGCGGAGGGAACAGATAAATACCGGACCATCTGTTCCAGTCTAGGGACATAGTGTCCACGGCCTCCGCTAGCGGATCCTCGTATGGGGACACATAACGATCTATTTTCTTGTTTTTCGTCGCAAAGAGGTCTATCTGCAGCTCCGGGACTTGACTCGAGATGAAGGAGAACGATCCTGCGTCTAGGGACCATTCTGACTCTATTGGTGTAAACCTGGATAGAATGTCCGCTGTCACATTGCGGAACCCTTGAATGTGAACTGCTGACAGGTGCCATTTCTTCCTTTCTGCCAAACGAAAAATGGCCAACCTCACTTGGTTGATTTGAGGTGACCTCGACCCTTGTCGACTCAGGCATCTCACTATCACCTCGCTGTCTAGAACCAGTCTTATGTGGGTCGAGTGGCGAGGAGATACCTTCTTTAAAGTCAGAAGTACTGCCATGGCTTCTGGAAAGTTGATGTGAAATGACTTGAAGAGATTGGACCAAGCTCCTTGGACTCTCTTCTGATGAGAGTGACCTCCCCAGCCTTCCTTTGAAGCGTCTGTGTGGATAGTTACTGACGGGGGAGGAGGTTGAAGAAGTATTGATTTCTTCAGTTGCTTGGCATTGGACCACGGCTTGAGAAGCGTTCGCAGTCGAGTTGGTAGAGGTCTTATTAGATCTCTTCGCGCGTTTGATGCGTATTTCCTCCAGACTCCTGTTGCATTCTTTAGCTGTGCTCTTAGCACTGGATCTGTTATTGAAGCAAACTGTAGAGCCCAGCACTCTCTCCTGTTCGCGTCTTGAAATCCGTTTGGATTTCAGCAGTCTCTTGACAGATCCTGCTATTTCCTTCCTCTTCTTCCCAGGAATGGAAAGTCGATGTGACTCCAAATTCCAATGGATTCCCAACCACTGAAATTTTTGAGCTGGAGAAAGTCGAGACTTTTTGATATTGATCTTGAATCCCAGATATTCCAGGAACTGGATCACTATCTTAGAAGCTTGCATGCATTCTGTCCTGGATGCTGCCCACACCAGCCAGTCGTCCAAGTAGGCTAATACTTGGACCCCCTTTAGGCGTAATTGACGGACGGCTGCGTTCACGAGCTTCGTGAAAATCCTTGGGGCTATGTTTAGCCCGGAAGGCATGGCTCTGAAGGCGTAAAGTTTTCTATGTAACTTGAAGCCTAGGTAGGAGGAGAGGTGGCGATTAATTGGAACATGCCAATAAGCGTCAGACAAGTCTATAGAGACAGTATATGCCCTCTTGGGCTGTAGGGTCCTTATGTGTTGAAGTGTGAGCATTCTGAACTTATAGTTCATAATGAACTTGTTGAGTGGTGACAAGTCTAGAATGACTCTGAGCTTTTCTGAGTCCTTCTTTGGAACACAAAACAGCCTCCCTTGGAATTTGATGGACTTAACTTTCCGTATCACTCTTTTGTCTAAGAGCTCTCGGACGTATTCTTCCAGAACAGGGGTTGAGTGTTGGGAGAATTGAGGAAATTAAGGTGGAGGGCTGCTCCCACTCCAACCTAGGCCATTCTTTATTCGGCTGTGGGCCCAGGGATTGAAGGTCCAGCGATCCCTAGATAGCTGTAGCCTCCCTCCTACTGGAAGCATCTCACTTCTGCTGTTGTGGACCTGAGGCCTTGCCTTCTTGACCACGTCCTCCCTTGGATCCCCTTCCTCTTGAAGGGCGTCTAGAAGAACCTCTGGCTGTTCCTCTAGCCCTCGAACGAAAGGAAGAAGTCTGCCTTTCGAAGGCTGGGTTAAAAACTGGCGACTGAGTCGCCACTTGTTGAGGTACCAGTTGGTACGTGGTTGGAGGTTGTGCCATTATCTGAGGCACCGTGGTCACAGGAAGTTGTTGCTGTTGTTGCTGTCGGTAAGGTATAGCCGGCTGAGAAGACGGCCTAGGCCTTTTTGTCTTCCTCTTGGGTTGGGGACCCTCATCCTGAGAAGACTTCCTCTTAAGATCTAAGCCCCACTTTTTGAGAAGGATCCTATTCTCTGTGGCGCCCTTGTCTACTACCTTTTTAACCCTATCGTTGGGAAAGAGGTCTTTACCCCAGATACTAGAGGAGATCAGTTTCCTCGGTTCGTGCCTCACCGCAGCCGAGGCAAACACAAACTCTCTACAGGCATACCTAGCTTTAATAAAGCTATAGAGATCCTTCGTAACTGTGGCCAGATGAGTTTTGGCCACTACCATGAACATGTCCTGGTTCTTGGGGTCACTTGCCATCGTTTCTAATGTCGTTTGCAACGACATCGATGCCGCAAGTCTTTCCTTCGTCTCTTGCTCCCTGCACAAGAGAACCTCCGACAGCTTAGGTTGTTCCTCACCGAACTGACGTTCAGCAATATCAGCTTCCGGCTTCCCGACTGAGAAGGTAAGGTGTACGTCCTTCCAGTCTCCTTGGTCCAAGGGCAAGGTCAGGGATAACGGCTTGCACTCCTCCAAGGAGGGGCATGGTTTCCCTGCCTCCACCGCCTTTAAGGCTGCCTTATATCCCTTTTCCATGAAGGGAAAGGCTCTGGTAGGAGAGGCCACAAAAGAGGGAAGCTTCTTACTCAAGGCTGGCACCTTTGAGTTCATGAAGCCCCTCTCTTTCATCGAGCTCGATAGTAACGCCTGAGCTTTACTATGGTAAAAAACTATGGCCTTCGGCTCAGTCTCCTCCTTTGAGGCTGGCTCCTTCCTAAGGCGGACATAACAGTCCGGGTAGGAATCTTTATTGGGCCAAAATTCCACCTCTTCCAGGGGAATTGCTCCCAACTTTTCAGATATGACGATCTTCCCGATTGTCATTGGCATGTGTTCGGCATACCTCCAAGGATTGGTATCCGAGCACAAAGGGAGATCCTTCACGTTGAGTCGCTTCTGGGGCCCACGTGATGCTGCAAGTCTACGTATCTCCAGTTTCATAGCAGCCTCCTTCTCATCATTCTTCTTCTGAATTTGTTGGATCATCTCAACAATAGAAGAAAGAGTCCTTCCCAGGTCATCTGGGATAGCAGACGATGTAGAGGGAACAGGTTCTGGGTCCGGAACCGATGTAACCGACACCTCATCGATTTCTTCCTCTTCTACTTGAGGAGCCTGGCACAGCTCCTCCTCTTGACCTTCTCCTAGAAGGTCCTTCTCTGTAGAATCCGACACCTCTGACATCCTATCGTCCAATTGGATGTCTTGAAGGGCGGCCGAGACTTCAGAATCCACCGGATTCTGGGCAGTTGGTATCTCCCCCTGAGGCTGGGGGATGATTGCATCAGCCGATGCTTTAGGGAAAAGGTAGGACCTCATCTTCTCATTTGGAAGGTAGGGGCCTGAGGTGTTTTTCTGAAAACCCCTCACCCAGGATCGCAACTTTTCCCTGGCAGCATCCCTTGACTCCGTCGACTTGGGGTCGTCAAAAGCCTCAGTAATCAGGTTAGAACATACTGTACAAACCTGAGGGTCCCAATACCGGAGATCAACTTTGGAGGCTGCGCATGCTGCGTGCCTCCTACAATGTTGATGTCCACAGAAGTACTTACTGCGGACATTACAGAACACACTCCCGCACTTCGGATGGTCCTCCTGTAAAGAGAAGAAAAATCCATGAGTATCAAGTGAAGGCTTTTCACTTATATTGAAACATTTAGCTTATATAGAAAAGCTATAAAAGAAAGAAGGAAAGACACATACTTGTATTTCCTGTCCAGTCAATTGCCGTAACCTCCCAAGATATTAAAACTAAGGTTAATTCTATACTAGAATACCTTATGTAATTTCCTAAACGGAAATTTAATGTGTAGTTTTAATATACGGGATTGAAAGAATACAGAAAGAACTCACTTTCTATATAAAGTACGGTCTCAACAAAAGGCTGTACAAGATAACATTAAGTATGATGAAGAACTTTAGTGTTATCACAAACTCTGTACAGCAGTTTCTACTAATGCAGTGTGTACTACACTACGAATATAGCAACTACTGTACATCGCATGCTATTGTGCCGGCCGGCAACTACCCCTTTATAGATCAAAGATATACCATCTTTAACTAATAGGCGGCAGCCCACTGATTCGCGATTGTGTGCCGGCCGGCAATCATTGCCAGCCGACAGCTGAAAACACTAAAACCCGGCTGCCGGCCGCTAATCGTAGCGGCCAGCGGATTCGGGCTGTGATTCCACTGCCGGCCGACAAAGGTAATAAAACCATGCCCGCCGACAGTAGCCAAGAACCAGAGAACCTCTACCTGCCCGGCTGTCGGCTGTCAAGCCGGCAGCCGGGATAGGGGTGCAACACAATAGTCAGAGAAACAGTATGGATGTAAGGTTATAAGGCGGTATGCCATACGACCTTCCATCCAGAAAGAGTGAACTTATGGAAGGGGAGAATGTAGCATTCAGGCTTCCAAAGAATCCACAGCCTGCCTGGCTCTACCGGCAGACATGGAAGAGAGACCAAGGGAGGTCTGGGGTTCACTCTGCAAAGAACAAAGGGTCTCTGCCGGCCGGCACGTAATGTCGGCCGGCAGAGAGCTGAGCCAGTCCTCCATCCTAACCTATGCTAGGTACGGAAGAAGGACTATGGCCAGGAAAATAAAATAAAGAGAGGTGGGGAAGGGATAAGGGTACTAAAGACTTCGTTCTAGCAAGAGACACACTCAGCAGTTAGGGAAGCTCATCCTAACCAAGAGTTGTCTATTAGGGAGGAAGACTGGCAATGGTTGCTCTCCTCCTCCCAACCAGAACAAAGTTAGGTGAAGTTATTTCGCCGGGCAACCGAGAAACTCATTCTCCAGCCCGAGAAAAAATGACACAGGACAGTCTGCTAGGCCACTAGAGGAAGGAATCATCAGAATCCTTCCGACATGGACTAGGGAAGCAAAGCTTCCTGTGTCCGCCCCTAACCTAGCAAAGGAGACTCATTCTCCATGCTAGGAAGAAGCAGACCACAGACTAAAAACTCTGAAGTTCTGCCCAAACCCAAAAACCAGTCACTCTGGTTATCAGGACAGGGCAGAAATATCCTAGAATAGTAATACCTATATTAATATCCAGGTAGAACCACTAGGATTAAGCCAAGGGTTTTCAGAGGGAGGGAGGGATTGAACTTGGCCTCCAGAGGAGGAAAGAACAATCGGGGATGTGTGAAAGTATACTACTGTACCTAGAATACTAGCTAGGTAAGGTGAGAATCGATTACCTAAATCACCAAAACTCTCTCGTATACAATCTTGGAAAAAACATTCAACAATATCTTACATGTATAAAATATTTGCCTATAGCTTCAATAAAATAACACTCGGAAAAACTTATACCATGCATGAAAGTACTAGTGCCAGACGACTAGGCTACGAAGCCTCGCGAAGGGCAGGATCGGTACCTCGACCCGTGTCGAAAGCACCGAGCTAACACTGACCGAACAATATAAGCATTTCTAGAGTAGCTAAATAGCAAAATTATTAAAGCGTAACAAACTGGGAATGTCGCTCTAGCTAACTAACTGACCCATAAGAGCGAGCGATAGCATCCAGGATGCCTCCGGCAGGCAACAGCTCTTGTTTACATTAATATCACTTTTGATTTAATTCAAAACGACAAGAGCTTATATTTATACATAGTAAAGATAATACTCAAGTTTCCAGAGGCAGAAGAGACCGGAGAAGTCATCAAAAAGTTGAATTAAATCCAAAATAACGAGAGAACACAAGGGAAAACACCGAGTAGTTGAGCTACACGAAAAGGAATGAAGAGGGCACTACCGCCTTCATCAGATACACACTGGAAACGGAATAGGAGAGATGCCTTATGAGCGGCTCTCTTTTCATTCTCGTTTCGGATTCTTGTCACTATATCCCCCTCAAAGCGTTAATACTGTTCGGGGCGAAGATACCTATGTGACGTGTCAAGAATACGTCCTCTGATATTATGCGATATCCCTGTGAGATTATTTAGGAATATTCGCTCCAGGAGTTAGAATTCTGGATACCTTAAGGTAAAATTCTCTGGGAATATCACTGTAGTCAAATATACCCTAGAAAGCTACCATTTAGGAACTTCCATCAGGACGACATGGCCTGAGCCCAAAAAAATATTTTAAGAACAGTAACAACATTACAATAAATATTTCGTATATAAACTACAAGAACTGTAACAAAACAAGGGGAAGAGAAATAAGATAGAATAGTGTGCCCAAGCGTACCCTCAAGCAAGAGAACTCTAACCCAAGACAGTGGAAGGACATGGTACAGAGGCTATGGCACTACCCAAGACTAGAGAACAATGGGTTGGTTTTGGAGTGTTGTTCTCCTAGAAGAGCTGTTTACCATAACTAAAGAGTCTCTTCTACCCTTACCAAGAGGAAAGTGGCCACTGAACAATTGCAGAGCAGTAGTTAACCCCTTGAGAGAAGAAGAATTGTTTGGTAATCTCGGTGTTGTCAGGTGTAAGAGGACAGAGGAGAATATGTAAGGAATAGGCCAGAGTATTCAGTGTATGTGTAGGCAAAGGGGAAATGAACCATAACTAGAGAGAGGAATTCAATGTAGTACTGTCTGGCCAGTCAATGAACCCCATAACTCTCTAGCGGTAGTATCTCAACGGGTGGTTGGTGCCCTGGCCAACCTACAATCTACTAAATTTCTCGACATCGTGAAGAAAGAACAAAACTATAATGATATAGAAATCGATCAATATCTGGCGGGCAATTCAATGCAAAAACAGAGAAAAAATATCGCAACTTTCCTGAACTGCTAAAATAATAGTTGATGATTTTCATTCATATACCATTATTGCTGATCATTTACGAGCAATAGCTCATACGGAATAATATCACGCGGAAAAGAAATCAATGAAGAGCAATGAGGCCCTTCATAAAATGCCCGCTCGACAGAATTTCAAAGCGATAGTGATTTGCTAGCTGCATGCACTGCTAATCCGTGCGGTTCCAGTGTAGCAGCTGATTAGAAAAGTACGAGGCCGCTCGGGAAAAATCATCTCATGTGAAGACATACCTCTCAATGAGCGGAAATATTTCTTAGGAAAAAAAACCACTACTGTGAAGAGAGCCTCAGGGTACTGTTATTGGCTCATTACTCTTCACATTACTGTGTATACACATGATATGCGGTTTGGCTTAGAAAACAAACCCGTTGCATATGCAGATGATGTTACTTACCCCCTTTGCCTCAATTCCATCTTCTAAATGTAGATCTGGGGTTACTGAATCCTATAATAGAGATCTAGCTAAAATGAGTACATGGTGCAAATTATGGAGCATAAAGTTGAATCCTGACCAAACTCAAAGTATGAGTGGCTCCTAGAAATGTTTCTTTAGCTATATACAACTACTTAAAAGTTTTGGGTGTGATATCTGATTGCACATTTACTTTTGAGAAACACATTTGATCTATTTCTTCTTCAAATGGCTTATTGAGAAAGTCTTATGATTTTTGGTGATCAATCTATCTTGAAGTAGTGTTATATCTCTTTAATTTTATCTTGTATCATGTATTTTTACTGTCAGGTCTTCAGCTGCTGACTTTCGTCTTAATTTGTTGGACACACACACACACTTGTGGTACATCAAATTTCTTATTCCTGATCATGATATTAATCTGCGGTACCACCGTTCATTTAGTTCTTTATGCACGTTACGTAGGAGACTTTTATTTATTATTTTGACCATCCTTTACAGTCAGATCTTTCCATTCTAACAATCTTGCCTTCTACATCTCAATGCTCAACACTACGCAGTATTCTAAAAGTTCTCTATTCCAGCTCGGACCTGATTGTGGAATGATCTTCCTAACCAGGCAACTGAATCGGGAACTTAAGAAGTTCAAACTTTCAGTTGAACATGTTAACATAAGTCTATCTTCATAGTTTATATATGACAGATCTACCTCATTGTTATTATGGATCTTAGATTATTTTATAATTTTTATTCATCACTTTTCATAAAGTTTACCTATTTCCTTTCTTCACTGGGGTATTTCCTTTGTTGAAACTCTTGGGCTTATAGCATCCTGCTTTTCCAACTACTGTTGTAGCTTAGCTAATAATAATAATAATAATAATAATAATAATAATAATAATAATATGGATCGAAAAATTGGGCATTAAAATGGAAAGAGGAACAGGAGCAAGAGCTGACAAACAGGAAGATTCTGGAGTAAATTCTGGTGATGTTGCCGTACGGAAGGTTGACATATAAAACTCTGGAGGTAAATTCTGGTAATCTTGCCGTACGGAAGGTTGACACATAAGACTCTGAGTAAATTCTGAGCATGTTGCCGTACGGAAGGTTGACATATAACACTCTGGAGTAAATTCTGGTGATGTTGCCGTACGGAAGGTTGACATTTAAGACTCTGGAAGTAAATTCTGGTAATGTTGCCGTACGGAAGGTTGACACATAAGACTCTGGAGTAAATTCTGAGGATGTTGCCGTACGGAAGATTGACATATAAGACTCGAGTAAATTCTGGTGATGTTGCTGTATGGAAGGTTGACATATAAGATCTTCTCTGGAGTAAACTCTGGTGATGATGCCGTACGGAAGGTGGATATATAAGACTCTGGAGTAAATTCTGGGGATGTTGCCGTATGGAAGGTTGCCACGTAAGATTCTGGAGTGAATAATGGGGATGTTACCATTCGGAAGGTTTACATATAAGACTCTGGAGTAAATTCTGGGGATGTTGCCGTACGGAAGGTGGACATATAAGACTCTGGAGTAAATTCTGGTGATGTTGCCATATGGAAGGTTGACATATAAGAACTTGTGGAGTAAATTCTGGGAATGTTGCCATACATAAGCTGGACATATAAGACTCTGGAGTAAATTCTGGGGATGTTGCCGTACGGAAGGTTGACATATAAGATTCTGGAGTAAATTCTGGGGATGTTGCCATACGGAACGTTGGCATATAAGACTCTGTAGTAAATTCTGGTGATGTTGCGGTATGGATGGTTGACATATAAGACTCTGGAGTAAATTCTGGTGATGTTGCCGTATGGGAGGTTGACATATAAGACTGGGGTAAATTCAGGTGATGTTGCCGTATGGGAGGTTGACATATGAGACTGGAGTAAATTCTGGTGATGTTGCTGTATGGAAGGTTGACATATAGGACTCTGGAGTAAATTCTGGTGATGTTGCCATACCGAATGTTGACATAAGATTCTGGAGTAAATTCTGGTGATGTTGCCGTACCGAATGTTGACATAAGATTCTGGAGTAAATTCTGGGGATGTTGCCGTATGGAAGGTTGACACATAAGACTAAAGTAAATTCTGGGGATGTTGCCGTACGGAGGTTTGGCATATAAGACGCTGGAGTAAATTCTGGTGATGTTGCCGTAAGGAAGGTTGACACATAAGACTCTGGAGTAAATTCTGGGGAGTTGCCATATGGAAGGTTGACATATAAGACTCTGGAGTAAATTCAGGTGATATTACTGTACGGAAGGTTGACATACAAGACTCTGGAGTAAATTCTGGGTATGTTGCAGCATGGAAGGTTGACATATAAGACTCTGGAGTAAATTCTGGTGATGTTACTGTATGGAAGGTTGACATATAAGACTCTGGAGTAAATTCTGGGCATGTTGCCGTATAGGAGGTTGCCACATAAGATTCTGAAGTGAATTCTGGGGATGTTGCCATTCGGAAGGTTTACATATAAGACTCTGGAGTAAATTCTGGGGATGTTGCCATACGGAAGGTTGACATTAGACTCTGGAGTAAATTCTGGGATGTGGCTGTACAGTAGGTTGACATATAAAACTTTGGAGTAAATTCTGGGAATGTTGTGGCGGGATGTTGCAAGAACAAGCCCCACACCCTGAATCACACCTACTGACAATTGTCCCACAACACAAACTTTCCCCTTACTTTATCAACTGGACTTACTCAGAATATAAATAATCACTTCCACGCTGGTCGAAAAATAATAATCCAGCGTTCACACACGCAACTGCCTTAAGCTTCAGTCAAATCAAAATAAGCATTCACCCAAGACATTCACCACTGTCGTAACCTAACTAAAAACATAAACAAACAATCTCATTTGTACCAACAGTCTTTCTCACAACAAACAATCGATACACTAACTACCTCTCTCTCTCTCTCTCTCTCTCTCTCTCTCTCGATTTGGCAAACAAAAAATAAAAAACATTAATCCTCCACAATGTTGCTGTACAGAAGGTTGACATATAAGACTCTGGAGTAAATTTTTGTGATGTTGCCGTACGGAAGGTTGACATATAAGACTCTGAAGTAAATTATAGGATGTTGCCATACCGAAGGTGGACATATAAGAACTCTGGAGTAAATTCTGGTGATGTTGCCGTATGGAAGGTTGACATATAAGAATTCTGGAGTAAATTCTGGGAATGTTGCCATACGGAAGGTTGACATATAAGACTCTGGAGTAAATTCTGGGGATGTTGCCGTACGGAAGGTTGACATATAAGACTCTGGAGTAAATTCTGGGGATGTTGCCGTACGGAAGGTTGACATATAAAACTCTGGAGTAAATTCTGGTGATGTTGCCGTATGGAAGGTTGACATATAAGACTGGAGTAAATTCTGGTGATGTTGCCGTATGGGAGGTTGACATTTAAGATTTGAGTAAATTCTGGTGATGTATGGAAGGTTGACATATAGGACTCTGGAGTAAATTCTGGTGATGTTGCCGTACGGAAGGTTGACATATAAGATTCTGGAGTAAATTCTGGGGATGTTGCCGTACATAAGGTTGACATATAAGACTCTTGAATAAATTCTGGGGATGTTGTCATATGGAAGGTTGACACATAAGACGAAAGTAAATTCTGGGTATGTTGCCATACGGAAAGTTGGCATATAAAGTTATAAGCTGGACCTGGGAAGCAAACATTACTGATATGATTGAGTAGGAGTGGGCATGTAGTAGGCATGAGGGTGTGAAAAGAACTTGACTGGAACTTTTTAGGGGTTTAAGGTCAAGAAGGAGGCAAATAATTATACGGGTGATAGAACGAAGGAGGATTTGGAGTAAGAAGGTTGGGTGGAGATGGTCTTGATAGCTGTTGAAGAAGAAACATCAAGGCAATTGATCCCTTAGTTTAGGAATTATGGTTGGAATGAAAAAAGATATATATATATATATATATATATATATATATATATATATATATATATATACATACATATATATATATATATATATATATATATATATATATATATATATATATAAATACATATAATCATCATCATCTCCTCCTACGCCTATTGACGCAAAGGGCCTAGGTTATATTTCGCCAGTCGTCTCTATATTGAGCTTTCAACTCAATACTTCTCCATTCATCATCATCTACTTCACGCTTCATAGTCCTCAGCCATGTAGGCTTAGGTCTTCCAACTCTTCTAGTGCCTTATGGAACCCAGCTGAACTATTGGTGAACTAATTTCTCTTGGGTAGTGCGAAGAACATGCACAAACAATCTCCATCCACCCCTCATCATGATATCATCCAAATATGGCACTCGAGTAATCTCTTTTACAGTTTCTTTTCCGATCCTGTGCTGCCATTTAACTCTCAATATCCTTCTGAGGGCTTTGTTCTCATATCTACTAAATCTACTGGAGACAGTTTCATTGTCATACCATGACTCATGTCCATAGAGTAATACCGATCTCACTAAACTGATATATAGTCTGATCTTTATATGTATTTCAGGCGACTTGATTTCCAGATTTTACTTAACTTAGCCATTGTCTGATTTGCTTTTTTTTCAACCTTTCACTAAACTTTAATTCTATAGATCCTTTATTGCAGATTATAGTTCTTGAATACTTAAATGATTCTATCTTATTAATCTTTTCTCCTTCCAATGATATTTCATCTTCCATTGCATACTTCGTTCTCCTCAACTCTGTCTTTCTTCTATTTATCTTGAGCTCAACCTCGTGTGGTATTTCATGAATTCTAGTACGCAAGCATTGCAAATCCTGTCTTGTTCTGCTAACTAGGGCAGCATCATCAGCATACTCTAGGTTTGCTAATTTTCTAACCACCAATCCAGTCCAATCCTTCTCCACCATCTCCAACTGTTCTACGCACTACAAAATCCACGAGGAGGATAAATAATATAGATAAAAACACATTCCTTTGGAGTACTCCGCTGTTCACTGGAAATTCATTTGATAAGACTCCATTAACATTAACTTTGCTCTTGTTATGCTCATGAACAGACTTAATCGAATTTACATATTTAAGAAGAATTCCATAATAACGCAGGACTCTTCACAAAATTGGCCGGTGCACACTATCAAAAGCTTTTTCATAGTCAAAAAATGTCATCAAAAGTGGATTTCTATATTCTACGCATTGCTGTACAACATGTCTGTATATATACATATACAGAATCAATAATATAAAAAAACTCTCTATAACACACAGATTAGGTATGATTTCATTAACAGACCATTTAAATTTATTTTTACTCTAGCCCAAGCTAAAGTGCATCGTATGAGCCATGATCCAGAATAAGAGAACCAAAGTAAGAGAACAGGCACATGCTACCTTTGTACGGCGAATGCTATCTTCTCCACTTCTATAAAAAGTATAGAATGCGTATGCGTATGGACTTAAAACCATTATTACAATTAACACTGCCAAAAAAAACTGTAACAGGTCTTTGCAATCTTGTGTAATTGGTGATTTCGTAAGAAAATAAAATTGCTGCTTTCTTTCTATACAGTAGAAATATTCTAATATACTAATCAAATCTTAAAGGTGAGAAGAAAGGTATATGATTACAATTTACCTACTCCAAAATCTTGTAATTGAAAAAAAAAAATATCCAAGTGAGAACAGTTTACGATTATAATTTGACAACTACAAAATCTTATTGAAAAAAGGATTAAGTTGTGATTTATGGAAGGCCTGCTATGCATGGACTAATGATTAAAATTACAATAACGATAAGGCCTTTATAAATGGCCTTGGTTTGTTATGATTTTCCAAATTTCCAAGGAATTCATTGATTTAAATTGTATAGCATATTTATTACTCTAGTTTTAAACTAGAGATTAATTACAAATAAACTTTGATATATTGTTGCAATAGTTACTGGAGCATGTTTCATTTTATGTATATCTACCCGATGATGAATATACCAGAGTTGAACCAATGCCCATTGTCTCAAAAACTGCCTTTTCTAATGGTCCCAAAAACTGCAATTTTAGATCATAAGAAGGGGCAGCAATGATCATAGAAATCATTAGTAATGTAACTTAAAAAAAAAGATAATTGGGAGTATAAAAATTTTATTCGATTTATTAGATAATTAAAATACTTTCATGTACAGTATACCCGGTATATAGCAAATAGTTAATAAAAAAAAAATATTTAGAAGCATTTGCGGTGAACAATTCCAGGTCCAGATTCGTCGTACTCTTCCTTGGTGACCCACAAGGCCTGGAAGGTGGACAGAGAACCAAGGATGGAACCACCGATCCAGACGGAGTACTTCCTCTCTGGGGGAGCAACGATCTTAACCTTGATGGTGGATGGAGCAAGAGAGGTGATTTCCTTCTGCATCCTGTCAGCAATACCAGCATACATGGTGGAACCGCCAGACATGACAACGTTGGCCAAAAGGTCCTTCCTGATGTCAATGTCGCACCTCATGATGGAGTTGTGGACAATCTCGTGAACACCAGCAGATTCCATACCAAGGAAGGAAGGCTGGAAGATGGATTCAGGAGCACGGAAGCGCTCATTACCAATGGTGATGACCTGACCATCAGGGAGTTCGTAGGACTTGTCAATAGAGGAGGAAGCAGCTGCAGTGTTCATCTCACTTTCAAAGTCCAGGGCAATATAGCAAAGCTTCTCCTTGATGTCACGGACGATTTCACGCTCAGCAGTAGTGGTGAAGGAGTAGCCCTTCTCAGTCATGATCTTGCCAAGGTAGTTGGTGATGTCACGACCAGCCAAGTCCAGACGGAGGATGGCATGGGGAAGAGCAAAACCTTCATAGACGGGCACCATGTGGGAGACACCATCACCAGAGTCGCAAACCTCACCAGTGGTACGACCAGAGGCGTAGAGGGAGAGGACAGCCTGGATGCAGACATACATGGCGGGCATGCTGAAGGCCTCAAACATGATCTGAGTCATCTTCTCACGGTTGGCCTTTGGGTTGAGGGGAGCCTCAGTAAGCATGGTGGGGCACTCCTCAGGGGCAACACGGAGCTCATTGTAGAAGGTGTGGTACCAGACCTTCTCCATGTCGTCCCAGTTGGTGATGATACCATGTTCGATGGGGTACTTGAGGGTGAGAATACCACGCTTGCTCTGGGCTTCATCACCAATGTAGGCGTCCTTCTGACCCATACCGACCATCACACCCTGGTGACGGGCACGGCCAACGATGGAGGGGAAGACAGCTCGGGGAGCGTCATCTCCAGCGAAGCCAGCCTTGACAAGACCGGAGCCATTGTCGCAGATGAGGGTCGCTGCTTCGTCGTCGTCACACATGGTGGAGGTTTACGGTATAAGTATTGCCAGACAAGTACCTTTAAAAGAAAAAAAATGAAGCCGCAATTTTAATTGCAATTTCATTTACCATAAACTATTATTTAGTGTTTAGAAAAATTAATTTTCTTCTGATTTATGTGCTGGAAAACTATTAAGAGAGACAGGAATTATCCTTGTCAAATGATACTAAGTTAGGACGTGTTATCGATCATCATATAAGGTGTACAAGATAAATTACAGTACAAAGGTTTCTTTAAACATAAGACGAAAAAGATAACACTCCTTTTATAAAGGCAAAACGATTGCCAAAATATTAAATTTGATTCTGTAATGATCAATCCATTTATACTACAAACTATCATAACTTAACAGTTTCATTTCAAATCGGTAAAACACTAGTGTGTGAAAAATCAGCTTATAATTGTTATATGACTAAATAAAGCAACAATAACCATGGAAATGGGAGGGTATTTTCTTCAGTATATACGTTTCGAAGTCGGTTAAGATTGAGATTTATTTCAATTGAAACACTGGAAGGATTTCTTTAAATCCCAAATATAAAAGAAGGATAGTCTAAAAGTGATACGAAAACTTTTACCCTTAACTAACAAACATGTTCTAAATTGGTTGTAAGAAATAGATACTCAGACTAGTGCTTTGTGTTATTCTCTAACCAACTTCAGTATAGAATGAAAAGATATATTTTTATAACAGTAAGAATTTCAACTAAAATATTACAAAGGAAAGAGAAATAGAAGAATAGATGTACAGTATAGGACTTTGGGAATAAGCTGGAGCCTGGGTCAGAAAGGTAATTTTGTAACGAGGTGCAGCTGGTGGAAAATATACTTAAAAATTGGACAAAAAAATGGAAGAAAGGAAGGGGAAACAGAAGTAGCGTAGAAAAGGGTGCACTAATAGCTGGAGTAACGCTGTGAGGATCCTTTAATAATGTTTACGGTGTGCCATGCCAGTTATATTAATGCCACTAACCATCCGTTTACTGAGAAAAGGACATCTAAGAGTTACATTTGTGCAAACGAAATGGTTTTATGGCATTGAACAACTATCTTTTTTCCTTATTTCAAATACATTCAAACTTTATTGTGATTGTTGGTTAAAGCCAAAGAAATTATATCAAAAGAAGATTTGAACTTTAAAGAAATAAGAATAATGTTACTCATTTGCAAATAGTAAAAAAAGTGCTGCGAATCCATTCTGAAATGTCCACATTCAGTGTAATTCAAGAGGTACTTTCAAAGTTTTTCGAATGTAAGTCTCAACATTAATTTTAACATTAAATAAAATTTTCTTACGTAACTACACCAATAATTATGTTACCAAATTCACATGGCAATTATGAAAAATTGTATAATACAATCCACTTCACCCGGTTATAAGTGAGACGATTCTATTTTGAAATTGTTACCTAATAATCCAGAAAAATCTTTAAAAACTATGAAATATAATCAGGGATTTCTAAATCAAAATTCACATCACAGAGCTAAAATCGGGATTATGCCTATAAGCAAAGAAAGCATACGACAAAACTCAAACCCATTATTAGAAGGAATAGTTTTAAATTTTACTTAAAAAAAAAATCTTTGGTAGGCAACTTTTCATTAATATTTACACAATCCTTATAGAGGATATACTATTTCGAAATCTATTTTTCGCAACATTAATCAATGAATTCTATTATAAAATTTACTTCCAATGCAAAAGTAGCCTACTTTAACAGTTAAAACTTGTTCAATGATCACTTAAAGTATCTATAAAAGAGGAAATTATAGTTTCCGCAAATGTAGTATTAGGTACCAGTGGTCAGCCCAATGGCAAATCACATGGTCTGCAGTTAATTCTCTATTGGGCAACCGTCGAAAGACCAACACCTTTGCCTTCCATCGTAGCAAGGACACGCAAGTCGCGGATCTTACCTCTCGATGAGTCTGGGACGAACTGAGGTTACTGAGCGTTGCCTTCTCTCTTATATTGGGGAACCAAGAATGTTTGCGGTACATCGAGCCAATTTTTCTGTTTTACGATAAATTCTATGGGAGATTTGCTGGATTAACGAAGCCCTAAGCCTAAGTGGCGTATGCCTCCATCGGATGAAAATCTAAAAGCCGTGAGATCATGAGGCACAAAAAGTTACTATATCATTGCCTTTCACAATAAATTATTTTTTAAACATTTTCCATACAAAGACTCTGAAAAATACATATATACATACGCAAATAGGTGCACATACACAAACTCATGTACATGCACTCATACATACACAGACAGACAGACAGACAGCCAGACAGACAGACACACACGTATATATATATATATATATATATATATATATATATATATATATATATATATATATATATATATATATATATATATACACGCACACACACTGGAGACCTTGTGAAACCTCTTATAAAATCGTTTTAATTTTTGGAAAATGCACTTTCAAAACATTATTTTTTGTAGATAATTTAAACTTATAATCTTCACAAATTATATTATTTTTATTATACAACTCTATATATGAAAGTGCATTTCCATCGTTTTCTTTCCATGAAGAAAACGATAATACCATGACTGAAGAAGCTGTTGTTAGAAGAAATTAAAATGAACAACATAAAAGAGGTTTTTGTCTTTACCCCCAGACTTTTTGCATTAAAAATTAAGAATCTTGGCATGGGATGTTAGAATGCTAAATAATGACAGTTACATCAAAGACCAAGCTTAGAATGACTTTTAGGAAGAGGAAGTTCATGGATATCAAGACAAAGGGTCTATTCACACTACCTGTACCTGACCATACAGTATTCGGTACATGGATTCACATTGCACCCTATACTCTCCAAAGCTTACTGTCGCAGTTTGGTCCTGTTTTTCATAACGGCAGCATCTTAAGTAAGTTTAATATGCTCAAGATTTTTAGTAAAAACGATTTGGCAGCGATGTTTCCGTAATCCTTATCCGCCATATTGTACAAAAACTCACAGTTCTGTGCTAATGAAGTTAACTATTTCTCTTTAATTCTTCAGATAACAGGTTGTTACCTTTTCGTCTGAGACCATACTGATTGGGGCGTAGTACATTTGCATGCATTTGGGGATTCAGAAGTGATATGATGGGAATAATAAATTTATTACAGTTGCGGGCCTCATTCCGCTTTTTTCTTTGTAATTTTTTATTCAAAACGGCCCTACTTCACATTGTTATGATAGAATAAAATATCATAATTACCTATAATTCATATCACGTCCCTCAGATGATTTTTGCTCTGCTGTAGCTCGCTTCGCTCGCAAATAAACATAATCTCACAGCTCATCTGTTCTGACAATCAGTACATGGATGTGCTGTGCAAACCCACTCCTGTGGTTCGCTATTGAAGTATCATAATTACCTATAATTTATATCACGTCCCTCTGATGGTTTTTGTGTGCAATAGCAATGGGAAGATGAGTGCAACGGTAATGGTTTTTGAGTGCAAAGGTAGGGGCAATGCGAACAATTACAATGAACCCACTGATTGCTGGTACGGTAAGTATCTTTGCATGCGCCATGTTTACACCATAGAGCAGAAACAGGAAACCCACCGGTAATTGGAACGTGCAGGTATATCAGAGTGTGAATGCTACAATGTAAATCACATTGAAGAATATTTTGCCAGTCCGCTATGGTACAGTTATGTACAAAACAGCTGATAAGTAACATTGCCACCCCAATGTGATATAAAAATTGTAGCTCCAACGCAGATTACAAGTACAGATACTCGGAAGAGGATAGAAGAGCCCATTAATTTAGGCTGCGATGAGCAGTAGGTCACCAATCTGAGAATACAACTTCGAAATCATTATAGCAGTTGGACCCTGCACTTCATTGGAAAAGAAAAGTTGGACCCAAACAGGGCAACAACACTGAAAAAAAAAAAAAAAAAAAAAAAAAACGGAAATAGTGAGAAACAAAACTGTTTCAACCACTGACTTTTGACAACTTTCTTCAGGCTACACTGAACAATGGGAAAACGCTTCAATATAAAGAGTATATATATATATATATATATATATATATATATATATATATATATATATATATATATGTGTGTGTGTATATAAATTGTTCCTTTACATGTTTCATGTTTGTTTATCCATATATCTATACACACACGCACACACACACACACACCTATATATATATATATATATATATATATATATATATATATATATATATATATATGTGTGTGTGTGTGTGTGTGTGTATGTGTGTGTTTCTGTGTGTGAGTGCGTATGAATGGATTAATATGTGGCTTTCAAAAATCGAAAGACAACACTTTATCTTTAAGGTAAAAAGTCTTAAGGTAAAAACGGAAATCTGATTTACATCTTTTCTTTTAATTTCTTTTGTAAATTGTAATTTCAGCCAATGACATATGACTTTCTTAAGGGCTACATTTATCAATGGAAATATACTTCCGTATAAAAGGTAGCAGAGCAGAAATTCACGTACACAATCAGAATATTCACAGATATAATTTAGAACATCACAAAGAAATTATGTCAAATAAAAGAAAAATAAATAAAACAGTGATCTATGGGGTTCCACAAGACCCACTCTAAACAAAAATGTTATTCCTCCAGACCCTTCATGAAAAAATACCAATGTAGCTCACGTAAGACTTTTCCATCCTTTTTCGAATAATATAAAAACTACGATGGTCCTAGAGATTCTGTGTATCCCCTAGAAAAAACTGTTTCGTGTTGTTTTTTGGTCTGCATTTAGTCTCATGACCTTACTCTTGCTAAAATTGGTATTCAACATTTTCTTACAAAACAGTTAGTAGAGTTTTGGAAAAAATGTATTAGAATTAGGTTTCATTTATGAAGTTAATTATATGACTATGAGAGATGCCATTTCATAATAACAAACAAACAAAAAAAATTTTTTTACGCCTAATTACTCGTATAAAAAATAATAGCATCGCTCATTTTATATCATACAAATAAAAAAAATCTTTTACACCTAATTACACAGATAAAAAATACTTATATAGTAAACGCATCTCGCACTCTCCCTTATTCTATATACCTTGGACCTAACCACGCCATGAGTTCTCGCTGCTGGGAGGAGGCGATGGTAGCTGGCAAGGCCAATAGAATAATTGGCCTTGGGTAGCTGCATAGACCTTGGGTAGCTGGTACAACAAACATACGTTATCGGGGTCTATCGATGGCGGGCAGGGCAGCCGGTCTGGACTACGGTCCACCCCAATGCCAAAGCACAGTCTTTCAAAAGAAGGCAACCGTGTTACCCCATACGAATGGGAAAAGGGCACGTTCATAGATGATGATGATCTCGCATGAGATATAGAAGTATACATTTTTACACAAACTATAAACGGAATGGAAAATACTAGGTTAGTAGGACGGTTCTTCTCGCAATGTTTCGAATACTTAGCTATAATAGGTCTCAACGGGCCATTTTTTAGCAGTTTTAAATAGATGAGATAAGCTATGGATTTATTTATTATGTTTTTTAATATGTACACTGTTTTGTTTTGCCAAATCCTTCAGAGCATGAGAGAGAGAGAGAGAGAGAGAGAGAGAGAGAGAGAGAGAGAGAGAGAGAGAGAGAGAGAGAGAGAGAGAGAGAGAGGGTAGTTAGTGCCATGATTATTTGAATCAAGTAAGACTGTTTGAATAAATGTAGATTTGTTGTTATGTCTAATTTTGTTGTAGTGATATAGTTAGCTATTAAGGATTGTTCATAATTTTTTTTTTCTTTTTGATGCCGTTCTTCCTCCTTTTACCTCCTCTTTAGATTGAAGGAAGACCCTATTCACTTGTCTGTGAATGCTGATCATGGTATCAGACGGGAAAGAACATGACCACGAATTCAGACAGCCTGCATTGGGAATATTAATTTTGATGAAAGCTACTTGGACTGGACTACTACTCGAGTATTGATGCTGGTAACTATGACCGGGAACAGAAACAAAGTGTAATTGATTTCTTTGACGAACTGACCCACCAAGTGTTGCCTTAGGACAAAGGGACTGTGGCAAAGGCTGTTTAAGAGATTCGAGTCGAGTACTCGGGATATCTCCCCTTTACATTAAAAAAAAGTGTATGGATAAATATATATATATATATATATATATATATATATATATATATATATATATATATATACACACACACACACACACACACATATATATATATATATATATATATATATATATATACAGTATATATATATATATACATATATATATATATATATATAACTGTGTACACTGTTTTCAGTTCATATCAGCTAATTGCATATTTCTTTAGGCTTCATACTTAAATCAAGTTTGTGTTTTAGGTTATGGTATGTTTCATGGCTTGAATATATTATTTTTGTTTTAAGTAAAGGATATAAATATCTTTATATGCATATTTATATTTTCCATTTAGTTTTAATTTGTATGTTATTCTTTTAGTCGTCTGTCGGTGATTTATGTAAGTTATTAGTGTCAGTGAATATAGCTTTAAGGATACAATTTAAAAAAAAAAAATATTAATCCTAAGTGGTTTTGCCGAGATTAAGAAGAGGGAAAGTTCGTGTTGCGGAGATTCTTTGTTAGTAAGGAAGATTCAAGGTTGTGGCGTTTACCTTCAGCATCCCGCCATACGGTACAACAAACTGCCAATAAGCATATTTTACATAATATGAAAAAAGATAGGATATTTTATATATCAGAAAAATTGTTGAAGTTTCAACAGAAAAACTAAGAATTCTTACAATCACACTCATACTCTAGAAACTGCATTTTGAATGACACCAATTGCAAAAATAAACTATAAACTATTAGTGGCATCATACATATACATATAAGGTGCATGCGCTATTACTTTATTCACAACATATTGCACGAAGAATCGTTATTCTGGATACAGGGGATCCTCTTTTACATTACCTCTCCCAATCCACCTATCAAGTAATATTTTCCAATCTAATCTTCGAAATTTTAAAATCTTCTCACCAGCCTATCATGCTCCCTTCTTTTCACTTTCTCAAAACAAAATTAACCTAGTTATCTGTTTGGTACTACTTCATGTCCCACCAATTTAATTCTTTAAGGTATTTACTCAGCATGCCAGAAAACTCAAAATCAACCAGTCAATTAAGATATTTACGCAAATTTCGTAGGTCAAGAGCTTCAACCTTCCATTTAAACATTTGAACCTCAGATTTTGCAGACAATTCCAGTCTCTTCACAATATCCATTAAATTTACTCCCACATAGAGACAGGATTTAACTGATTTTATTCTTCGACTAAATGTATATCAATAATCATCGTTCCATGCCCTTGGTTTCTGTCTGCCATCAAAAACTTACTTTGGTTTACATTCACTCTTAACTAGCTGCTCTCACAATATTTTATACTTACTAATTTCTGCAGTTTCTCCTTATAACCAAATATCAGTAATGTTTCATCTACAAACATTAGCCATTTCTTTTCCTTTTGCAGCACCTTTTAGTATCACACAACCTATCAACATTTTCTTAATTTTCTCAGACTTATAGAATATCATATATTACTTAAATGTTACCTATTTGTTTTCCATCAGAAAGGTAACTTTTGGAAGTGTTATCTTTCTGACCACAAGTTACAATTCATTTCCATCACCATCAACCAACTACCAGGTATAGCCAATATCTACTTCTAGGGTCAATGGTTAAATGATTCAGCCTCATCCACGATCTCTCGCTGGTGAGAAAAGTGAAATGTCCATAATATCATATAAATCCACACTTTTCTATGAATGCAAAAACACATACATACGACTAATCAACTTTCAATAGCAATTCCATAGGATCTACTTTAAGGAAGGAGAGAGGGTGTGAATCTGCTACCAACAGCTGGAGGAAACTGCAGTAGGTGGTAGGGACAGTGTCTGACAAAATAATTACTGAAGAATTGAAGATTAAGATCTCTTATACTACACTCAGACCAGTAATGATATATGGTTCAGAAACATGGGCATTAAGATGGAAAGAGGAACAGGAGCGGGGGCGACATACAGAAAGAGTCTGGAATAGATTTTGGTGATCTTGCTGTAAGGGAGGCAGAAAAAAAGATGTAAAGATTACTGTTATAACTGAAATGGCATCGGCATATAGTAAGGAAAGATAAGGATGGCAGACTGAAGAAGACTTCGGTAGAAATTCTTAAGGGAGGAGGAGGCCAAGAAGGAGTCAAGGATTAGAACATGATAAAATGGACTTAAATTTGGAGTAACAGGGGTTGGTGGAGGATGATGGTTTCGATAGTAATAGTTGGAGATGACTAATCAAAGCAAACGACCACTTACTTTGTGAATAACGTGTGATAAAAAAATACACACACACTCATATATATATATATATATATATATATATATATATATATATATATATATATACACATATATATACATACATACATACATACATATATATATATATATATATATATATATATATATATATAAACAGTTGTAGTAGTTTCTCAGGGAACTGCCATTTCTAATTTAGGATTTGCTATATCCCAAGCTAAAGCACATGGAATTAGCCATGATGCAGATTTACAGGTCGACTGCAGTGAAAGAACAATACTATCATATCCTCTTCTATAAAAAGTATCAACATCGTCTTTGCAATAATCAAAGACAAAAAATTCCCCAAAGGACTTAGCAATCTTGTGTGATTAATGATTTCTTAAGAGAAAGAAGGTGTCGCTATCTTTCTACTGTAGAAATATTTTAATGCACAAATCAAATCTCAAAGGTGCAAAGAATGATATATGATTATAATTTAACATCTATAAAGTGAAATTAAACAAAAACATGCAAAAAAAAAAAAAAACTCAGTTGTGATTCATAGAGGGCCAATTATGCACTGCATTATACATTATAATTTAAATAATGATAAGGCCTTCATAAATGGAATTTATTTCTTACTTTATTATTTTCATTGCTTTAATTCCTATAGATTTTGTCATAATCTAGTTTTAAACTTGAGCATAACTATAAATATACTTTTATATAGAGGGCACGGCTCTTCTGATATATTGTTTTAACAGTTTCTGGAACATGTTTCATTGCATGTCCACCTATCTGATTTTCCCCCAAAACTTACAGTTATCATGCACACCATTAGCCATGAACTATGTATGTAGCTTAAAAAAATCATTGGAAATATAAAAATTTTATTCGACTTATTAGATACCTACAATACTTGCATGTTCAGTACATAGAGGAAATAGTTAATATTTAGAAGCACTTGCGGTGAACAATACCAGGACCAGATTCATCATACTCTTCCTTGGTGACCCACAAGGCCTGGAAAGTGGACAGAGAACCAAGGATGGAACCACCGATCCAGACGGAGTACTTCCTCTCTGGGGGAGCGATGATCTTGACCTTGATGGTGGATGGGGCAAGAGAGGTGATTTCCTTCTGCATCCTGTCAGCAATACCAGCGTACATGGTGGAGCCACCAGACATGACAACGTTGGCCAAAAGGTCCTTCCTGATGTCAATATCGCACCTCATGATGGAGTTGTGGACAATCTCGTGAACACCAGCGGATTCCATACCAAGGAAGGAAGGCTGGAAGATGGACTCAGGAGCACGGAAGCGCTCATTGCCAATGGTGATGACCTGACCATCAGGAAGTTCGTAGGACTTGTCGATGGAGGAAGAAGCAGCAGCAGTGTTCATCTCACTCTCAAAGTCCAGGGCAATGTAGCAAAGCTTCTCCTTGATGTCACGAACGATTTCACGTTCAGCAGTGGTGGTGAAGGAGTAGCCCTTTTCAGTCATGATCTTGCCAAGGTAGTTGGTGATGTCACGACCAGCCAAGTCCAGACGGAGGATGGCGTGGGGAAGAGCGAAACCTTCATAGACGGGCACCATGTGGGAGACACCATCACCAGAGTCGCAAACCTCACCAGTGGTACGGCCAGAGGCGTAGAGGGAGAGGACAGCCTGGATGCAGACATACATGGCGGGCATGTTGAAGGCCTCAAACATAATCTGAGTCATCTTTTCACGGTTGGCCTTTGGGTTGAGGGGAGCTTCAGTAAGCATGGTGGGGCACTCCTCAGGGGCAACACGGAGCTCATTGTAGAAGGTGTGGTACCAGACCTTCTCCATGTCGTCCCAGTTGGTGATGATACCATGTTCGATGGGGTACTTGAGGGTGAGAATACCACGCTTGCTCTGGGCTTCATCACCAATGTAGGCGTCCTTCTGACCCATACCGACCATCACACCCTGGTGACGGGCACGGCCAACGATGGAGGGGAAGACAGCTCTGGGAGCGTCATCACCGGCGAAGCCAGCCTTGACAAGACCGGAGCCATTGTCGCAGATGAGGGTCGCCGCCTCGTCGTCGTCACACATGGTGGAGGTTTACGGTATAAGTACTGTCAGAAAAGTACCTGTGAAAGAAGAAACATATTTCTTGATGCCGCTGATTTAATTACTGTTTCGTTTTTCATTACCAATTATCTATTATTGAACAATAAAAATTACTTTCTCCGATACATGTAGCTATAAGGAAACTAAGGACAGAAAGACATAGAAAGTATAGTAGTATATTGATGCCTACATAGCATGAGATATTGACCAAACTAATTATAAAAATGTCTTCAGTAATAAGGACGAAAATTTTAACACTTTAACGATTACCAAACCCTTAAAATTGAATCTGTTATAACTAAATTAATCTATAATAAAAATCCTTATATATTATCATTTTCATTTAAAATAAAAAAAAATTAGTATTTGAAATAACTAGCGTCTTATTTTTACATTCTCCTAAATATAACAATATGAAGATAACAGATGATGAGAGTATACTTTCCTTATAATATAATTTTCCAAGTCGGTTAAAAAGGACTTTTATCTTAATAGAAGTAAGTATTTTACCAGAAATGTAAAGAAAGGAAGACTAAAAAGGGATTCAACATCTGTACAACTGGTAATTCTAAATTTAAATAAAACTTCAAACACTCCACAATTTGATCTAAGTGCCATGTGATATAAAAAGTCATATAACATTGTGTATCAATTCAAAATATTATTTTGGAAATCATAAGAAATAAATTTCATGCTTGTTTACATATTAGATAACAATATTGATTGAAACTATTTTCTTAGGCGTAAATTATTCATTCAGTTTTGATATTCAGGATGATAATGAAATTACGGTTCCAATGTTTTCTGCTCCTAATTTCGCTCCCTTTACTTGTTTACATTTTAGCAAAAACTTTTATTACCGCTGATATTTGACATATCAGAAATATGTTCCAAATTAACTGACATTGTCGCAGGCAATGAATATGGAGACTAGTGCCTTTTTTCTTAGTCTATATCAAATTTATAGCAAAGAATCCAAAGGAATATTTTTACGATATTCTGCATGAAATGTCGCTAAAACATTACTAAAGAATGGATCTATGGGACTTTGTCAATAAGCCCAAGAGCTAGGACCAGGGATGCCATTCTGCAATGAGGTATAAATGGTGGAAAACACACAGTTGTATTGTGAAGTTAAAGTTGAAAGAGGTTAGACTGGAAGATGGAAGAAAGGAAATGGGAACAGATGTAGAATAGAACGCTAAAAAATGGGTGCAATAATAGCTTGAGATACGACGCGATGTACCTTTTATCAATGCTTACGGTGTACTACGTCATTTGCACTAATGCCTCTAACCAACATTTACTGAGACTTAAATTTCTAATGCAGATAATAAAAACAAAAAGGTCTTATGGCATTGAAAATTTAATTTTGTTTTCCTCTTTCTAAATACAAACAACCTATAATAAGGTTGTTACCTCCAAATATAGAAAATATGTTCAAAGAGGTTCTGACCTTTATAGAAATAAAAATATTTTCTAATTCGCATATGCCATACTGGATGCACCGAATCCATCCTAAAATGAACACATTCAATATAATTCACGAAATATGTACAATTTTTTTTTTTTTAATATAAGCTTATACATTAATTTCAACAATAACCGAATTATTCTTGGTAACATAAGAAATTCTGGTACCAAACAAACTCATATAACTGTAATATGAATCATTGTATAATAAAATCCACCTCGCAATGTTATAGGTGAAACGATTAGATTTGGAAATTTTTACCCATAATAGTAAACCAGAGAAATAATTGAAAAACTAATTTCAGAATCATAATCGAGGGTATCTATAACAAAATTCATATCACAAAACTAAAATAAGATTATCCTTCTAACCAAAGAAAATCTTCTACAAAATTACCCATTAATTGAAATAATACTCTCCGAAAATTTCCCTTTAAACAATTATAGGCTAAACTACTTTATATAAATATCTGCAGAATCATAATCGAAAAAAGCTTATTTCAAAATTCATATTAAACGAAAATAATCAACAAAATTCCATTATCAAATTTACTTGCATTTAAAAGGTGCTATTCTCACAGAAACGCTTACAAGATTCAATTAATTTAACTATCATCGAAAAAAACTAGTTTTCGTTACAGATAGTGTCTGGTAGCGCAGGTCAGACCACTAGCAAATCACATGGTCCGCTGCCAATTCTCACTCGGAACACCATTGAATAAACATCACCTTTGCCTCGCTTAAATTAAAGACAGGTGCAACTCCAAGTCACGGATCTTACCTGCCGATGAGTCTGGGACGGACTGAGGTTACTAAGCGTGGCCTTCTCTCTTTTATTGGGAAACGAAGAATGTGCGTCACAAATTGAGCCAATTTTTCTTTTTTTAGAATAAATTCTATAGGAGATTTGTGGGATTAAGGAAGCCCTAAACCTCAGTTAGGCGGCCAGATGTCAAAAGACAACGGCGCTGATTATTTGGCTTCGACCGAGGAACTCAACCAATGGACTATGGCTCTATCCGATGAAGATTTAGAACCTATGAACTTGTGGAACAAATGTTGCAGCATAATACGATATATTTAAGTAAAATTAATGCATTTACCTTTTTTAGGCAACCAATTGAAGCCAATTTTCTAACTAGAATGTACTCATGCAAACATAAATACACACACACACACTCATATATATATATATATATATATATATATATATATATATATATATATATATATATATGTTAATATATATATATATATATATATATATATATATATATTATATATATATATATATATATATATATATATATATATATATGAATTATTATACGATTATGACTCCTTGGTCTGGGCACTAAAAAGATATATTATACTAAGGCTCGTGACAGGGCACCAAACATATAATATAATATATAACTACTACTGGCAAGTTAATCAACCTCTCGAATTCCAAACCCACTTGTTTGCTTTTACATTAAAACTGTTACACTTTAAAATATTAATACACGAATTCTGGGACAGTTAAATAACTCATAGACAGCAATATATAAAACACTGAATACCCAAATGGTTCTTAAGTACACTCAAAACCAAACTGGGTAATTATTCTTAAGAATTATTTAAAACTTACTGTGGTTCTTGACAGGATACGAGCGTAATCTATTCTAAACAATGGTGATTGGAATAATACACTCTTTACAAAAATAAATATATTCTATATAAATTACAAGACTTTGAAAGAATTTACATAATAACAAAATAAGTCACTCAAAAAAATTAAGTCTGTACAAAACTTCGATTAAGACAAAATTTTATAATCTGAAAATTATATAAACACTTGACCCTAAATGTTAAATCTGAAAAAACCTTAGACTAAGACAAAAGTAATACTGCAATGAAAATTATACAAAAGCTTGAAATTAATCTGAATAATACAATATTCAAGTTTGATACTTAGAGAAAATAGATAACCAGATCACAATACGAAATCTTTTCTCGTTATTACAGGGCCATTTACAAGAACTTTACACAATGCTAACACTCACCCTGATACAATGAATTCAGAATCACCGTTTCGTCTTCCGTATCTTTTCGACACACGATTTGCTTTGGGGCAGAGAGTCACTTAGGAGAAGACACACTATATGTACTGAACACTTTTAAAACAATACTATGAGGTGTGTGCGAGAGGGAGAGAGGGGAAGTTGTCTGTCTTAAGGCTGCAATTCTCTATCTGTCTATGTAAACCTGGTGTCGCTTTTTATATAAAATCTAACTGCTTCCAGTAACTTCCCAAAAATTTGGGAAGCGTGGGGGTCTGGCATAAGCTTCAGAGTTACCAAGTATTGCTCTCCAGAATGCTGTACTCATACCATGCCTGACGGCTGTCAGTCAGCTAGCTCCATCCATCCTTTGTCCCCGAAATAAAAAAAAAGATAACATCCTATCACTAGATCCTTCGCGAAATTTCCAAAGCACGTGGTACAGAATTTTCCAAGGCACCTAATACACTGCGTATTCTCTCAAACATGACACAATACCACATGAAAATATAAAAGAACATTACATAAGCCCTTGTTCATATCTCGCACGAATCCCACAGCACACAAATAGATTACGTAAGACTTTGTAACTAAAATACGTGAAATAAAAAAGTTAACTTCTAAAAATAACATAAATCTACAAATACTAACTTGAATTAAGAGTAAATTGAAATTAACAACAAAGGTCTTACGTAACTTAAATCTAAACCTTGAATCTACACGAGGAAAACTCACCTTATAAGCTGGCTAACCTCTCTTCAATGTAAAATTAATATATATATAAATAAATCATGAATAAACTATTGCATTTACTCTACACTAGACCAGCTTCGTAAGATAATATATATGTTTATATAAATATATATATGCATATATATATAAATCTATATACATATATATATATGTATATATATATATATATATATATATATATATATATATGTGTGTGTGTGTGTATGTGTATGTGTGTGTGTGTGTGTCTATTTGTGTTTTTATTCTATCGTGAGTCTGATGGTGTCAGAAAAAAGGACGAAAGCAGTAATTTCAATCAAGACAATTTTTTTTTTATTTATTTCGGGGCTATAATACATGTTTAATATGTATAACATGTCAGCTGTCGTGATTTACACGAAAACACACACACATATATAAGTATATACTGAATATATATATATATATATATATATATATATATATATATATATATATATATATATAAATATATTTATATATATAACAACAAATGCAGCCTGTTCTAGTCCACTGCAGGACAAAGGCCTCAGACCTGTCCTTATTCGTGACTGAGGTTTGGCCAGTTTTCATCACCACACCGACCAGTGCGGATTGGTGATGGTGGGAGATTTTCGTCTGACCGCTCACAGTAAATCAATCTAGTTTGGGTGGCTCTAACTAGTAAAGCTTTGTTGATCAAGGAGATACACAAACCCTTTCATCACGTTAAAGTATCCCCACTCATAAAGGGATATACATATACATAAATACATACATATATATATATATATATATATATATATATATATATATATATATACACATATATAAATGTATATATATGTATATATATACATACATATATATATATATATATATATATATATATATATACTGTATGTATATATATATATATATATATATATATATATATATATATATACATATATATATATACACACACACACACACATATATATATATACTGTATATATACATACAGTATTCATGTGTGTATACACGGTCGAGGGTAGATATTCAATGTGACTACTTGTAATTTACTTATCATCACCAACGTTTTTGGAGTTTCCAATAGGCCACTATAACCTTAATATAAGTCTCCAAGTCCCACCCAGGGTAATCAAATCTAATTATCCGTCTTGCATAAGGCAAGGCAATCTATAAGCAAGCAAGAACCAGAGGTGCATTTTAAAAGCATAATATTTCACTAAATTTAGGAAAAGGAATTCTAGGTACTAGTTAATTGTCGACAGCCGGAATATGTTTGTTGATAAGAAGAAATTCATGAGAATAAGTTATCTTTTGTGTATATATATATATATATATATATATATATATATATATATATATATATATATATATATATATATATATATATATATCAACCTAAGACTAGCAAAGAGAAGTTATTACAGTCCTGGTTCCAACAAAAATATTGCGCTAAAAATACCGTTTCGATATTTGCTAACATGCCTGAAGAGTAGTGTGGGCAAAGAGCCCTTGTTAACAAAATACACATGGGATTATTACTAATAAGCGCTAATCTTTCTCTGTGGGGACAAATAGCATGCTATCTTTGGATGTTTAATACTGTCTCCTTGCTTCTATGGAAACTAAGGAATGGGTATGGACCTAACATTCTCATTGCAATAATCATAGCCAAGATAATGGGCCCCGGAATTGGCAATCTTGTGTGATTGGTTAAAGTGTCTTAAAAATTCTACTTCGGAGATTTCTTAAGGGATACAGATGCCTATCTAACTTCCTACATTATAGAACTATTTCAGTTTATATGAACTTTTAAAAAACCGTTAACTGTATATGATTATAATTCAACATCTACAAAGTGGAATTGGAAAACTATCCCAAACGTTCGTTTGTGTTTCATGGAAGTTTAATTATTCGCTGATTATACATATAAATTTCAACAATAATACGACCCAACCTCATTACTTGAATGTTTACCATATAGTATTTTGCATAAACTAGTTTCCAACTTGATATTCATTACAGATCTACCTTCACGAGGAGATAATAAATATTTTGATATGTTGTTGTAATCCGATGACTGATATACCGGAGATGAATCAGTGTCCTATGCCCTGTTTGTCTTCCTTATCCATGTAATTCAAATAAAACTCATTGGAAATATAGAATATTTATTCGATTTGTCAGATATCTAAAATACTTTCATGTTGTATATCCAAAAACAACATAATTTAGAAGCACTTGCGGTGAACAATGCCTGGGCCAGACTCGTCGTACTCTTCCTTGGTGACCCACAAGGCCTGGAAGGTGGACAGAGAACCAAGGATGGAACCACCGATCCACACGGAGTATTTCCTCTCAGGGGGAGCGATGATCTTGACCTTGATGGTGGATGGAGCAAGAGAGGTAATTTCCTTCTGCATCCTGTCAGCAATACCAGCATACATGGTAGAGCCACCAGACATGACAACGTTGGCCAACAGATCCTTCCTGATGTCAATGTCACACCTCATGATGGAGTTGTGGACAATCTCGTGAACACCAGCAGATTCCATACCAAGGAAGGAAGGCTGGAACAGGGACTCAGGAGCACGGAAGCGCTCATTGCCAATGGTGATGACCTGACCATCAGGGAGTTCGTAGGACTTGTCGATGGAAGAGGAAGCAGCAGCAGTGTTCATCTCACTCTCGTAGTCCAAGGCGATGTAGCAAAGCTTTTCCTTGATGTCACGGACGATTTCACGTTCAGCGGTGGTGGTGAAGGAGTAGCCCTTCTCAGTCATGATCTTGCCAAGGTAGTTGGTGATGTCACGACCAGCCAAGTCCAGACGGAGGATGGCATGGGGAAGAGCGAAACCTTCATAGACGGGCACCATATGGGAGACACCATCACCAGAGTCGCAAACCTCACCAGTGGTACGACCAGAGGCGTAGAGGGAGAGCACAGCCTGGATACAAATGTATGTGGCAGGCATATTGAAAGCCTCAAACATAATCTGAACCATCTTCTCACGGTTGGCCTTTGGGTTGAGGGGAGCCTCAGTGAGCATGGTGGGGCACTCCTCAGGGGCAACACGGAGCTCATTGTAGAAGGTGTGGTACCAGACCTTCTCCATGTCGTCCCAGTTGGTGATGATACCATGTTCGATGGGGTACTTGAGGGTGAGAATACCACGCTTGCTCTGGGCTTCATCACCAATGTAGGCGTCCTTCTGACCCATACCGACCATCACACCCTGGTGACGGGCACGGCCAACGATGGAGGGGAAGACAGCTCGGGGAGCATCATCACCGGCAAAGCCAGCCTTGACAAGACCGGAGCCATTGTCGCAGATGAGGGTCGCCGCCTCGTCGTCGTCACACATGGTGGAGGTTTACGGTATAAGTATTGTCAGACAAGTACCTGTGAGAGAAGAAATATATTTCAGAATTCCGCTCTTTAGATTAGAGTATCATTTACCATGAAAAAATGATTGAGTATTTAGTATAAAAATAGAAAGGAGAGAGAATTATCAACCATCATAAGAGGTGTAAGAAATGAATTCAAATTTTCTTCGTTAATAAGGACAAAAAGCTACCACTCCTCTGATAAATTTTAATATCTTACTGGAGCAAAACGACTACCAACTGCTAAAATTTAATCTGCAATTAGTAAACTCAAATATGCTACTAATCATTTTGACTAATACTTTTGCCTTTGTAACTAGTCCATTATCGTTTTATGCCTCTAGGAGAAATAAGAATATTCAAAATATATCTAATGGAAGTTTATTTTCCTCGGAATATAACTTTCTTACTCGAAGAAATTCTATTTCGAAATTAACATTGGCCGACAATACTCTAGGCAGATCCATTACCAAATGTACTGGCATTAAGGTAACACTACAGTCATTAAAACTCCTTTTACAAGGATCACATTAAGAAACTGACTGTAGAAACTCTATCACAAATATCCTGTCAATAGAGAGTTTTCGTCATACGTAATATCGCGTTAAGACAGGTCATGCCACTGGCATTGTTCACTTGTTTCACAATTGAATGGGCATCACCTTCGCCTCGACTTGTCGCAGGTATAACTCCAAGTCACGGATCTTACCTGTCGTTGAGTCTGAGACGGACTGAGGTTACTGAGCGTTGCCTTCTCTCTTATATTGGGAAACCAAGAATGTTTGCTGGACCTCGAGCCAAATTTTCCCTTTTTTTTTTCAGGATAAATTCTATAGGAGATTTGCCGGATTACCGAAAGCCCTACACCTAACTTAGGCAGCCAGGCGTCAAAAGAGAACGTCGATGACCTTTTAGCTCTGACTGACGGAAGTTATCCAGTAGTCCATTTCTTTATTTGATGAAGATATAAAACCTCTGAAGTTGCAAAATTATTTAACATAATATATTATTCTATCGTCAGGTTAATCCATTGTGAAATTCTTTATGCAGTCTTTTAAAACCAAGTTTGAAATCAATTATACTCATGAATACATACATATATATACGCACACAAACTTGTATTATATATATACACACACACATATATATATATATATATATATATATATGTATATATATATATATATATATATATATATATATATATATATATATATTACAGAAAAAATTGAGATGATGTATGGAGAAGCATTGATTTAAAAGCTCAAGATAGAGATGAGGCCCTTTGCGTCAACAGGTGTAGGAGGAAATTATATATATATATATATATATATATATATATATATATATATATATATATATATATATGTATGTATGTATACATACACACACACAAATATATATATATATATATATATATACATACAGAATATAAATATATATATATATATATATACATATATATATATATACAGAATATATATATATATATATATGTATGTATATATATATATATATATATATATATATATATGTAACGGTTTTCTAAGAGATATTTTTACGATTTCTATAAATGGACAGAACGCAAAAGCTATAAATGAATATTTTTTTATCTGTAAGAGCGTACCTGTATGTAAATAACTCTTTAATCTTGTTAACGTATTGTGTATATGCATATTTAACCACATTATATGTGACAAGCAGTGAGCGACCTGCTCACCGGGAAATATATCGACATGAAGTTTTGCTCAGACTATCGAGCAGACTTTGAATACAATATACCTGTCATGGTGGAATCCCACTGGTCATTTCTTGTTCGAGGTTTTCGCCCACCTTCAGCCGATGATAGTGAGCGAAATTAAAAGAAGGATAAGCATGGAATGGAGAGCTTTTGGTAAACAAAATGAGATTATGAAAAGTAAAATGCCACATGGTCTAAAAAGAAAAGTATATAACCAGATGGTCCTACCAGTATTAAGTTAGAACATAAGCTAGTTGCAACTCAAAGAGCGATGGAAAGAATAATGCAGGGAATAACACCATGAGACAGAAAAAAGAGCAACATGGATATGAGAGTAGTAAACTAAAGTACAGGATATTCTAACAGCATGTAAGAAAAGAAATGAAAATAGGCAAGACATATAATGAAATTGACAGATAACAGGGAAAGATATATATATATATATATATATATATATATATATATATATATATATATATATAGCGTTACATTACGATATCGCAGTTCGAGGAGCAAATTGGAAAAAGTTAAACGAAACCGATTAGCTGATATCATCATGGCGCCAAGAAATTTTCTAACTGTTGCAGTAATATGTATCATCGGTATATTACGTGAATTGAAGATTTCTACAAATAACACAGGATGAACATAGCAGATATTTATTATCTCTTGAGGCTTGTTGGACCCAAGATTGCCAAGCAAGAGCGCGTCCTATTTGCAGCCGACATCTTTTGTGTTTACATCTGACGTCATGATCGAGGTTCATGCGCGCTGCTTCCCGTCCAGTCGGGAACTTCGGGAAGCCAATATTATTATTATTATTATTATTAAATGCTAAGCTACAACCCTAGTTGGAAAAGCAGGATGCTATAAGCCCAGGGGCCCCAACAGGGAAAATAGCCCAGTGAGGAAAGAAAATAAGGAAATAAGGAAAAATAGAACATTTTAGGAATAGTAACAATATCAAAATAAATATTTCCTATTTAAACTATAAAAACTTTAAACAGAACAAGAGGAAGAAAACTAGATAGAAAAGTGTGCCCAAGTGTACCCTCAAGCAAGAGAACTCTAACCCAAGGCAGTGTAAGACCATGGTACAGAGGCTATGGCACTACCCAAGAATAGAGAACAATGGTTTGATTTTGGAGTGTCCTTCTTCTAGAAGAGCTGCTTACCATAGCTAAAGAGTCTCTTCTACCCTTACCAAGAGGAAAGTAGCCACTGAACAATTACAGTGCAGTAGTTAACCCCTTGGGTGAAGAAGAATTGTCTAGTAATCACAGTGTTGTCAGGTGTATGAGGACAGAGGAGAATCTGTAAAGGATAGGCCAGACTATTCGGTGTCTGTGTAGGCAAAGGGAAAGAACCGTAACCAGAGAGAAGGGTCCTATGTAGTACTGCCTGGCCAGTCAAAGGACCCCATAACTCTCTAGCGGTAGTATCTCAACGGGCGGCTGGTGCCAAGGCCAACCTACTACCAAGCAATAACATCTCGTGCTTTCCATTTTGGGCAGCTGTTGGCGAAAAAAATAAAAGCCTAATGTGATTCCAGCTTTACTATGTATACATTTCCATTCAGACCGAGATGTAAAGACGTTGTTGTGACGGCCAGCCTGAGACTGCTCGTCGGACTCGGAATTCCTTTTCTTAGGAAGTGTTTTGGAGCCTTCAGCCAAAGCCTTAAGTACGCAATGTTTTCGGACAAAGACACCACATTTCCGTCATTGATCACGGACGTCGAGATGGGATTTACGTATCTTTTTTCCTATTTCCGGCAGGATTTTAATTTCAGATTTGTGCAGACGTTTCCTAGCTTTTTAATTTTTTATATAATATAATACTCTATACCAGAAAATTTTTGTGTGTGTCCATGAATGCTATCATATCCTCCCGCTTTCAAAGAATCGAGACCCAAAGAGTTTTAAAAGAATTGTCTACTCTAATATAAAAACCCGTTAACTTCGAACGGCCACAGCTGTCAAATCTCATTTAGTCTTGATTGTCATTTAGTTAGCATCCAATGCTTCTCTGTCACGAATGTATTTTAGAAATGGAGCAACGCTCTGCTGATCAGTTTCTTGTGTAGGCGTGTGTAGCAGCTACTGTAACTGGTGGGAATGTTTTCAGCACCCAGGGGTCATCTGAAATAATTCAGTAGTTAATGCTTAAATGAGGTAATGAATAATGTATGATATATAAATATATATATATATATATATATATATATATATACATATATATATTATATATATTATATATATATATATATATATATATATATATTTATATACATATATATATATGTATATATATATATATATATATATATATATATATATATATATATATATATATATATATATATGTCCGTGCGTATACATATAATCAATCTACGCCAGGTCATGAGGCCAAAAAAAAAAAAAAGGATAAGCATGGAATGGAGAGCTTTTGGTAAACAAAATGAGATTATGAAAAGTAAAATGCCCCATGCTCTAAAAAGAAAAGTATATAACCACATGGTCCTACCAGTATTAACTTAGAACATAAGCTAGTTGCAACTCAAAGAGCGATGGAAAGAATAATGCAGGGAATAACACCATGAGACAGAAAAAAGAGCAACATGGATATGAGAGGAACAAACGAAAGTAAAGGACATTCTAACAGAATGTAAGAAAAGAAATGAAAATGGGCACGACATATAATGAAAATGACAGATAACAGATTGCCATTAGGATTAACAAAATGGATTCCTAGAGATTCCAAACGAAGGAGGGGAAGAAAGAGAAGACGATGGATGGACGATATAAGCACATTTGCTGGTATAGACTGGCACAGAAAGACCATAAACAGACGCAAGTGAGAGAACATGGTCTGAGGGTTTTGCCCTGAAGAGGACTAGGTACGGCTGATAATGATGATTATGTATGTGTATATATATATATATATATATATATATATATATATATATATATATATATATATATATATATATTATATATATACACAGTATATATATATATATATATATATATATATACATATATATATATACACACAGTATATATATATATATATATATATATATATATATATATATATATATATATATATATCTACCTTCAGTGTCAACGGATAATGAGACATCGGAACATAGGTTTTTTCCTTTTATTACCAGAAGATCGTAATTACACTTTGCTCAGCGAGGACCTATTGTTCTTGTGAGAGTTCGAGTGATACTGACTCTCTATATGAGCAAGGAAGGCATTGTTGCTCTGACAATATACTGAATCTACTAAATTTGTGGAAATCTCCACTGTTATGGAAAAATGCTGTCACCCATATGTCTTTAAGACACGTCACATATAAGAGTCCAATTATCATTCTTAAGAGTCGTGGTACTTTTAAAAAGGATAATGATCTCACTACATAAAATAAAACTAACATATGCATCTATATATTTTTCTGTCCTGGGCTTGGGATATGCATACACACTTATATATATATATATATATATATATATATATATATATATATATATATATATATATATATGTATATATATACATATATATCTATATATATATATTTATATATATATTTATATATATATATATATATATATATATATATATATGTGTGTGTGTGTGTGTGTGTGTGTATATTTATATATAAGTGTGTGTAATTCTATGTATGTATATATATTTGCATATATATACATACATCAGATAAACTTAACAATCAATCATTAAAAACACACATAACCTTATGTATGTATATATGTATATATATATATACACACACACACACACACATATATATATATATATATATATATATATATATATATATATATATATATATATATATATATATATATGTGTGTGTGTGTGTGTGTGTGTGTGTGTGTGTGTGGTGTGGTATGTGTGTGAACGTGTGTATGACTTTAGAATTTAACAAGAATGAAACAAAACTGTAGTGTCTGGTTGAAACAATATTAAATGAATATAGAGATATAGGTATTTTTTTTCTAGCACAAAGATTATGTATTGAAAATAATTGTTTAAGCTACTGGGGACTGAACTTTGTTCATTTGTCAGTATGCTTAAAATTTCACGTATCTTCAAGTAAGTTTCTAAGAGGTTAACAAATGGACGATACCTGAAAGATGAGGTTGAAAGGCAGGGTATTCCCTGGTCAATGTTCGTGTTGGCAAAATTCGTTAAAATAAACGAGGTATATTTTGATGAGATTATATTTAACCAAATGATAAATTTTTTGCACGAGATATTGACTCATATGTCCTATGAGAGATAATTCATTTACGACGGATGACAGGGAATAGGACCATAAAGGAAGGTGTAAGTGGTAGTTTGTAAGCGATGGTGTGTATGAAGGCGTGTGTTGCAGTGTAGGCCTATAGATCTTTAGGTATGTGCAGGAGGTAAATTGTCTCACAACGTGACATTGGTGCTAGAGATCCTCGGAGGTGGTGATGGCCGCAAAAAAAGTTCTGCAGAAATGACCAACGGGTAGCCATATATCATCTAAGCCGCTCAGACATCCACAGTGTCCCTGGGAGTGGTCCATAGTCTGAGGGGGACCCAGGGAAGTTGTGAAAAACAACTGGAATCGCTGAGGCGGCCATGAAAGGTGTTTTGAGGGTACCTACTACGATGGAAACATTCCCCCATTCCATTGGCTGCGGTGTTGTAAAAGGTAGTATGATGTAGGGTGATGCCGAGAAGATGGCCTGATGATGACCTAAATTGAGAGGTTGAAGAGGCACCCTTGTCGGAAGTAATAGGCTCTTGGATACCAAATCTTGTTATATATCGGGAAAGTAAGGCCGCAATACATGACATGGATGTTGCATCTTCCATGAAGATGGCTTCAGGCCAGCGAGTGGAGTAATCGATGTCTGTGAAAAGGTAACAGTGTCTTTATGATGCGGGTAGGGGGCCAATCACATTAATGTGAATGTGGGAAAAGTGACGCCAGGGTTGATGAGAAGTGACCACACCCGAATCCGAGTACTGAAACACTTTTGAAGTTTGATAGAAATACACGCATGGACCCAATCCTTAGCATCTTTCGTAATCCCATACTATATAAACTTTGACTTCAGTAGCTGTGCAGTAGATCGGCGTAAAGGGTGTGCGAGACCATGGATTGGTGAAATATCTATTGGTGCATGGGGGCAGGTATCCAGGGGCGTGGCCTACCAGTACAGACCTCACAGATGAGGGTAGCATTGGAGTCATCAAGGGTGACATCCTCCTAACGGAAAGAAATGCAGGATGTTCTGCAGGTTTGATACTCGAGTCTGTTCGTTTGGGCTTCTGCCAAGGCTTTGTAATCCAGTCCCAGGTGTACGACAGCCATAATGTTTCTGGAAAGGGCGTCAGCAACAGGATTCAGTTTACCAGGGATGTATTGAATGTTACAGTTGTATTCAGAAAAGACAGAGTTGTCAGTGTTGAAGAGCGAATGAGGCATCAGACTGTCAAGAAAAGGCATGCATAAAGGGCTTGTGGTCCATGCTAATGATGAAGGACGAAGCCTCTAAGAAGTGGCAGAAATGACAGACAGGTAAATACACGGCCAGTATCTTACTGTAGATTAGGTCGATCCTCCTTGGAAAGTTTTCTACTAAAGACAGCCAATAGGCTATAGATCATTTATTTAAGTACTGGCCCAACAATAACATCACTGGCATTGGTGTAGAGTAGTAGGGATGCTGTTGGCACAGGAAAGGTGAGAGCCGTAGCCGTTGATAGGGCTTCCTTTGCACTAAAGAAGGCCGCCTCCTAACGGGTGGCCTCCCACTTCAGGATTTTTAGCTTGCCCCTGAGTTGTAGAGGAAAGTGAGAGTGGCGGCGATGGCTGGCAAGAACTGGTGATAGTATTTCACCATGCCCAACAACTTCTCCTGTCTGTTGACAGTCGAGGGGAGTTTCTGTACTACTTATACCTCCTCAGGGAGGGAGCGAACACCCTCCGAAGTGATGCGGTGACCCAAGAATGCCACATTCTTGGCACAAAAGGTATGCTTGTTGTACCTGATTACAAGCCCTTTCTGCTGCAGGTGGTTGAGGGCGACACATAAGTGATGTAAAAATGTCATCTACATAACATTCACAGAAGAGGAAGTCTCCTGAGATGCCATCTATAAGTCGACGAAATGTGGCCCCTGTATTATGAAAGCAAAACCTGGAGAAATTAAAGGTATATGTGCCCAAAGGATTGGTGATGACAATCTTGGGGTGTCTTCTGGGTTCATGGGAACCTGATAATACCCCTTCAGGAGGTCAAGGCTCAAGATTACTTTAGTGCAGTGAAGGTAGGTGTTGATGTTGGGAATTGGGTAATAGTCTGGTTCCTTCTGCATGTTAAGATGACCCTAATCCCCACAAATGTGTAAGGATCCATCCTTCTTCAGGACAATGTACAGGTGCGATGATGATGGGTATGAAGTCTTTTGATATGTTCCCTTTCTTCCATTTTGCCGAATGTGCACTTAGCAGCTGCCAAATGTCTGAATCTTGCAGACACTGGGGGCCCCGTTGTGTTGATATGGTGATTGATACCACGCTAGGCTGGAACCATGGGCATCTAGTGTACTTCCAGCAGAAATAGGTTAGGATATAAAGTAAGGAGGTGGTCATAGGCATCCATGGGCGCACTAATGTGGAGAGGGAGGTCAGAGGGAGAAGGTGGTAAAGGTGTGGAAGAGTAATGGCTGGTGTCGACCAAGCGTTGATATGTGATGTCAACCAGGAGGTGGAAATTGGCAAGGAAATCCACACCAATGAGGGGCAATGTTATGTTGGCGATGATGAAATTCCACCAGTACTTGGTGCCCTCAACTGACAGTGTAAGTATCTTGTAACCGTGGGTGGGGATAGTAGATCCATTGGTGGCAACCAGGCAAACATCAGCAGTCCTGGAATTATGGGGTCTGCCTTGAAGAGGTAACAAGGCAGAAGGGAGGAACAGGTACCAGTATGTACCAGAGATTGCATAATAGATCCTGAATCTGGCAAAAAGAAGAGATTAGTACATAGGAGGAAACTTGCATGTTTTTTTACCACTGACATCTGGTAGCACAGCTGAGGGCGATGGGTATCATCCAGTGGCTGTTGTGGGTGTTGGGCAGCATAGGTAGGTGATGGGTGGTTTTATCACTGGCCAGGTTTATCACAAGGTGGGCATTGATGTTCTACAACAATCACCACAGCTTCAGTTGGTCTTGTATGGTTGTCCCCTTCGTAAGGAGTGGTGTTGTTGATTGAGTTCTTGACGGTGGTGAAGCGACTGTCTATAAGGGCATCGACTTATTGGGCAATGTGTTAACATTGGGAAGGGCGGCTTGCACTGGTTATGGCAGGTGATGTGACCAAAGGGCTAAAAAAAGTTTAACATTAAGGGAAGAATCATCTGCAGAAGGCTGAAGGTGAGCAATACTGATCATTTCCCTGAGGGCCATTAATGCCCCTTGATCACCCAACAGTTATTGAGAGAGCTCAATAATCTTGATTATATGAGTGGCTGGTGGCAGTGAGTATTGCTCCAACAGGAATGATTGAGGATATCATACTCTATGACGGCGTCCCTTTGCTCGCAAAGCCAATCGGATATTTATAGGAGGGTATCGTCGGGATCACAGCGAGGAGGTAGTCAGCTTTGGTGCCTGAGTGTGTCATGCCCTTGTTGAGGAACTGAATATCGCCACACTGAAACCAGACAAAGGCAAAGGCAAAGGGCGGGAACCTCACTGTGGCAGCATGGACAGATGAGTTGGGGTCAGTTGTGGGAATGGTTAGAGGAGATGGTAGATGAAAAAGTGAGTTGAGAGTGGAGGACGAGCTAAAGCAAACAGCAGCTCCCAAACAACTGATTATATTTACAGATAATACAGGTATTTATAGGCGCCACAGGGGTCACATACGGGTGACAATTGCATGTTTACAATCAACATCTTTTGTTAATAAGGTTGACACTGGCATAAAAAATTAGATAACAATAAAATAGAATGAAAATAAAGTTTAAATTTGCTTGTTATATTTACCGAATTTCTACGTGGATTCCAATAACGGTTGTAGTATTGAAAAATACGTTGATAGAGCATTTCTTCATTTGTATGTGCGATGTTTGCTGCATGGGCATTACTAACCTATAAAAACCTCATGCAGTATTCGATATACAGACCATATTAAGGGTACTAAGGATGAAAGGAATAATGGGTGGATAAGAAGTGAGATTGATTGAAGTTCCTATTTTCTTCTTTGTCCTAAGTTTTTACCCATTTCTCTATATGGTCGCTGTTTCCTATCAACATTTTAACACGCATCGTCTCAGAGTTAAAAACATCCCGTGATGGATAAGGATTGACACCATCCATAAAAAAAAAAAGAATACTTTGAAAAAATAGCCAGGTTGAAAACTTCTTGGGAAAGGAGAGATCACTGTAAATTTCTCTTGAAAAGGAATTGTTTTTAAACCTTCCCAGGAGAAAGGTGGTTAAAAATATAATTTTGGTATGAAGTAAGTTTGAACCCTTCCCTGTTGGGAGTAGTTTAAAATATCCTTTGAAAATCAGACAGGTTAGAAATAGGAGGCACAATAAATTTCATTTGAAAAAGGATTGCATTGAAACCATTTAAGGAGTTAAGATATTGCTTGAAAAAGGGGATGGTTTAAAACATTTTGAAAATTAGAGTTGAAAAAAATCCCTTAGAAAAAACATGCAGAGGAAAAGGTTCAGTATTTTGTATTCAGTCGCTGCTTCTTAACTGGTCCCTCCACATTATGTCCTGTGTATTATTGGCCTTTCCTTTCTTTTCCTTCCATCGACATCCATGTACCTGACCCTCTTTACGAACACAGTTCTTTTCTATTCGCATATTATGATCAAACCACACATCCACCTAAAATCCTGAATTCAGCCAATTATAATTTTAATTCTTAGGGACTTTCTTCATCATCTTCATCACGTCCCTATAAACTTTGAACACTACTATCCTTTTGCTCAGCCGAAATGCAAAGGCTTCAGAAATAAAGCATTTGGTTATCAGCTTTTATTTTTAAGCCTGATCACAGAGTTAGTTTTGGGATTTATTATATTTCTGTTAGAGAGAGAGAGAGAGAGAGAGAGAGAGAGAGAGAGAGAGAGAGAGAGAGAGAGAGAGAGAGAGAGAGAGAGAGAGAGAGAGAGAGAGAGAGTACCTGCTCTAACGACAACACCTTATGACATTATTATTCGCTAGATCGGATTGTCTGTACGGGTCTGGTTGAAAATTTATATACCTAGAGACAAGTTTAGTAGATAATTATTCAATGATAATAAAAAAAAATCACGGGAAAACATGCGATCATTAATTTAAATCAATATCTAATTCATTCGTTTCTTGTCAAATACCCAATTTCTCCACAAAATTAACTAACTCCATCAATAGCATTCGATATAATTTTTGGAAAGAGGGACCGACTAAAATATAACTAGGTATAAATCACTTATGAAGGCATAATCTAACCTATCCCCTTTTGTGGGAGTTAAGGACGTTTCCTTTAAGAAACTAAATATGGTGACTAACAAATTGATTTCTTAAAGCGTATGCAGTCTCTTACTTTGCAGTACGTTAACTTTTGTTAAAAAAATACCACCCAGTGTTTACCTTGTAAAAGGTTTGAAACAAAACCAGATATAGAATAATCTTTATTTTATTGGAAAATCGCTAAGAATTTGATATACAGTTTAGAAGCACTTGCGGTGAACAATACCAGGGCCAGACTCATCATATTCTTCCTTGGTGACCCACAAGGCCTGGAAGGTGGACAGAGAACCGAGGATGGAACCACCGATCCAGACGGAGTACTTCCTCTCAGGGGGAGCAATGATCTTGACCTTGATGGTGGATGGAGCAAGAGCAGTGATTTCCTTCTGCATCCTGTCAGCAATACCAGCATACATGGTGGAACCACCAGACATGACAATGTTGGCTAAAAGGTCCTTCCTGATGTCAATGTCGCACCTCATGATGGAGTTGTGGACGACCTCATGAACACCAGCAGATTCCATACCAAGGAAGGAAGGCTGGAACAGGGACTCAGGAGCACGGAAACGTTCGTTGCCGATGGTGATTACCTGACCGTCAGGAAGTTCATAGGACTTGTCAATGGAAGAGGAAGCAGCAGCTGTGTTCATCTCACTCTCGAAGTCCAGGGCAATGTAGCAGAGCTTCTCCTTGATGTCACGGACGATTTCACGTTCAGCGGTGGTGGTGAAAGAGTAGCCGCGCTCAGTCATGATTTTGCCAAGGTAGTTGGTGATGTCACGACCAGCCAAATCCAGACGGAGGATGGCGTGGGGAAGAGCGAAACCTTCATAGACGGGCACCATGTGGGAGACACCATCACCAGAGTCGCAAACCTCACCAGTGGTACGACCAGAGGCATAGAGGGAGAGGACAGCCTGGATGCAAATGTAAGTGGCGGGCATGTTGAAAGCCTCAAACATGATCTGAACCATCTTCTCACGGTTGGCCTTTGGGTTGAGGGGAGCCTCAGTGAGCATGGTGGGGCACTCCTCAGGGGCAACACGGAGCTCATTGTAGAAGGTGTGGTACCAGACCTTCTCCATGTCGTCCCAGTTGGTGATGATGCCATGCTCAATGGGGTACTTGAGGGTGAGGATACCACGCTTGCTCTGGGCTTCATCACCAATGTAGGCGTCCTTCTGACCCATACCGACCATCACACCCTGGTGACGAGCACGGCCAACGATGGAGGGGAAGACAGCTCGGGGAGCGTCATCACCGGCGAAGCCAGCCTTGACAAGACCGGAGCCATTGTCGCAGATGAGGGTCGCCGCATCTTCGTCGTCACACATGGTGGAGGTTTACGGTATAAGTATTGTCACACAAGTACCTGTAATAGAATAAAGACAATCCGTAGCACAACAGTTTCAATTATTATTACTTCCCAACTATAAAGAGTTATCTAGTAATTAGTAGAATAGAATGACCCTCTTCTGATTCATGTACTAGGAGACTAGTAAGGAAAGAGGCATAGAGAGAAAGAATACTAGCTTAATGATGGTAAATTAGCCTAAATTACCGACCATTATAATAATAAACATATATAAAATAATTCGTTAAAATTGTGAACGAATAAGCTAAGGACTATCAAATTAAATTGAATATCTCATACAAGCAAAATGGATGAAAAACCATTAACTTTAAATCTGAATTGACAAAACTCAAGTATAAAACTACCGTTATATCCAATAGTTTTTATTTAAAATCAGAAAAAAACTAGTTTTTATCCTAATTTTAATCTTAGTTTAAACTTGAAGCCCTCAGCAAGTTGGTAACAATACCTTACTTGATACAAAATAAAGTAAAGTACCATTGTGCTAATTTTTCATAGTTTATTTTTTTGGTGAAAGCATTAAAACAAAAACCTTTCTGGTTTGCTTATTAGATAGAATTATCGGATAAAACTAAAATCTTTTTAAGACGTATATTATTTACTTGGTTAGGATGATTAGAATATTGAATTTAAATTACGGTTCTGATTGTAATTTGCCACTCTACTCGATTAGTGATATATGATACTTAAATTTGCCGCTGAAAATAATCAAGAAAATGGTCTTCATTGTATTAAACATCAAATCTTACTTTTCTTATTTCATTTATAATAAAATAAAACACATTGTAACGCGAATACCTTCCATAGAGTAAACAAAATGTTCAAAAAACTTTTTAACTTTAAGAGAAATAATAATAGGTAAATGACATACTGAATGTATTGAATTTGACATGGAATAGACACAGTCAATGTAACTCTCGCAACATTAACAAAATTTAACCAAATATATGCTGCTACAAACTCACTCGTAAATCGAAAGAAACCTTTTCAAGAGATTATTTTAAATAATTATAAGTGAGAATTTTTTTTTTTTTTTTTTAAGAATTACATAACTCCTAATCGAGGATGTAATATCTAAAAATTAAAATTGTATAATAATAAAGTCAATTCTATTGTTAAATGTATTTGCATCATTATAATCGTTAAAACTCTTACCGGATTCACTACACTCTAAGCAACAATAATCGAGCGGACTTGATTAAGAATTTCCCCTTCATAGAAAATTCTCATTACTTCTAGTGTCGAGTAACACAGGTTTCACCACCAGCAAATTACGTGGCACGTTACAAAATTTCACTAAGACAACCGCATTGAAAAAATCACTTTTCCCTCGCTCTAACCCGATACATCCACAAGTCACGGATCTTACCTCTCGATGAGTCTGAGACGGACTGAGGTTACTGAGCGTTGCCTTCTCTCTTATATTGGGAAACCAAGAATGTTTCTGGGACGATGAGCCAAATTTTTTAAGGACAGATCCTTCGGGAGATTTTCTGGATCAGGAAAGACCAAAAACTAGGAATATTTAATTGAATACCAAAAAGAAATCTTTAATGGCTCATTGGCCTTGACGAATCGGATTCTTCCAGTTGACTTTGTGTTTAAACAATAGATAGCTGGGAACCTGTGATTCCGTGAGACATTACTGAAAAGTTTAGAATAGTATAATCTCTCCTCATAAAATACTTAACATTTTATGAAAAGACAACTAAAGTCAATATTACTATATATATATATATATATATATATATATATATATATATATATATATATATATATATATATATATATATATATATATATATATATATATATATATATAAAGAACACGAAAGTGATTGGTATTTCTATTTCATTCTTGTGGTGGTTGATAAATATGTGTATGTATGTATGTATGTATGAATGTATGTATGTATATATATACATATAAATTTATATATATATATATATATATATATATATATATATATATATATATATATATATATATATATATATATTCAAATAAGACACAAATACCTATTAACATTCAATTCACTCTGCCACGGGATAAAGGCGATGTAGTTCGAATCCTTGGTTGGGTAAAAGAAATTTTCCTATATGTGTCTCTTGCCTCGTGACATACTGAACTCGATACTAAAAGGCTTATGTAGATCATTAGAAAACAAATATTGATTAGCAGTGATAAAACTACCCTAAAACGGTATAAGTGTCACACACCAATACGCTGTAATAGTGGAGATGGGTTGATTTCAATTCTCAGTATAAATTCTGAATTCGACAGGATTGAAAACTACATAATAGGAATCATGTAATAACTCAACTTATTCCAGAATTGAACGGTATTACTATTTACATGTTTTTATTCTTCGCAAAGGCTTAAATTATTGGCAGGACAGAAGCACTTATCATGAAAGGAATATTCCTATGGGTAAGTAATCGCGTGGCAGAGTGAATTAAATATTATAACTAGAAGGTATTTGAAAAACTTTAGAAAAAATATGAAATTCACAGGTGCAAATAATTAAAATTATATATATATATATATATATATATATATATATATATATATATATATATATATATATATATATATATATATATATATATATATATATATATATATATATATATATATATATATATATATACACACACACATATATATATATATATATATATATATATATATATATATATATATATATATATATATATATATATATATATATATATATATATATATATATATATATATATATATATATATATATATATATATATATATATATATATATATATATATATATATATATATATATATATATATATATATATATATATATATATATATATATGTGTGTGTGTAAAAGCCATAGTAAAGTTGAAAATATTGAGCGAATCCTGATTATTTTCGTTTTTTTTACTTCTTCATGAGGACTGATTAATTGGGATGGATTTGAACACTATAGGTGGTTAAGTGCGACGACCCAAATCCGAAGGTGCTCTTGTGGGTGGAGCTCATATACCAAAAGGCTAGGTGTTTAAAGGGTCATTTCAAATGTCAAATTGCTTTTCCTTTAAGCCTACCGACAATTACCTACAATTTTGCAATATATTATAAATAATTGTCTAAACTTATCCATGTATATACAAAGATATATATGCATACATATAGACATGCCCACATATACATGCATATAGGCACACACATACATATATACATACCCACGTATACATGCACATAGGCACACACATATATCTGCATGCATATATACATACCCACATATACATGCATATAGGCACACACATATATATCGCAATTTCTAAGAACCCATTCTGTTATTCTTAATGTCCATCTATTATCTGTTATTCTTAATGTTCATCTATTATCTCTTATCCTCAAATATGTCCTGCCAATGTCCAGTTCTTTTTCTATGTTGTCAGAATATCCTCTACTTTCATTTGCTCTCGTATCCATGTTACTCCCTTTCTGTCTTTTGAGTTGCAGTGAGCTCATGTTCTAAGGCTTAAGTAAGGCTCAAGTTTCTGATACGTAAATTTATACTGGAAGGACTATCTCATGAAATACTTCTCCCTTTAGAAGAAGTGGCATTTTTTTTTCATAATCTCAGTTTGTTTACCAAAACCTTTCTATCCCATGCTTATCCTTCTTTTAATTTCGGTCTCATGTCTTGAGGAAATACTGTCTGTCTTAAGTACATGTATGTATTAACGATCTTCAGAAGTTCATCCAAAACCCTTATTTGCTGTCTCTCTGTATTTTCATTTAACATTACCTTACTTTTATTCAAATTCATTTTCAGTACTACATTTCTGCTTTTTTTCTATTCAGATCTTCTATCATCTTTAGCAATTCCTCCCATGACTCACTAAACAGGACTATTTTCATCAGCAAATCTTAAGTTGTTACGATATTTCCCATAAGTGAATTCCTACATCTCCCAATCTAAATTCTTAAGATATTCTTCTAGACATGCTCTGAATAATCTTGGAAATATGAGGTCTCCCTGTCTAACTTCTTTCTCAATCAGAATTTCCTCACTATCTTTATGTATTTTTTGGATTGCTGTACTTTCCGTTGTACCGCATGTGTATCACACATGTTCGTACACTGTGACGGTATTTCTTATATTTTTGAACATCTGCCTTACTCTCAGATGGATAGCGAGATTTGGTATCCCTGGACATATTATTTCCGTCAGGGGTACCACTTTCACCTCTCAATTGTGGACATCATTAGCGATCCTCCTGGGTATCACCCTTCATCAGACAACTGCATATAACCCTGCTGCTAATGATCAGTATGGTTGAACGTTTTCACCGTACCCTCAAAGCCGCTTTGATGTCCCACTGCAAGGACTCCAACTGGTTTATCCAAGTTTCCTGTGTTCTCTTGGGATTAAGGACCACTCCTAAAAACACCTTGGATTTCTCGGCAGCTGAAATGGTGTATGGCAACCCGTTGGTCGTCCCAGCAGAGTTTTTTTCCGTCTGCAACCTCCTCTGACAATCTCCAGTGCCTACGTCATGTTGTGGGAAAATTTACTCCATACTGCCAGACTTACAAGCCTCCAGCTAAGCAACACATACCAACAGATATACTCAACAATGCATGTGTTCCATGGTAATGACACTAGCAAGCAATTGTTAACGCCGCCTTACAAGGGCCCTTTCCTCATGATGTCGTACGCGGAAAGTATTTTTCCTCATCATGCGTGGCAAAGAATATCGAGCCTTCATTGATTGCCTAAAACCTGCATATCTCCAGTCAGATGACCCACCTTAAGTACGCCTCTCAAAATCAGGGTGCCCTATTTCACATGTATGTCTTTTTAGGGGGGTTGGGGGTGGGGGTGGGGGTGGGGGGGGGGTGGGGGGGTGGGGGGGGGTGGAGGGGGTTGGGGGTGGGGGTGGGGGGGGGGGACCATGTACCAAACGTGTATCACACATGCTCGTGCATTGTATTGGTATGTCTCATTTTTTGTACATTGTCGTTATCGCTCTCTCCTTTCACAGATAACTTGCTTATTCCTGTATTTTACTGCACTATTGAGTTTGAATTTTTGTGCCTTTTTGACTGGAATGGGTCGTATTAATACTCAAGCTCCGACCAAATAAAGTTGAGTTGCATTCCCGAGAGTCTCTCCATTACAACCTAACAGCTCACCGGTACACTGTATAGATATTTTCAAGCGTTCTAACATAAGATTCATCTAAGCCTTTTCTTTGAAGGGTTTTCATTACAGCTAACCTTTTGAGAGAATAGTTAGCTTTCTCATAGCCTACAAACGCCTAATATAGTGGTTTGTCATAATCTGTTGATTTTTACATTAGTTGGTTAATTACGTGGATATGGTCAGTTGTTGAATACCTGCTTCTAAAGCCTCCTCACTATCTTGGTTGATTAAAGTCTAGCTGTCTCTCTATTCAGCCTAATATGATATTTGTAATTATTTTATATATTACTGAGAGTAAACTTATTTGACTAACTTTTCAGGTCTTCTGTGTCTCCCTATTTGTGAATTAGTACAATAAAAATTATATATATATACAGTATATATATACATATATATATATATATATATATATATATATATATATATATATATATATATATATATATATTTATATACAGTATACACACACACATACATATATATATATATATATATATATATATATATATATATATATATATGTATGTATATATATATGTATATATATATATATATATATATATATATATATATATATATATATATATATTCTATGCATATGTTTTAAAATAAGTGAATCATGGAGGCCAACTGAAAACTGTTCTAAGGAATATTTGGACCCTAACCCTGATTTTGCACTAAATCCTTGAGATGCTGACCGAGCACTAAAGATCATATTACTAGATAAGATAAGATAGACTGATTTTTAACTCTTTCTTACGATTTTTCTCTTTTTTTTTTTAGATAACATATTTCTAATAACAACATTTATGCTTTGAAATGACCAGACGAAGGTTGGTGTTGTGACTGATAGATTATCGTCGTTTAGAGTACTGAACATACATAATGAAAAGGGTCTCAATCATACAACAATTACCAGGTGGGGTTTTCACTGTTGGATTCTGTGAATGTTAGAATGATACAACAAAGATTTTCCAAATAATATATATGGTGCAAGTAGTTTTTATGCAAATTTAATGTCTCTTCCTATTTATGTACATATTTCCTAACCTATATTTCTCCTCATATTGTAAAGAAATGAATCCATAAAAATTCTATAACCCACCCTTTTACATACGTTAATCTTTTTATAGTCCTCCATACATTTCCCACCCTGAGAGTGGGAAATATATGCAATGTAAATGACAATTTATCTCAACAGCTTCCTCATACACCAAAAGTCTTTTTCTAATGTTTTGCACAAGCTATGCTACCTCCCCTGTTTCCCCTACTCTATGATTTACCTGCTCTTTCACCCTACCAATTTCGCTACATTTATTTGTACTTATCAACCACATCTATTTTACAACCATCTGTGATTATATTCATTGTTCCAACTTCCTGGTTTGCTATTACCCTTATGACCTTTTGTTCAAATTCAATTTAAAAAATCTCTTCTTAAAAAAAATATCATGATTTTAGTAAAAAAAAAAAAAAAATTGGTATTACGTTTTACTTATGCTACGAGTGATGCCAGTTTGCAATATCTACAGATGTTTTCGTGAAGTTGATTAAAGAAATTATATATACATTTCAATTTTGAAGAAAATAGGAAAATAATCGTTTATACTGGCTATGCAATGATCTTCAATACTTATAAAGGGAATAAAAAAAAATCAGAAAAGAAAAAGCTTGAGACTGGAATGTTAAGACTTTAGAAAATATTATTTATGTTGATCGGCTTTTAATTCTAAAGCCTGGTTACAGAGTTACTTTAGGGATTTATTCTGATATTTTCCTGAGAGAGAGAGAGAGAGAGAGAGAGAGAGAGAGAGAGAGAGAGAGAGAGAGAGAGAGAGAGAGAGAGAGAGAGAGAGTGTGTCCCTCCGCTAACGATAACACCTTATGACATTATCATTCATATTATCGAATTGTCTGTACTGGACAGATTGAAAATGTAGATACCTTGAGATAAGTTTAGCAAGTATTTATCTAATAACGTTAGAATAGCTCACGGAAAAGCATGCTAGCATTACTCTAAATCAATATCTAATACATTCTTTTCTTGTCACATACCCAATTTCTCCACAAACTTTAACTGAGTCCATCAATTGCATTCTATATCATTTCTTGGAAAGAGGGACCGACTTAAATATAACAATGAAAATATCTCTCATGAAGGTATAAACTAGCCCATCTCTTTTTGTGTTAGTCAATGACGTTTCCTTGAAGGAAAATGAACATAATAACTGAAAAATTAATTTCATAAAGTAGTAGTATGTTAACTTTTCTTTAAAAAATACTACCCAGTGCTTAACCAGTAAAAAGTGTAAGACAAAACTAGATAAAGAATAATCTTTATTTTATTGGAAAATCGCTAAGACTTTGATATACAGTTTAGAAGCACTTGCGGTGAACAATACCAGGGCCAGACTCATCGTACTCTTCCTTGGTGACCCACAAGGCCTGGAAGGTGGACAGAGAACCAAGGATGGAACCACCGATCCAGACGGAGTACTTCCTCTCAGGGGGAGCGATGATCTTGACCTTGATGGTGGATGGAGCAAGAGAGGTAATTTCCTTCTGCATCCTGTCAGCAATACCAGCATACATGGTGGAGCCACCAGACATGACGATGTTGGCCAACAAGTCCTTCCTGATGTCAATGTCACACCTCATGATGGAGTTGTGGACGACCTCATGAACACCAGCAGATTCCATACCAAGGAAGGAAGGCTGGAAGAGAGACTCAGGAGCACGGAAACGCTCGTTGCCGATGGTGATGACCTGACCGTCGGGAAGTTCGTAGGACTTGTCGATGGAGGAGGAAGCAGCAGCAGTGTTCATCTCACTCTCGAAGTCCAGGGCAATGTAGCAAAGCTTCTCCTTGATGTCACGGACGATTTCACGTTCAGCGGTGGTGGTGAAGGAGTAGCCACGCTCAGTCATGATTTTGCCAAGGTAGTTGGTGATGTCACGACCAGCCAAGTCCAGACGGAGGATGGCGTGGGGAAGAGCGAAACCTTCATAGACGGGCACCATGTGGGAGACACCATCACCAGAGTCGCAAACCTCACCAGTGGTACGACCAGAGGCATAGAGGGAGAGGACAGCCTGAATGCAAATGTAAGTGGCAGGCATATTGAAAGCCTCAAACATGATCTGAACCATCTTCTCACGGTTGGCCTTTGGGTTGAGGGGAGCCTCAGTGAGCATGGTGGGGCACTCCTCAGGGGCAACACGGAGCTCATTGTAGAAGGTGTGGTACCAGACCTTCTCCATATCGTCCCAGTTGGTGATGATACCATGTTCGATGGGGTACTTGAGGGTGAGGATACCCCTCTTGCTCTGGGCTTCATCACCAATGTAGGCGTCCTTCTGACCCATACCGACCATCACACCCTGGTGACGGGCACGGCCAACGATGGAGGGGAAGACAGCTCTGGGAGCATCATCACCGGCGAAGCCAGCCTTGACAAGACCGGAGCCATTGTCGCAGATGAGGGTCGCCGCATCTTCGTCGTCACACATGGTGGAGGTTTACGGTATAAGTATTGTCACACAAGTACCTGTAATAGAAGAAATACTTTCCGTAATACAGCAGTTTCAATTATGATTTTATTCAACTATAAAGAATTATCTAGCAATTAGCAGGAAAGAAGATACATGTACTAGTAAACTAGTAAGGAAAGAGGCATAGGGAAAAAGTATACTAGCGTATTGATGGTAAATTAACTTGAATTAATGACCATTATAAAAAATGCATCAAATAATTTGTCAAGAATATGAACGAAAAAGCTAACAATTTTTTAAATGAATTGAACATCGCATACAAGCAGAACGAGTAAAAAAAAAAACAGTTAAATTTGAATCTAAAATGACAAAACTCAAATACATAACAAACTGTTATATCCAATAGTTTTTATTTGATATCGGAAAAAAAATAGTTCATCTTAACCCTTTCACCCCTGCGGTATTTGGAATTTCCCATTAATAGACTCTTATAGACACATGTCTCTAAATACAAGAATAAAATCCATAGAATAGCTGACGTGAGTAGGCTATATACCTAGTCTGCCATGTCGTTAAAAAATATTTTATATGGAATGTCGGGAAAGGATTTCAATGCAGTATAAATGCAAAGGCATGAAATCAGAAAAGGGATATGATATTTCCACAATTTTCATCCTAAAGATAATCTTAGTTTAAACTTGAAACCTTCAGCAAGTTTGTAATAATACCTTACATGATACAAAATAAAGAAACATTATTTGCTACTTTTTCTTATTTTATTTTCTGGTGAAAACAATAAAACGAAAAACTTACCAGTTCACTTATTAGATAGAATTGTCGGATGAAACTAAATTCTTTCAAGACAAAAAAAATTTACTTTGTTAAAACAATTAGAACAATATTGAAATCAAATTACGGTTCTGATAACACGAGTAATTCGCGATCCATTCATTTGTTTGCCACGAATTCATAAACCTCATTGGTAGCTGTGATATTCAAGATTATAAAAAAACTTTAATAAGATATCTACATTTTGCTCGAGCGAATGAATATTGAGAGGAGTGTCTTCATCTTATTTATAGAAGTGAGTTGATAAACATTTTCTTCAAACATAATATAGTTCACGAAGCAACGGTAAAATAAATATACGGATAGACGTGTAGAATCTGGATATAAGGACAGCCAAAGAGGCTGGGGACTCTATTGAATTCTGAGGTTTAACTGGAGGAAACCAACCTGTTGCACAAGAAAATTGATGTCTAAAGAGGTCGGAGAGCAAGTGGAAATAAGGAAAGTAAGAGAAGACGTAAAGTAAGATAAAAAGTGGGTGCAATAAGGGTTGAGGTACGCTATAAAATGTTAACACCTACGGTACACCACATGAAAGGACTTGAGGGCAGTACTCCTTTAGGGGATTAAAGAAATATGAGACCTTAATTTGTGACAGATACAAACAACAAAATAGTCTTCGTTGTATTAAACGTTAAATCTTACTTTTCAGGTTTTATTTATAATAGAATTAAGCACAGTGTAACGTGATTAACTCCTATAGAGTAAATAAAATGTTCAGAGAAACGTTTTAATTTTTAGAGAAATAATAATAGGCAAATATCATAATGAATGTATCGAATTTAGCCTGAAATAGCCACATTCAATGTAATTCACGCAATATTTTTCATTGGTGTTCACATACAAGCTTCAATGTTCATTTTCACTAATTGAATATTCGCATTTAGTATCATGTAAAATTCTCTTACCGAATTCAGATATGAAACACTGAATCCCAAAATCCGCGTCATATAGTTGTAGCCGAAGTGAGTCTATCATGAAAATCAAATATATAATAGTAATGCAGTGAAATTTCAAAAAAGTAATCGAGGAAATCTATAGAAAAATTCCAATCACAATACTACAATCGGGAATATGAATTTTATCCAAGAAATTCTGCTAAAAAACTCAAATTCCTAAATCGAAAGAAACCTGTTCAAATTTTAATTTCAAACAATACGTGAGACAACTCTTTTTGTTAAAGAATTACATAATCTTAAAGGAAGAAATAATATTTAAAAATACACATTGTATTATAATAATCGAAGCAATTTTATTGCCAAATTCACGTTCATCACTATAATCGTTAAAACTCTTAACGGATTCACTACTATATAAGCAACAATAATGGAGGGGACTCAATTAAAAATATCCCCTCAATAGAAAATTCTCGCTACATCTGGCATTAGGTAACACAGGTTTCACCACCAGCAAATTATGTGGCACGTTGCAGAATTTCACTTAATCAACCTCCGTTTCACCGCCACTTTTCCCTCGCTCTGACCTGATACATCCACAAGTCACGGATCTTACCTCTCGATGAGTCTGGGACGGACTGAGGTTACTGTGCGTTGCCTTCTCTCTTATATTGGGAAACCAAGAATGTTTCGGTGAAAACGAGCCAAATTTTTCTAGGACATTTCCTTCAGGAGATTTTATGGATCAGGAAAGACCGAAAACTAAGATTACTTAATTAAATGCCAAAACAGACCGTTGATGGTCAACTGGCCTCGACCAATAGGATTCTTCCAGTTGACTTTGTGCTTAACCAATGGATAGCTGAGAACCTGTGATTCTGCGAGACATTAATTAAAAGTACAAATATAACTACAGTCAATAATGCTTACATTAATGCATGCATGCATAAACATACACTCTCTCTCTCTCTCTCTCTCTCTCTCTCTCTCTCTCTCTCTCTCTCTCTCTCTCTCTCACACACACACACACACACACACACACACACATATATATATATATATATATATATATATATATATATATATATATATATATATATATATAGATGCACACACGCACACATACGTACACACACACATATATATATATATATACATATATAAACATATATAACTACAAAGAGATGCATGCATATATATAGTTGCATACACATCATATATATACTTGTGCACTTATGTATTCATGCATATACAAATTCATGCATATATGCATACATGACACATGCCCATATCCATATAACCATACCAATGCATACATGCATATTTGCACATATTTTGCATACCAATGCATATTTCTTTTTAAACCGGGCAAGTAACAGCAAAGCATATGTACATACAGTTATACATACATAAGTATGATAGTGTAGATCAGAAAGATAAATATTACACAAACATTTATGATATGAGGTACATCATTCTTAGGCTAGAAATCAAGTTCACTAAAGACAGGTCTCCCTTAGGAAATTAAAATCTTTGAAGATTGCAGATCTGTTTGCATAATAGTGCATTGAGTTTGTACATTACATGTACACTGAATGATGGATAAGTAGCCAAACAGAGAGAGATAAAGAGAGATAAGATATTGAATGATTGAAAGTTTCTATTAAGGAAGCAAAACATGTCTTAAAATATAAAGACACAAGAGTGACTGGTTTGGTGTAAAAGTGAGTATGTGATAGTATCGTATTAATGTCTCGTGGCTATTCTCTATCTTCGAAGATGGAAATAGACGATATTAGACTGAAGTAGTCGGATACAAAAAATGAGCTGTGATAATAGTGTTGAATAGCTGACGTTTGATGCTTCAGAGCTGATTGGGGATAGGGAACAAAGAATGCTATTTTAAAAAGAATTTTACAAGAAGAGAAAGCCAAGAGTAAATCAGAGCAAGAATAAATACTTGTGCGAAAGGATAATGAAAGCAGAGGTAAGTCATAGAGAAGGTGAAGCAAGGAAGGTTGCAGGGTGTGTGCAAAAGATTGAGAAAAGACTTGTTTCTATGAAAGCTGTTTAGATATAAGTTTGGCATGCGAAGAACCAATAGGCTGAGCAATGTGTTGATACATAAAAAAGATGAAACATAAGCAATGGTGAAAGACGATATTAGTCTGAATTATTTGCTTATGTGGAAAGGTTACTTACTTACTTTACTCTCATGGCTGCTTTACCGGTCCCCTACAGCAGGGGAACCACACTCTGTACAGGACCTCAACTGTCGTTTTACCTTGTTCGTTCAGAGTAGTAGGAGGATAATTAGGGGACAAAAATTGCATAATTCAGTAGTGCTTGGAAGGAAGTGGAAAGGATTACTTAGAAAGCGCTATTGTGAAAGAAGATGGGTCTTGATATTCAGAAAGCATGAGTGCTAGCAAGATGAAAGGGAATAGAGCAATTCGTATGGGATGTTCGACGCACTGGTGATGAGCTCTGCGTATGACGAGCCTAATGCGCGAGTTTTATAGCATATTCCTCTCACTATCCAGCAGTTAATGTTTTTATATGGCAGTGACTCTTGTGTTGATTTAATCCCTAGAGACACCTACTGTATTAGTGGAAAACAATCAATGTTATATATATATATATATATATATATATATATATATATATATATATATAGAGGTATGTATATAAATGTTTGTGTGGGTATTTATATGTAAATGTACCGGTGTGGATCAAAGAGGACCGCTAATTTTCACCCTGGAGACACCTGTTAGTTATTGGCTTAATGTCAACCTACCCAGCGGGGGTGTGGGAGGGGGGGAGGGATGGCAATGTGGCAAGCCAGTACAACTTACTGCGGGTCTCAAGCCTGGATAAATGTGGTGAGTTGCTGCTTAGTCTCTCTCTCTCTCTCTCTCTCTCTCTCTCTCTCTCTCTCTCTCTCTCTCTCTCTCTCTCTCTCTAGTGTGCACCGGCAAATTTAGTGGAGAGTTCTGCTTTACTATAGAGTTCATCTCAAATATGTAAATTTGATTAAATATGTTCATAAGCATGGAAAATGCAATCTCAATGTTAATGGAGCCCTATCAAACGCATTACCAGTTAACAGTGGAGTACTCCAAGGGAATGTATTGCCATCTATGTTGTTTATCCGCCTCATGGATTTTGTAATGCATGGAACAGTTGTGGATGGTGGAGAAGGATTGGACTCGATTGGTAACGGGAAATTAATTGACCTAGAGTATGCTGATGACGCTGTCCTTGCTAGCAGAACACCACAGGACTTGTAAAGCTTGGTTACAAGAATCCATGAGGTGTCACATGAGGCTGGGCTCAAGATAAATAAAAGAAAGACAGAGATGATGAGAACGGAATATGCAATGGAAGATGAAATATTGGAATGAGAAAGGATTAATGAGGTGGAATTATTCAAATATTTAAGAACCATGATCTCTAATACAGCATCTTTAGAATTTGGGTTTAATGAAAGACTGAAAAAAAGCAAATCAGAAAATGGCTAGGTTAAGTAAAATTTGGAAATCAAACCGCTTAAAATTCCATATAAAAATAAGGCTATATATCAGTTTAATGAGATCGGTGTTACTGTATGGAAATGAGTCGTGGTATAACACTATCAAACAGATTTTGCAGATTTGAGAGCAAAACCCTTAGAAGAATATTGGGAGTTAAATGGCAGGGCAGGATTAGAAATGAAACTATAAGAAAGATTACTTGAGTGCCAATTATGGATGAGATCATAGTGAGGGGTAAATGGAGATGGTGTGGGCATGCTCTTTCCACTCGCCAAGAGAGATTACTTCACCAAACCTTCAACTGGGCTCCACAAGGGACTAGAAGAGTTGGAAGATCCAGGCCTACATGGCTGAGGTCTATGAGAGTGTAGTATGAGATGATGACTGGCGAAATATAACCGAGGCCCTTTCCGCCAACAGGCGTAGGAGGAGATCCTGCTGCTGCTGCTGATGATGATGATGATGATATATATATATATATATATATATATATATATATATATATATATATATATATATATATATATATATATACATATACATATATATATATATACAGTATATATGTATATATATACATATACATATATATATATGTATACATATATATATATATATATATATATATATATATATATATATACATATACATATATATATATATACAGTATATATGTATATATATACATATACATATATATATATGTATACATATATATATATATATATATATATATATATATATATATATATATATATATATCTATATATACACATACACATGTATATATATATATATATATATATATATATATATATATATATATATATATATACAGTATGCTCTTATGGCTTAGTCATTCCCTTAAGCAATTTACATTGAATTATAAAGCTTCTATGGTATCAATAATTTCAAGACAAGACTTTTCTAGTTTATTGCATATTTTCTTAAAAAGACTTCCAGTAGCATTCACATTTGATGCTTGAGAAATATTTCTTTAGAGTTTTCATGTTAAATCTAGCCTCGGAAACCAGCAGATACGAAAAACCATAGAAATGTTACCTTAAAACAATTCATGCCAAAAGTGCTTTATTGTTTAATATACAGTATATATATATATATATATATATATATATATATATATATATATATATATATATATATATATATATACAAGTATATATATATGAATATATATATATATACACACACACACACACACATATATATATATATATATATATATATATATATATATATATATATATATATATATAATATATATATATATATATATATATATACAATATGTGTGTGCGTGCATGTGTGTTTATTTATAGTTATTAGGCATGCAGACCATAGTGGAATAATTAGAACTGTTTCAAGAAATAATCTAACCTGGTCTTCGGCTAAAGATCATATCGGTCACGAAAATCGGTGTTATTACTGTTCATAGTAAACACTTAAGTTTTTGCCTCGAGATCGAAGATTCGACATGAAGATGACCATCCTATCCATGTTAATTAGATTAATCTTTTTTATTATTTTCATAGAAAATTTTCCAATCACAACATTTAAGAAATTAGCTTGAAAATAATGACAAGTAGGGCATAATTATGACAGATGACTTATCGTCATTTACAATATTTAATATATCTAAGGAAAAGGGTTCACACCAGGGAATAATTACTAGATGAATTTTTCTATTTTGGCATAAAACAAATTTCAGTGAGGAGTTTCCATACCGTAAATCAATTGGCAAGCGAAACACAAAGCAAACTGGCTCTTTGATTGTAACTCAATTTATCTGACTAGCTACTTCACAGTTTTTATACATAACCTTTTACAATCTGGTAAATCTATGACTTATTCATCCCAAAAAAAATAACAATAAGTAATACTTGTAGGTAAAATTATATCAATCAAGCACTGAAAGACTTTCTTTTATCAATGAAATTGTAGCATTGATTAATATCTTAGCTGTTTAAAGTAAGATATATATTTTATCCCTAGCAGTAACAAATTTAGAAGACTGATAAAAAAGATGAAAGCATCGTTTCGAAAAAGAAAATTCAGGCTATTCCTTTCAATGGAACTTCAAGTAAAGGATTTTGTGATCAGTTTTTATTTATGTATCTTGATGTCGGATTTACATTTGCTGTTTTTTTATTCATATTGTTTATATTCTTCAAGACTATATTGCATAAAGAAGCCTTATCTGAACTTTTGTACATTTATATAAGATGAACTTTTCTTGCAATATAGTCACACTTTATGACCACTTATTCATATTGATATCGTCATATCTTGAGTTATATCAAGTGAAAAATAATTTTATATGATTGAAAAGAATATCGCGAAAAAGTGGTAATTCTGAATCTCAATTCTTTCTTAGAATCTACGTCCAATCACTTTGTAAATTAGCATATCCCACATTTTCCCAAACAGTAGCATCTTAGGTCATTTTGTGGAAAGACAGACATACAAGCTTGAATCAATAAAGAAAATAATATTAGGAATTACTGTAATGAAAGCTATCCTTTTTCTCTTTGTGGATATAATAAATAGTTCAGATGTCACACACAAACATAATGGATATCTCATTGATTTCATAAAGCATACGCCTTGTAATGAACTTATAATAAAAAGGTACAAAGATCAAAATACAAATATCTAAATATTTATTTTATTATAAAAGAGATAAATATGCAATCTAGAAGCACTTGCGATGAACAATGCTGAGGCCAGACTCATCGTACTCTTCCTTGGCCATGAGCAATGTATGTAGCTTAAAATTCATTGGAATTATTAAAATGTTATTTGATTTATCAGATACCTAAAATACCTTCGTACATATCGAAAATAGTTAATATGTTTTAAAATGAAACTCTTTTATTTAGAAGCACTTGCGGTGGACAATGCCGGGGCCAGACTCGTCGTATTCCTCCTTAGTGACCCACAAGGCCTGGAAGGTGGACAGAGAACCAAGGATGGAACCACCGATCCAGACGGAGTACTTCCTCTCAGGGGGAGCGATGATCTTGACCTTGATGGTGGATGGAGCAAGAGCAGTGATTTCCTTCTGCATCCTGTCAGCAATACCAGCATACATGGTGGAGCCACCAGACATGACGATGTTGGCCAAAAGGTCCTTCCTGATGTCAATGTCGCACCTCATGATGGAGTTGTGGACAATCTCGTGAACACCAGCTGATTCCATACCCAAGAAGGAAGGCTGGAAGATGGACTCGGGAGCACGGAAGCGCTCATTGCCAATGGTGATGACCTGACCGTCAGGAAGTTCGTAGGACTTGTCGATGGAGGAAGAAGCAGCAGCAGTGTTCATCTCACTCTCGAAGTCCAAGGCGATGTAACAAAGCTTCTCCTTGATGTCACGGACGATTTCACGTTCAGCAGTAGTGGTGAAGGAGTAGCCCTTCTCAGTCATGATCTTACCAAGGTAGTTGGTGATGTCACGACCAGCCAAGTCCAGACGGAGGATGGCGTGGGGAAGAGCGAAACCTTCATAGACGGGCACCATGTGGGAGACACCATCTCCAGAGTCAGTAACCTCACCAGTGGTACGACCAGAGGCGTAGAGGGAGAGCACAGCCTGGATGCAGACGTACATGGCGGGCATGTTGAAGGCCTCAAACATGATCTGAGTCATCTTTTCACGGTTGGCCTTTGGATTGAGGGGAGCTTCAGTGAGCATGGTGGGGCACTCCTCAGGGGCAACACGGAGCTCATTGTAGAAGGTGTGGTACCAGACCTTCTCCATGTCGTCCCAGTTGGTGATGATACCATGTTCGATGGGGTACTTGAGGGTGAGAATACCACGCTTGCTCTGGGCTTCATCACCAATGTAGGCGTCCTTCTGACCCATACCGACCATCACACCCTGGTGACGGGCACGGCCCACGATGGAGGGGAAGACAGCTCGGGGAGCGTCATCACCGGCAAAGCCAGCCTTGACAAGACCGGAACCATTGTCGCAGATGAGGGTCGCCGCCTCGTCGTCGTCACACATGGTGGAGGTGGTAGTTTTTGAGTCTTGTGCCTAGAATTTTATTTTATTTCAATTAAATTTTGTAACAAAATTAAACATTCTTCTCGTTATACTACATATCTAACATATGAATCTCGTACCTATGAATAATTCAAATAATTTAATGTCTTATTTCTCAAAAATCTGTAGAGCGGCTTGATAATATATAACATCTAAGGTCTCCAGGAATCAATAAGCATATACAGTGAAGAAATATATTGTTTATGACACAATAAAATGATATCATTATATCATTGGATGACTTATCCGAGTCCCTATCCCTTCCTACAAACAATGAAACTTAGGAAATGTGATACGGAATCTTGTTACAGATACAAATAAAGGGTAAAAAAAATACATTCTTATTCCCAGGTTAGAGTGAAGCAACATTTAATATGTAGCAAGAAAAAAATAGGATTTTAATGCATCGAAATAGAAATATGCTGTTTAAGAATTCAACTTGAATAATTAGAATAAAAAGTCTGGTTAATAATTCAACTTGAATAAATAGAACGAAAAAGTTATCGTCAAGGAAAAAAAATCACTAATTCAAAAAAAGAAAAAAGAAAAAAAAAACTACGTACTTACTGCCCCCAATCTTTGTTTCTTTAAAATAGAAACGTGAATTCATTCATTACTTGAAATGACTTCTCAGGTCTTCGAGATTATGAGAGAATCAAGAGAGAAAACAAAACATTACAAAATTATGAATTTAATTGAAAGATAAGTGTTATAAATCTATGGAAAGTTTGTTTGATTTCATCTCTAAACTGGGTGGTAGAATGACATAAAGGAATGTACGTTCAGGTTTTAGAAAATTCTTCGGGACCTCAAAACTGTTATACAATATGATTCATCTTCAATTTATCTCCATATGATTGAATGTTTTCCCGTGTATATCAACAACCTTCAAAATAATAGGTATTTGTTCTCATGAGGAAAAGAGTACCGAATTCGCTTATATAAAGTTCCTAGTTCCTTTCAGCAGGAGAAACGACAAATGAATATCTAAACGAATAAATGAAATATTAGGGTACTTAAAAATATGTATACCAAAAATTTTATATTACGTTCAGACAAGAGTCCCAATATACTTAGTCAGGGCTAATTAAAACAGATTCGGGAAGAGTTCTAATATACTTAGTAGGAGTAAATTAAAAAAGATTATAAGTTATCCATCATTTTCACTTATCATGTTGGAAATTAACTGGAAAATTTCATTTGATTCCGTAATCAAAAGTAAATGAAACGAATGCTCTTCGTAAACAACGGATTCACATTGAACAAAAATCGTCTTTAAGGTTTAATCGTCTGGAAAGCGAGTTCAAATTAACTACAAAACACAAAGTAATTATCGTAAGTTAATTTTCAAAGCGACACCGAGTTCTACAGTATTCTATATTGAGAAACCAATATAAAGCAGAAATGAGTTTCACCAAAACCCCGTCTTTCAACCACAAAGCACTCGCTCAGGGGGGCCCAACGCCCCAAGCCACCTTTTGCACTCACCTACAGATGAGCCTGAGAACGACTAAGGTCCGTCAGACCAACATCCCCCTTTATATACGGCACCAGGATCTCTACGGTGACAAGAATGTGAATTCGGGGCCAAAGCGTTCAGCCTCGGATTTGCGATCGCATCTATCGAATCTCGGAAATCGGTCTCGTAACCGCTGCGTAAACTATCTTTGACCAGGTAAATT